>NC_134266.1:216682823-217282823 GCF_031893055.1 Leptodactylus fuscus | reverse complement strand
AGCACTGGGGGTGGTCCCCAGCGCTCAAACAGCACTAGGGGCATCCCCAATGCTGCAAGAGAACTCTCCAGCGCCACCTCCATCTTCTTCAGCAACGGGTCTTCTCCCGGCGGTGGCTTCAAACTTCTAGGCCTCGGGCTGCGCATGCCTGCCGGCAATAAGAAAATGGCCGCTTACAATACTGTGTAAGCGGCCATTTTCTTGTGGCCGGCGGGCATACACAGTCGGCTTTGCCCTAGGCCTAGAAGTTTGAAGCCACCGCCGGAAGAAGAAGCGTGAAGAGGCTGTTTCAGAAGAAGATGGAGGCGAAGCTGGAGAGTTCTCTCTTAGCATTGGGGATGCCCCCAGTGCTGTTTGAGCGTCGGGGCCCACCCCCAGTGTTGCAAAATAACTCATTTGCATACTGTCGAAAACAGGGATTTCTACCGAACGGCGGCGCGGAGAAGACATCTAAAGATAGAAGAAGAATAGCCTTTCTTAAGGCTACTCTTACGTGTTAGTCACAAAATATTGCGTTTTAATGATAGGATCCCTTTAAGCAATTCCTAAGTTTACTTTATTTATATTCTTATACTTTGTAGGGGAAATCTGTGCGAAAAAAAAAATAAATTCTTTAATAATTGTTGCAAAAATTAAAATAAAATGGACATAAGTTTTTGTTCTGGCAAATTGTAACTTTTGGCATATGTAGCGATTATGTATATAGCTAAAGTATGTTCAGTTTCAAGAGATTAACCAAAATAAATGTACAGAGGGGTGTCTTGTTTCTTTATTTAATTGTTTTTACTTTTGTGTTAATAATATTTTTTGTTTGGAATTCTAACACTGATTTTGTAGCATTTACTTGCAGCATAATACAATACAATGAAATAGGCAGGTCTGATCGTCAAAGCAAATACATGCATATGTTCTACCAGTACGGGGTTCTGTATCATCATCATACAAAATCTTTGTATTAATGAAATTACTGGGAATTCCTGTTCTATCAGTGGCCACCATTGTAGTAGAAAGTTGACAGACGGCATGCAGATTCCAGGTCCCCTCTCTGTTAAAAGTGATTTGGTGTTTAAATTTAGCTACTTTTTATTTTTCATGCAATACTGTTTTACCCTGGCAGTTAAATGGTTAAAGTGGTAGCTAGGGGTGCATTTACACCTAATGATTTTTCATATAATGACTGAACATAATAATCTATGTGTGTTAGGGCCATTTAACATGGGGGTAATGATCAGGAATAGACATTCATCTGCTAGTTTATCTGCACAATATTCCCCACCCCTGTGTACAAAGGAGTGTCAGGCCACCAGTTTAGTGATATTACGATGAACATACATATTTCATTACACCTGTACACATAAAGAGATTTTCTAAAAATTTCTTTGTATGTTGCTGCGGTAAATCAAATCCTACCTGCCTGTATCTCCATTGCTGAATGAGGAAATAGCCACTGTTTATAATGGCTTTATTATTCAGATGAGAGAGAAGAGGAGATATTAGGAATGCTGTCATTATATAACATCAGCTCTTCTACTTTCTCCAGTAGCCTGTTAAAAGTTACTTACACTAAATGGAAAGACATCTATAGTTTGCAAACAGAGATGAGGAAAACTGCACAGGAGACTTAAAGGGGAACTCACCACCTCTAACAACTCCACCACTAAAAACTCTAACAATCTCCCAACATTCCCAAGCAATCTGTTAGGAAAGTGCCAGACAGCAGTTCCCCAGTGTTGTAGATGAACCCTGGAGGAAGGGGCACAAGAGACAGTGAGCCCTGGTCTGTCTCTTCCAGCTTGCCGGTCCTATCCTAAGTAATAGGCGACAACTGGACGACAGGCCCTTCCTAAATACGTGACACACAAAACGCGGACAAGACATACAACAACAAGGGAGGTCAGCTAGCCAGGGGTCAGTAACAGTCGAGCAGTGCAGTGTAAAAATCGATATCCAAAAGAGTAGTCTATAGGGAAAGCCAGAGGTCAAGAATCAGAGCATAAGAATAAACAGCAAGGACAAAAGCCAGCACGCACAAAGCAATAGCAAGCACCAATGTGAATGTGAGCCAAGAGTAAATAGGGAGGATGAACCTGCCCTGGACCTGTCCTGCCTGCCCTGGACCTGATAGGCTGTCAATCACAGGGCAAGACTATGACTGCGTTCACACTTGCGTATCACATTGAAAGCAATAGGTAAAAAAGCCTCCCATTGAGTTCAATGGGTAGTGCGCGTAAGAACGAACCCATTGAAGTCAATGGGATTCTGTTTTACTGTGCTCACTCTGACACGTGTTTACGTGTCAGAATGAGTGCCGTGTTACTCCGTGTGAATGCAGCCTAAATGTAACTATTAGAGGAGAAGGAGATGGGTGTGGTGGGAAATCAATTACCAAGGTGAAGGAATAGGACAGTGTTCAGACAATGCAAAACGAACCCAAAAGAAGAAATCACAGCCAAACACGTCTCCTGCGCCGCAGCATGCAACCGGATGATGACGCCAAAGCCCGACAGGCAAAGATGTTACACAGTCATTGTTAGTTTTTTTTTGCAAACAAGCTCTCTACTGTCAGAGGCGCGGGCCTTGGTTGCAGCAGATAGACAGGAATCGCCTCCTTGACAGCAGAGAGCATAAGGGTAAGATCACACAGGGTTTTCTGGATGGGAACCTGAGGCAGAGGCCCCAGTCATGACTGAAAGCAGTCCTTACAACCCTACTGCCAAACACATGGACTCCATAAGACCTATAAAGTGGTTCTGTGGCATTTAGCATCAAGACATTAGCAGTAGATACTTTAATTTCAATATGTTGTGAAGTGGGGTCTTCTTGAATCAGACATGTTCTTCCAGCCCATCCCACACACATCATTGATCAGAATGGAATCAGGTTCAAGTCACCTTCAACTCTTGGTTGTGTTCTTAAAACAGAGGACACTGCCATTAGGGAAAACTACTGCCATGAAGGGGTATACATGACTTATAACAATGTAGGTAGGTGGTAGATGTCACAATATATACACACAATGTATACCAAGACTCAAGTTTGTCCAACGCATCACAATATCTACACTGTCTTGTCTTCTTCTGGCGCCATCTCTGTGCCCCAGGTAGCAATACAACCTAGCCTACAATCCACATGATGTGAAAGAATTTTTTTTTTTTAGTCAGATTAGGCCACATTCCTCCATTGCTCCTTTAAAGCAGTTGTCCAGGAATACGTTTTCATGTCCTATCATTAGGATAGGCTATGTAAAAGAAAACATGGAACAGCACTGTATTATTGGTGGATGCAAAGCTTAAGGAGGTCCAACCTTACTCCACTAACAATACAAGAAACATGAAACAGCGCTACTTGGATTCAGTCTTGAGAAGATTTATTTACCAGACGTTAGCATGCAGGACTTTTTCTTCTACAGTCCTATGAAAAAGTTTGGGCACCCCTATTAATCTTAATCATGTTTAGTTCTAAATATTTTGGTGTTTGCAACAGCCATTTCAGTTTGATATATCTAATAACTGATGGACACAGTAATATTTCAGGATTGAAATGAGGTTTATTGTACTAACAGAAAATGTGCAATATGCATTAAACCAAAATTTGACCGGTGCAAAAGTATGGGCACCTCAACAGAAAAGTGACATTAATATTTAGTAGATCCTCCTTTTGCCTCTAGTCGCTTCCTGTAGCTTTTAATCAGTTCCTGGCTCCTGGATGAAGGGATTTTGGACCATTCCTCTTTACAAAGCAATTCAAGTTCAGTTAAGTTTGATCTACGCTTAGGGTAAGTTCAGATGGAGTATTTTGGACCGGAACCTGAGGTGGAGGCCGCTCAGGTTCCGGTCCAAAATACGGGTAGGCCTGAAGAATGGGCATCTCGCTTCGTTTTCTGGGAGCCAGAACAAACCGGCTCCTGGAAAAAACGAACTGACCAACTCCCATTGATTTCAGGTTGGCTTTTAACGCAGAAACCTACACAAGGCCTCATTCACACATCTGTGTTTCGAAACACTATTTGTAAGCCAAAACCAAGATTTTAGACTACACGGAGATATAGAGACATTGAGGGGAATTTCCTATTCCTTCTGTGCCAGACAACTGGTGTAAAAGTGGTGAATCTTTGATGCATGGCCAGAGGTGTAACTTGAAGTTCCTGGACCCCAATGCAGAATGTGTAACAGGGACCTTAAATACCTTGTGCCATTTAGAATAGAGGTATATTTAAAGGTACAAAGGGACTTTTGGGGGGTTCCCTCTAGGTCCAGTAGCATCTGCTTCCTCTGCACTCCATAGATATACCTATGGGAGGGGGCCCATATTAGCACCAAAGATACGACACTTTGTTGTTACTGCGCCCTGCTTGTCATTTTTTAGGAAAGGGTTACAGTGGACCAGAAACCCCTTGAACTGTGAGGTTTACTATAGAGGGTGGTTATGTCCAGGTACGCCCTTGCTGCTGCTGGGAAACTCAGACAGTAGGACAATTTTGCACTACATTGTGTAGATGAGATTTATTACTACGGATTCGCTGCTGCCAAGTTCACAGCAGATAATATACTATGTGGATTTATCCAGTGCGGTTTCGGTTCAGAACTTTTATGGAAGCTGGGTGACAACCTGAGGCATACTGTACATGTAACAGCGGCCATGTTGGTAGTCACTCAGCTTTCCCAGGGTTTCATAGAGAAGTTTAGTAAGCTGACTGGAAAGTACAGCTCAAGGACTTTTATGTTCACATCTGTGTCCAGGTGTCCGTTGTTCTGGTCTGGAGGAGGCTAATACAGCGGCGACCATGGACCCCATTATCTATATACTTTAACCATCCAACTTGAAATACTTTTGTGACTGCAGGTCACTGCCATGGAGTCTCCAGAGCAGATGTAAGGAAGCTCTGCAGGGTGCTGTGAGTAGAGGACATGTTTCCTTTGTGAGCACAGGCTGCTGTGTACCTTCACCCAGGTACAGGCTCTACCCTGAGCTCGGGCTTGTACACTGTATCACAGGCCTGCTTCCCTCTCCATATTGTTATTATTATTATTATTGTTGTTGTCGCCGCCACCTCCCGCCCACCATTTTTGGAAGGACATCCAGCTGCCTCCCCTTTCTGTTTCCCACGTGCTTTCTCCCACTAGAGGCCGGCAGTGAAGCGGTTAATCCCCCGGCGGAAGCATCCTGTGCGGAGCCGCGTCACTGCACAGTCACATCCCGAGCGGTCGCGCGTATCCCTCCTCCTCCACCTCCTCCGCTGCCGCAGCTCTAATAAAGACCCGGTGCTGGAAAAGAGCAACGAAATCCGGCAACCGGATACACCGACAAAGGCATTGGCTCCGCCCTAGCTGCCGCCTTCCCCCTGCTTCCGGACTGTTTCCCCTGTGTGTGCCGGGAGGGGGGGCCTGCGGCCTGAGCGCTACGATCGGGGACATCCCGGCTCGACTGGACTATTTTATCTCCGGGCAAGGAAAATGGCGACTGAATTTTGAGCTCGGCAACTGAAAATTGGGAGGAGGATAACGACAGGAAGCGAGCGACGAGGAAGAGAGGAGATCGGGAGGCAGCGGGACGGCAGAGCCGGGGCATGGAGTAAAGAAGGCCGGGGAGGCCGTAGCTGCACACTGGGGTCCCTCGCTTCCCCACTGCCCCCAAACTCCCGGGCATAGTATCGGGTGACGGGGTGAGATGCTGCCCCGGCCACTGTAGAGGTGAGAGGCGGGGAGAGCTGGGTGGGACACCGGGCTGTGCTGACCGGCTCTGGCTGTGTGTGCTCTGCCTCTTTGTGCGCCCCCTCCTCGGCCTGGGAGGATGTGTCGGTGCGGGCCGTCAGTACAATGCCAGGGCCGCTCCTCCTGGGTGCCAGGGGGCACAGGCCTGTATACTGTGTGCCATGTATACTGCCCATAGGCAGCACCACTTGTGCATAGCCTGACTGGCATCATAGGGGGTGGCACACAATTTGTGGGGAAATTTAGAAAACACATTTTTCCAATGTTTCCATATAGGTATTGTAAAGATCATGGCTGATAATTCACCGTAGCCATACAGTGGCCATGAACTGTCCGTAGGGGCGAGAAAACTGTTTGTGGGGTCACTGGCAAGAGTGGCCATGTCAGAAAACAGGCTTGGTCTGTGGGCATGTATAGCATGGTGCCGTGCACACATGGAGGGTAAGGTGTGTGCCACATACCTGTACACACACATCCTCAGGTCTTTGTGTTGGAGGTGCCATGTGCTGGGCATGTTCCTCTAGCCAGTCTCCCTGCTGTATACATTATATTATTATCATCTGAGATGGGAAACTGTCAACAATTCCGTCAACTTATTTTGTTTCCATAGTTTGTAAATGTAAACAAGAAAGTTACATTGTGACGGTGTCCAGAGCTAAACATCCTGCTAAGGATTACAGGCAGGCATTATGTCACCTGGTATTAATGTCAGAAATGAAGGCCGACTACATATATGTAGGACATTAATAACCTGGTTACATGGTAGACATGATGCACAGTGTACATCAGACCCCATCATGTCAATAAACGTGAGAGAATGCGGCACAAATGTCCTTAGCGATGTGGCACAGAATTTCTGATCCTAGTGGGTATATCCACTGTGGGCATATCTGATGTGTAGCACTACAATAAGTTGACCTGATTGGATGGACTTGCGTAACATACCGGGCCATAGTAATGCAATAAATTATTTTTGAGGTTGAACTATATATACTATACTAATATATATATATATATATCGTGTTTGTGATTATGGCAGACATTACATAGAAAAGGTACTGAGGTAGCAAGAGAGACATTTTTTGCTGAATTATTTTGTTTTTTTTTGGCACCAACATATTCTGCAGCACATGGAATGGACCATTGTTCTGCATGGGGGGGGGAATGGAAGTGTCTTCTATTTTTGTCCACTTTTTTTTTTTTTTGGTCCAAACTCTCCAATGCATGTCAGTGGATCCGTGAAAAACTTGCTGTACGTGATGGAAGTCATCTGTGTGCTATCTGCTCTTCGTGCACATTTTGGAGTCACTCTAAATGACATTAACGTTAAATATATTTCATATCCACTGGCTAACACGGTACAAAGATATATTTTTTCCTTATACGTTAATGACATTAGTGCGTGACGTACGTGACCAACCCCCCCCCCCCTTTTTTTTTTTTCTATTTTAAACTTTTCTCTATGGACATGAAAACTTGATGACCTATAGATGGGAAATCACTGACGCATCAGCAGAGAACTGATAGTTAAATAAAACAAACAAATAACCCCCCCCCTAACATTGTAGTTTATTAGAAACTGATTACTTTTCCACAGTCAAAAAACCCCCCCTATAAGGATGTGTAAATAAGCACTGTGACCATTTTTATTCTATGATGTCTGTATAATGTAGGTAATCATTGAACTAAGAAAATCTATATGTGTGTATGTAATCTATTAGCATATTCCTATCTATAATGTATGGTCTCTGTTGCTGATGGATTGTCCTTACTATTGTTATGGAAGAAGGGTCTGTAGAATTTGGGTTTTAAAGCTGCATCATTTTCTTCCTATAAGATACGAGGTAACTCCAGGTGGGGCAGATATATGGCACTTATTTTCTGCAGTTTCTGATCAATACACCATGTAAACATGGCAGCGATCAGCTAACAAACGTGTGTGTATTATTTATTTTTTTTTGTGTGTGCAGGCCTGCAAATCACTGTTGGCAGCACATTGCATGTAAACGGGGGAGATAAGGTCAACAATATGCAGTGTGTATATGGACCAAACGACAGCATTAACTACAGTCTCCCCCATCCAGTCTTCATTAGCCTGTGGAGTCTGTCGGGTTCTAATTTTGGATAGTCAGAAAAAGTTACTGACTCCAATAAAAAAAAATGCTGATTCTTAATTAGATTATACAATTATTAATATTATATAGGTTGTCGCTTATTTACTTCAATAGATTTATTAAAAATATAATTATTAAAATATGAAGGAGCTTTACTGCTTCTGACTGGCCATGGCTATGAAAGATTTACGGACTCCTCAGCCCTGGTTTTTATTCGTGTTACGTGTGTGGTTTGCTTTTTTTGGTAAGCACATATAATAGTGGAAGTTACATCAGCAGTTAGCGATCTATGATATCATTAGTTTCTGCCTCCCAGTAGGACTATTGTCCAGAAAACACAGTTCCAGTACAGGACTGTGATCCCATGGGGAGACATGTAGTACTATGATGTTTGGAGTCTGGGTCCTGGATCAATATTCAGCTTAGGAAATATGGCTGATATCCGATTTGTATTTTACAGAATAAATATGCTCATGTGAAGCCATGTTTAAAGTGGCTAGAAATGGGCGCCAGTTGTTATATTGTCGATTGGTGCACATTATGTCCAGGCATTGGTCTGTGTAAAAGAACCCCTACATATAGTCAAAGTGTATCCTCTGCTTTGTGAAAGGAGAAATTTCCAGTCAAAAATTGCAACAATTTGAGCATGCTGCATATCAGAAAATAGGTATGCAGGTGGTGTTAGGACGACTCACATCTGTGTTCGGGCCATCCCGTTCCCCTCTCTGCATGACAAATGCGGAGAGAAAAGTCCTACAAGCAGCACTCTTCTCTCCACATTTTTTGAGCGGAAACCACACGAACCCCAGTATAGTCTATGGAGTCTGCGGGTTTCCAAAGATAACCACTTCTTTTATGCGGGTTAGGTTTCCGTCTGGGGGGTCCCCAAGCTGACTTCCCGAACGGAAACCCAAGCAGCTACCGCACCTGAAATATCCCTTGCACATGTATTATACTACTCTTTGGTGTAGAATCTGCTGTCAAACGCAGAATGTTTGGTGTTGCCCTAAGTATTACCCGGTAGCTGTTTTTCCCTCTCTTCCTACTTAGGGTAAGGCTGCACACACTAAGGGCTAGTTCACACGTGAACAAAGGGGCAGATTTTGACAGCGGATTTCGCTTCAAAATCCGCCCCTTTACGATATTGGTCTCTGTAGATTGCTTTTTTTAAAAAAAAAAAAAAAAAAAAATTTCTGCTAGCAGAAAAATAGAAGCGACATGACCTAGCGGCAGCACCCTCCGATGTCTGCTCATTCATTTGAGCCGGCTACGGAGGGGAAAGCCGCGACTGCGATGGTTGTGGCAGGCGGGTTTTGACCGGAGAGTGACTCGACTCCTGCGTCACTCTCTGTGTCAAAATCCGCCCCCACCGCCCCTGTGTGAACGAGCCCTAAAACTGCTGCAAAATATTTTCAGTGACATGCAGCAACATTTTCAACTAAAACAAAACCTGCTATGGCAAAAACCTATCTGAAATCAGATGTAATTACTTTCTTTTTTTTGCCTGGGCCTCAGCTGCAGATTTCTCTTCAGTGTTAGGGCTAGTTCACACGTGGGCAAAGGGGAGGTTTTTGACAGCGGAATTCGCTTCAAAAACCGCTCCTTTAACATGGTGGTCTATGTAGACCACTAGCTTTTTTTTTTCCTCCTAGCGTTTTCCGCCTGAAGAAGCAACATGACCTTTCTTCAGGCGGAAAACGCTTGAAGAATTGCATAGAAGTGAATGGGAGGCGAAAACCGCGCGGTAAAAAACCGCGCGGTTTTTTGCACACAAAACCGCGCGGTTTTTTGCAAAAAAACGCGCGGTTTTCGCCTGCAGTTTCTATAGCACATATAGGAAAAAAAAAACCTAGCGAAAACCGCTAGCGAAAACCGCGTCAAAAACCGCGTGGAATGCAAAAAACAGCGTCAAAAAAACTCCCCGAGGTTTTTTACCTCGCACAAATAAGCTAGGCGGTTTTCACGTGTGAACTGACCCTTAGTATTATTCTGGTGGTAAAACCTGCAGCAATAATTGACAGAAAACCCACATGGTTTTAATACCGCATGTGGATGGGATTTGTTAGAGATTGTGTTTTGTTTTTTTTTTTTTTTTTTTTTAATAACATTGGCCTATCTTTAGGATAGGCCATCAATTTTAGATTGAAAGGTGTTGGTCTCAAAAAACTAAAACTGCTTTTGTGTGACCCACAGTCCCAGTATTTACATGCTGTAGCAGTGGTTATGGGTACCGCAGAGGTATCCCATTCAAGTGTATGGGACACTGAAACTGCCACTATAAAAGAGGCCAAGAGCAAGCATTGCTGGAAATCAGTTACATAAAAACAACTGATCTGCAGGGGTCCTAACAGTTAGCTCCCCATTGATGTAAAATTTGGTATTTTTAAGTATATTATACAACTATTTGTATAGTTAATTAGATGTATAGTTGTGTGTGTGTATTAAAAATAAATAAATAAATATATATATATACACTTTCGTAGGCATTCAGTCACTGACTGTATAGCCCTTTGTGACAGAACATGTCAATTAATTTTATTTTTTTAAATAAAATAAATCTTTAGCATGGCTCCCCCCCCCCCCTATCATGCTTAAAGGACTTGTACCGTTATGGACACTTCTCTCCTGTCCAATCACAATGGACCCGAAGCTAGGTACCACAGTGATCAATAGGATGAAAAGTCCCCCTTTAGGCTTCCTTGTAAATGGAGTGTCGGTCACATATGTGCACACACTGGTACTCCATTCACAAGGAGGCTTTAGCGGGACTCTGTCCCCCATCCTTCTGATCACTGGGAGGCCCAGGATTTGGGCTCCCAGTGACTGGGCACTTTTACCCTGTTCTGTGGATAGAGGATGTGTCCATAATGGCACAAGCCCTTTAAGCCTTAGTCACATGAAGGTAAGAAAAAAAAAAAAAAAAGGCCTAAGCGACACACACACACACACACACACACACAAACTGTCACATGGCCTTCTTTTTTTTTTTTCTGTTTTGTGACTAAGGGTTGGTTAACACATCGCTTGCAATTGCATTCCGTCCGGGGGAGGTCTCCATGCGGACTCCTTGCGGACGGAATACAAGCACTAGTGTGAACCAACCCTAAGGCTTAAGGGGCTTGTGCCATTATGGACACTTCTCCTCTATGCAAAGGACAGGATAAATGCCCAGTTGGGGGTGTAATGGGACAACCTCTTTATGTCTTAGATACACCTTTAACTGTATTACCATAAGGAGAGTTTTAGTAGTTATGGTTAGCATCTACTTTCATCCATGTAAAGGGCTGTGAAAAAGGAAAAAATGCAATACTTTTACTACTTTTTCTCAAACAAAAATTATGTTCAGAGTTTTTTTGTAACAAGGGAAGTCTAATAATGTGCACACTTCACTGTATAGAAATGTTCTGCCTTAGTTGTGTGGTGTATAATCCTTCAATCCTTCCATCACCTCAGTGTCACGGAACAGATATGTCCCCATAATTCCCACTGGAGAAGGGGTAGACGGGCTCATGTATAATGTAAGGAAGCTGATGTCGGGCAGTAACTTCAAACAAATATAGCTTTGTCTTTTCAAAACCTAAAACAGTCATTCCAAGACTCTCAACTTTCATATAACACCACGACCACTTTCGCCACTCTCTTTTCAAATGTACAATGGGTGATGTGAAACAGCAAACATAAATTTCATTTTTGCACAGGTAAGCCCAAAAAGTTGCAACTTTTTGATGCCAGAACTCTGTAGTGCAGAACTTGATAAGTTCCCAACCTGTGTCTTTGCTGTGCTTTATCATGGCAGTGTTCTCAGTGAAAAATGTTCTACTGAGGTTTAAAGAGGTCCCTCACCAGCTCCACCAACTCAAGTTAGCTTTCCTTCATAGGAGCTGCTCCACTGATTCTGGCACAGTTGAAATTTTCTCTGTATCCTCCATGGTTCCAGAGTCACAAGCACAGTTAGTTTTGGTGCCTGATGTGCTATGTAGAGATGAGCGAGTACTGTTCAGATCAGCCGATCCGAACATCACGCACACATTGAAATGAATGGACGTAGCCGGCACGCCGGGGGTTAAGCGGCCGGCGTCAAAGCGGAAGTACCAGGTGCTTCCATTCATTTCAATGCGTGCGTGCTGTTCGGATCGGCTGATCCGAACAGTACTCTCTCATCTCTAGTGCTATGTAAGCTCTGTAATGTCAGAAGGGCGGTGTCAGGCAGGGGGTGTGACTCAGAGCTCCAATCAGAGGCAAGAGTACCCGTGTACTCTTGGTTTGAAGGTAACTCAAAGTTTGGGTGAATACACACCATTCCTCTGTAATCTAATTTTTTTTAAATTTTTTTTTTTTTTTTTAAATATTAAAAGTTTGACAGTTTTTTCAACAACTTTACAATAGGGGACAGGGAGGAGGGGAGCTGTGTGTGTGTGTGTGTGTGAACCCAGGAATAGAAAATGAGGCAATAGACCAAAATTAAAGAATAGGGTAGGGGGGAGCAGGGACAGGGAATAATAACATACTGACGCAGCAGAGGGGGGTGGGGGTGGATTTTGGCACCGAGAGTGACGCAAGGAGCCTCGTCATTCTCAGGCCAAAATCTGCCTGTCGTGGCTTCCCTCCGGAGTAGGCTCAAATGAATGGGCAGACTCCGGAGGTTGCTGCCTCGGATCAACAGAATACGTCTGAAGATAGGGCAGCTCGCTTCTTTTTTCTGCTAGTGGCAACATGCTGCTAGCGTAAAAAAAGAGTGCTAGCGGTCTCTGTAGACCGCCATTGTGAGGGGGTGGATTCCACGTGCGCAAGTTAAGGATCTCCTTCAACCATGAGAGGAGCGTCGGAGGGGTCGGGGACTTCCAAAGCCTAGGAATAACTGATCTAGCTGCCACTAGCATGAACCCCAGAAGCCTGCGAGTGGATTTCCGGAACTCACGTGAAAATATGGAGAGAAGCAGAGGGGCAGGGTTGTCCTCCAAATCCACCCCCATAACCTGAACGATAACCCATCTAACCCCAGTCCAAAAGGGGTGCAGGAGGGGACACCCCCACCAGATGTGGGCCTTAACCTCATTTTAATGTTAACGGTCCCTCTCGTGCAGTGTTCCTCTGCCTTTGCAGTTACGCTACGATTGCACAACTATTGTGCATTTTTGCTGAAATGATAGTTAATATGGTCAATCGTGTTACTGTAACGCCTGACAAAAGATTCTGTGTGTTACTCGTAGTGACATTTGTTTTCTGATGTCATGCTGTCAACTTGAAAAAACAAAACTTTGTGGGTGTTGGGCTGTGGTGCAGTTTTCACATGTAGAAAAATGTCAGTACGATTGTTCATGTTGACAGGCATAATGTGAAGTGTATTCATGACTGCTGAACTAACCCAAAGCAATTCAAATCTAATATAGTGTGTGTGGGGGGGTATTTTGATGTCAACTGGTGGGGTGTGTGTGTGTGTGTGTGTGTGTTTTTTTTTTGTTTTTGTTTTTTTTTGTGTTTCAAAAAAATGTTGCGGCAGAGTAACTTAAAAATTACAATGGCAATGGAATATAGAACTGCCTGTGAAAGTGGGGCCTTCATACCCAAGACTGATGACTTACATCTTGGTGGTCTATGAACTGAACGGTTTAGTTATTAGTGGGGTTTTGTTTGCAAGGAGTAACCTGAAGCACATGAGCCCCAATGTGAAATCTGTAATGGAGCACTTGCTTACATCATTCAGATTACAGGTATATTTTGTGTGTTAGGATCTGAGACCTGGTAGTGACTGCTTCAACTGCACTCTCTATAGCTACCCCCCTGTACAGATGTGTCCTATCTTATTATTACTAAAGACCTGATACAGTATATTCAGCTTGGTTGGGAAAAAAGATCGTTTGCCAGGATTTTTAAGTGATCCAACAGTTATTTTATATATACTTTGTGTGTGCCTGTATTTATTTATTTTTTTGTGAAAAACAAATAACTGTAGCCTGCTGGGGAAGCATTATCAAGCAAAATTTTCAGATTTCTGGAATTCTTTGTACCAAAAACCTGCATGCCATGGACCACATGCCACAACTACATGCCACGTACCACATTTATCAAGTCTTTTAGACACTCTTACAGCTTGCATGAAAAGGGGTACAGTGTAGAGGGGATGTCACCTCATAGGAAGTGGGCATAAGATGCGATAGTGTACCAAAATGTACCAAATGTTTGGTGTATTATTCAGGGGTAAACTAAGCCAGCTAAAAGAAGATGTAAAGTCTAAATTTCCACAGTCTGCCTTTTAGGCTAAGACCCAACATATTGAACCACCACTAAGGGCTAGTTCACACGGGGCACAGTGGCGTATTTTGGTCCTGATTTTGACGCGGGAAGCCGCATCAGAACAGGACTAAAATGCGCCTGTCGCGGCTTCCCGCTCTGGAGTAGGCCCAAACGAAATGGCCTAGTCTGGAGGGCGCTGCTGCAAGGCGGACGCCGGGCTGAATCAGCCGCGGAATCCGCCCGAAGAAAGGGCAGCTCGCTTCTTTTTTCCGTGAGTTGGAACAAACCGCTCACGGAAAAAAGTAACCTAGCAGTCTGCATAGACCTCTATTGTGAGGGGGTGGATTCTGACGTGGATTCAGTGCCAAAATCCGCCCCCTTTTGCCCCGTGTGAACCAGCCCTGAAAGTGCTGCATTTTTCGTTGTGTTTTTTTGCTTCATTTTTCTTCCCTTATTAAATCTATAGGAAAACCTCATTTTGCTGGTACTGTAAAATGCAACTTTTTTTTTTTTTTTTCCAGTGACAGAAACACAGCATTTCTGCAACTAGGGGCCTTGGCCCTAGACTGGATTAGTATATATGCAGTGCTCTGGGTGTGCGTATTTTTTAAAGGGTGTCTGCCACTAGGATAGCAGTCCAGTCCTGTAGGTACGTTGGAGGCTTTTGGATCAAACGGTGTGAATCATTGCTTCTTTTACTGAGATATCATTGGTGTTTGCAATATTCAGATTACCTCTCTGGAGCAGCGAGGGTGTTGTAACTTACCATTTTAGAACAACAAGGAAAATGCCATTACTCCAATTGGCTTTTTTTTTTTTTTTTTCTGTGTATCATTAAATCTAGCAATATGCTGACTTAAAAATGCCCATACTAACAAATGCTAAAAAGCAAAAGGTTGTCTATGTAGACTATTCAGTATAACATCTGGCCACAAATCTCTATAAACAAAAAATGTATATGAAGCATGTTGTTTTGGTTGTGTGTGAATTCGGCCTAAGGCTAGGTTCACACCTGCACCTCATCTCCGCTCGAGGATTCCATTCTCCATTCCACTTTAAAAATGCAGAGAGTTAGGGGGCATTCACATGGAGGAAAATGGTGCTGAATTTGGTGTGGAATCTGCTTCAGATTCAGGGGTGAAAAAAAAGAGCCTCCCATTGACTTCAGAAAAAGGAACCCATTGAAGTCAATTGGAGGCTCCCCCCCCCCCCCAGCACTGAATCTGAGGTGGTTTCCACGCCAAATTCAGCACCATTTTCCTTTTTTTTTCCCTCATTTTTGAGGCAGAAACCCAGTAGATCTCATTATAGTCTATAGAGTCCACAGGTTTATGCAGGTAAATCGGATTAGGTTTCTGTTTGTGGGGTCTCCAACCGCACCCCACAAAAGGGGGGAGAACCTGAACACAGGTGTGAACCTAGCGTAGAACAGATGTACATTATAACCAAGTGCTATTCATTGCTCTACTTGTGGCTATGAGAGTGTGGACTTGTTACAGATTTATTTTTCCTAGCAGGCATTGTGATATGCAGGCACTTCTCATATGTGAGATTTTGGTTGCATTCTCTGGGTGAAAGAGGCCAAACTTGGTTCAGAAACTTGGGATGAACAGAGCCAGAGATGCCTGTCCAGTAAATTCTAGGGTCAACTGAGCGTTCCTGCTTGTTTCATTAGTTGGAGGAAGATGAGCTGCTGCAGCACATCTTTGGTTTTATAGGACTTGTTGAAAACGATTAAGCCTAATCTAGCTCTTCCCCAGTGACTGATGTCATTCGTTCTCTTTACGCATTTGGCCAATTCTGGCAGATTGGTGAATCTATCCAAAATTAGAGCTATGTTCAGATGGCTTGTTTGGCCCAGCACATAAACTGTTCTTGCTATATGAAATGTCGAATGTTTTTCCAGTTGCGTTCTTCTTCTGTTATAGCTTACGCACATCCCTACTACAGCTGTCTAAGTGCATAATACTATCTTTTGTGTTGATGTGGACATTTACACAGTATGCAGATAGACAAATTGCTGTAAGATGTGAAGCCTCTCAAGGATCCAGCTTGACCTTTTTGTTTGTCAATCTACAGAAGTTTCTGCCGTATTTGCATCTGTTATTTTGATGGCTAACCAGCGCTGCATGTTATGCAATTCTCCCTGCAAAGAAGGCTGTTGATGAAGCCTCTAACTTGGTGTTAATAAACAGCACTTGCCCTGCAAAGTTGAGTTATGTGCGTGGCTGTATGGAATATTCCCATGTATGCCAGGATAAGAGTGTAATGAATATATAAAGGCAGTACTACTGACACTGGGTTCACACCAGCGTTCAGCACTCCGTATTAGGTTTCTGTCTTCTGCCGGCAGAAGACGGAAACCTGTCTTGCCGAGTCCAGCCGTGAGCGTTTTGAGCTCTCCGCGGCGAAACCGTTATTTATTTTTTAAACCGGACACAGAGTACTGCATGTCTGACTCTGTGTCCGGTTTAAAAAAAAAACAAAAAAACAACAAAAAACTGTTTCACCACGCAGAGCATAAAACACTCACCGGTGCTCACGGCTGGACACTTTTCAAACCCATTCAAATGAATGGGTTTGAAAAATGCCTGCAGGTTTGTCTCCTGCCCCTGTTTTGTGCAGGAAACCGGAAACATGCAGAACGGAGACCGGGCGCAGATGTGTTGGCATCTGTAGCAACACCACAAAAAGCTACCGTATATACTTGAGTATAAGCCGAATTTTTCAGCACAGTATTTGTACTGAAAAAGCCCCCCTCGGCTTATACTCGAGTCAGCAAGCAAATTATTTATTTATTTATTTTTTTTTTTTTGGGGGGGGGGGGTGTCTATGACCAGCTGCAATAGCAATGTATAGACAATGTATAGAATCTCCCATAAAATAGTGGGGGGGGGAAAAAGAAGCTTTAAATAAATGTTCTAAATCCCTCCTTTCCCTAGAATACATATAAATGTAGAAAATGACTGTGAAACACATACACATTAGGTATCCCTGTGTCTGACAGTGCCCGGTCTACTGAATATAGGGGATCTGCAGTGCTCCTGTTCCGTCAGGTAGGGGTTAATAGGAGCACTGCAGATGCCCTATATTCAGCCAGGCTGAATTCCAAGTGGGGGAAAAAAAAAAACAGTCCTCAGGCTCAGGGAAGGGGCAGACAGACAACCAAAACACCCCCTCCCCTTCCTCAGCACCCAGCAACTATTGCACCCAAAAACTCCAACCATTTTAATTTTTGAAATTTTCCAGTAGCTGCTGCATCCCCCCCCCCCCCCCTCGGCTTATACTTGAGTCAAGAAGTCTTCCCAGTTTTTTTTTTGTTTTTTTGTGGTAAAATTAGGGGCCTCAGCTTATACTCGAGTATATACGGTAATTTTTCATAAAATCCACCCTAGTGAAATGCAGCAGAAAACCCAATACCAAAAATGCTCTTCAGTCCTTTCCTCTGTGTTTTGCATTTTTGCCTCCCACATAAAACCTTGTGGGGGAAAGGGAGAACACAGCTTTTCAAAGACTCTGCATTTGCAAAAACTCTAAGGGCCCGATTCACACGGAGTAAACGTGCGTGTATTTTGGCAAAATAAACATGTCAAAAATACTTTTTTTTTTTTTTTTTTTTTTTTCAGTTTTGCCTCTGATTTAAGTAAAAAGTGATCTAAGCAATACCATTTCCCAAAATGGTATAACTAAAAAGTACACCTGACCCGGCAAAAAAACCCGCTAACGCTAAGATATCGGTGCCGTTACCAATAGCTCTTCACTGTCAAAGGGCGTTCCTGAATAGTCTAGCTGGGCAGTGAGGAACACCCTCCTGATGGTGGGCAGAGATTGTTAACGGCACCGATATTTCCATATAGAAAAAAATATATACCGTATATACTCGAGTATAAGCCGAATTTTTCAGCCCAGTTTTTGTGCTGAAAATGCCCGCCTCGGCTTATACTCGAGTCAGCAAGAAATTTTTTTTTTTTTTTTTGGGAGGGTGGGGGGGTCTATGACCAGCTGCAATAGCAATGTATAGAATCTCCCATAAAATAGTGGGGGGGGGGAAAAAAGAAGGGGGGGGGGGGGGGGTCTATGACCAGCCGCAATATTAATGTATAGAATCTCCCATAAAATAGTGCAAAAAAATAAGTTCTAAATCCCTCCTTTCCCTAGAATACATACAAAAGTAGAAAATGACTGTGAAACACATACACATTTAGGTATCCCTGTATCTGAAAGTGCCTGGTCTACTGAATATAGAGGATCTGTAGTGCTCCTGTTCTGTCGGGAAAGGGGTTAATAGGAGCACTGCAGATACCCTATATTCAGCCAGACTGAATTCCAAGTGGGGGAAGCAAAAACCCAGTCCTCAAGCTCAGGGAAGGGGCAGACAGACAACAAAAACACCCCCTCCCCTTTCCCAGCACCCAGCAACTACTACACCCAAAAACACCAAACATTTTAATTTTTGAAAATTTCCAGTAGCTGCTGCATTTCCCTCCCTAGGCTTATACTTGAGTCAATAAGTTTTCCCAGTTTTTTTGTGGTAAAATTAGGGGCCTCGGCTTATATTCAGGTCGGCTTATACTCGAGTATACACGGAATATATACTGTGTATGTGTACTTATTTATTTTCGTAGTAGCAACCTGGCCATTTGAGAGCTCCCTGAAACACAACTCAATGATGCAGGGGTCAGTCCAGGAAATACAGCCCACACCCTGATTTTCATGGACGAAACACGGTCAAGTGAAAAAGCATCATAGTTACTGCATGAAAGGCTGCAAACTAGAGGGTAACGTTATTTTATTTGTGGCTTATTTGACATACTTTAATAGAGTCTGGTCCAGAACCCAGCATGGTTTACAATGATTACTTCAGTTGCTCTGAGTGTGCTGGTTTTGCAATATGCAAATGAGCCATTTGGAGAACCAGCGGCATTGCCACTTACCTCTTTGGAGCAACCACAGTGCTCTTGTTCCTTTCAGGAGTTCATTTACATATTGACAAAAACGGCGATGTCTTCAACAGTTCTTACCCTTGGTTCACATCTGCGTTTGGTAATCCGTTCAGGGAGTCCGCATAGGGACCCCCCAAATGGACTACCGAATGCATTTTCAAGCGGTGTGCAGTGAAAGCACACGGACCCCATTACATTATAGTCTATGGGGATCCGTGTGCTTTCACTGCACTCTGCTTGCAAATGTGTTCGGTAGTCCGTTCGGGGGGTTCCCCATGCGGACTCCCCTGAACTGATTACCGACGTGGATGTGAACGAGGCCTAAAGAGAAAGCCCTATGAAAATCTTCCTGTAAGTGTCATGGGTTGCCCCTTTGTTTAGACAGCCATGACACAGACAAATGCTGATAATATTAATCATAGTGATAGTGAAAAGAATGGCTTTTTGTGGTGGTTTTGAGAGCCGAGCACGTTTGGCTATCTGTAGCTCCTGGTGCACTTGCAGACTGATTTGCATGTCCATAAAAAGAGGATTCTCTGTCCATTGCTTCATCGGTGTGTGGTCATAGGTATGCCTCCTGAACTGTATTCTTAGTCTGGAAGGCATTTTGGACTGGAAAGACTCCCTTTAAATCTCTAGCAAGTGCGATCCTTACATGGAATTTATGTAATGCTTATGGACTGTGATTGAGAACACTGCAGTGTGTAACTCACATTCTCAGTTGCTAGTTTGGGGAGGGGGGGGGTGTAACACAGGAAGATGACCACACTTATGTTACGTGGCTTGTTGTATGTATAAGTCACGGTTTTGTTACTAAGCCTGGAGCTGTGTGACTGGGCCCCTAAACTTTGCAGTATCTCTTTCATTCCATCATTGGCATGCTGTTCTAACATACCGTGAATAAATGTACACTTTACAAAGCAGCGGGCCCAGCATTCACCTTTCTCCAAATTGATCTTTAAAGCGCGTGTTCACCTTTTGAATGCCATTTTACATTTACGTGTAGAATTAAACTTGACATTTAAAAAAATCACCTTGTAAATGAATTGCTTTATGCTGATCCTGAGCAGTGGGAGATACAGCCAAAATTCTGCTGGTCAATGTTGGAAACTGTCAACAAGCTTGCCCAAAATGGACCCCTACAATGAAATAAGTTGCTGAGACACTTAGCCAGGAATTCTTAGGAGATTTTGGCTCTGAAGACTGCATAGTTGTAAATTCAGCTTTGGATTATAATATGGACGTAGATTTTATTTCACTGAATTCTATATTATAGTAAATAGTTGAGGGTTGGCAGTATTGAGCAGGGGCCTTTCCTACGGTGCCCCTCGCTAAGATTTTTGTTGCTGAAAAGTACAATTGTAAGATTTCAAATCATTGTTAAATTTACTTTAACTAGTCACAGGGGGCAGGTAACAGCTTCCCTATATTACACCCTGAGTGACATCACTGACACGTCCCCTACACTACTCATTGTATGACTAGTCCAATGATTGGAACTTTTTTTTTTTTTTTTAAAGCCCAGATCTGTAATGTCAAAAGTGCAGTGTCAGGCAGGGGGATGGGATTCAGAGCTCCAATCAGAGATAGTTAATGTCAGGGCTCAGAATCGCACCCCTTTGTCTGCTCCTTCCTGATGTGAAAGTTGTAAATATATGAATAACAAAAAAAAACATTATCCTTAAAATTTAAATGCAGTCTAATTACTTACGTTTGAAACTGAATATATTACATAACAAGATGGCCTCTATGGTGTGCTCTGACCATGCGGACACAGGGAGACTCTACAGGGTCTCCCATGCTCTCATGGGAGGGCCTGGCACACCCACAGAAGTGACATCACAGGAAGGGGCATTGCAGAAGGTCACTGCCTTCCTGGAGGTAGTGCCCTGGAGCTGATGTCACAGGAGGCGGATACCGCGACCAACCAATCAGACTCATGATAGAGCTTGCTGTTGTTTACCTACTATATTTGGATATAAAAACCTGCACGTGCGTTATAAAGGTCTCTTTGTGTGCACTGCTGAGACTAAGAGAAGAGCTCTTATATCTTATACTAACTCTTGTGTGGTGTGAAATCTTCATTGCTAGCACTTAGTCTTTGAATTTGGCCAGCCATAGTCGCTCACAATTCCTGGACAGGTGACCACAAAGGCCCCTGTTTCTGACAATGACACCACCCCCCTGACAGTACAGAGACTAAATGACATATAGGGCACTAAAACTGATTGATTTTGGAATTTTGGGGAATAGAGGGGCAAAAAAAATCTAACTGTACCTGAATCAGTAGTCGAGCCTATTAATTGATCTAAAGAGTTTGACTTGTTGGATTTGGTGAATGGAGTTTGGTGTGTTTTTGTTCTTGTAACTTGTGTTACAATATTTGACACAGATGCTGCCAGAAAATGAAAAAATTGTTTGAAAGTTGAGTTACGCTTTAAAAGAAATAGGTCGCCATCAGAAAAAAAAATTATGAAAATTACTTAACAAAAAATAAGACTATACTGGTCTGGTTGTGACAGCTAATAGAACAGTACATGCTAACTACTTCTTCTGATCTTCTGTGTAGCATGCAGCGCTGTATGTGTCACTGCTACGGCTTGAGGAACTGTGATGACTTTGTCAAAGGTCCTTAGCAACTAGATATGCAGCAGCATGGATGAGGTCGGCTACTGTAGGAAGTCTCCTGATGGCTGTGCGCATTGACTTGGTGGTACACAGATGATGCTCAGTCTAGAGGCCAGCTTTGTTTTTTTGTGACACAATCCCTTTTATAAAGAGGCCTCTGTTTAGATTAAAAAACCCCCCACACTTAGACGATGGCCCCACGTGGCATAAATGCCGCACTTTGCCCGTGGCAGAAATGCTCCATAAAAAAAAAATCACGGCGTTTTACGGTCAGAGCAAAGTGGATGAAAACCAGGCTGCAAACGTGGCAATTTCCAAAACCAAGGCGGTTTTGGAAATCACAGCATATCAATTATACCTACAGAAATGCCGGCGGTTTCTCCATAGGTGTAATTGAAATAGAAAGTCCACAGAAGAAACCTCTGGGAACTCTCTGTCTAAAGCGCTGCTGGAAGAACCGCGATGTGCTGCTACCACGGTGTTTCCCGCAGCGCTTTTTTGCTATGGGACGTCACGTGGGGTCTTAGCCTTAAAGGGATTTCCAAGATTGACAATTAATAATCTAACCTTAGAGTAGGTCATTCATTTGGGATCAGTGGTGGTCTGGCACCTGAGCCCCCACACTGCATATAAAGCTGGAAGCCGGCAGTAATGCACACATCTTGGGAAAGAAAGTTCCTATCACTGCCTGCAAACTTGGCCTGAGTAATAGGGCCTTTATTTAAATAGTTTATAATATAATGTAAAGATTGTTTGACAGAAAACATTACAGTTCCTTTGCCTCAACTCTGAGCAACCACTATTTGGGTTAGAGCTTTGCAGTTGACCCTTCTTTCATGTCACAGGCAAACAAGAAGACAGCTCAATGTCTATTATTTTGTAAGCAGCAGTAGAAATCTGTCCGTGGGATGCCTGCTGGGGTAGGCCCTGCGTTCAAAGCTGACTTTTCAGGTTTTGACTGGAGTTAACCTTAAACTAAAGTTGCTTCTCCTCTAGTTTAGAGAATTACAAAGTATACTGTTGCTTTCACATTATATAGTGGATGCCTAGGTCGATGTGTACAAAGATAATATAACTGGTTATCTGCTGCAAATTTGCCAGCACCAAAACACAGTGGCGATTCACAATTGTATTCTTTAGATTTTCCAGGCCTAATTTGTCATATACTTTATTACGAAATGTTGTCTTTTTCTTTTTCTGTGATTATCTGCTCTATTCTTATTCTTTCCCTTGTTTCTTTATTGAGAGCTGAAATCTACACAGAAGTGGATGGATGGGCTTATGTATAATGTAGGGAAGCGGAGTCTGAGTCAACTCCACAGCCCTGGTGGCTTCTTCACTGAATGCTATACACAATGTTAAATTCTGTAGGGTTGTGCCTGGTACTTGGCATGTGCTGTCACTGGCATGGGACCAGTTGCAATAGTAATGTATAGAATCCCCCATAAAATAGTGAAGAAAAAAAAAAAAAAAACTATAAAAAAATATAAATAGAAGTTCTAAATCCCTCCTTTCTGTAGAATACATATAAAAGTAGAAAATTACTGTGAAACACATACACATTAGGTATCCCTGTGTGAAAGTGCCCGGTCTACTGAATATAGGGGATCAGCAGTGCTCCTCTTCTGTCGGGAAGGGGTTAATAGGAGCACTGCAGATACCGTATATTCAGCCAGACTGAACTCCAAGTGGGGGGAAAAACCCCAGTCCTCAAACTCAGGGAAGGGGCAGACAGACAACCAAAACACCCCCTCCCCTTCCCCAGCATCTACTGCACCCAAAAACTCCGTCCATTTTAATTTTTGAAATTTTCCAGTAGCTGCTGCATTCCCCCCCCCCCCCCCCTAGGCTTATACTCAAGTCAACAGATTTTCCCAGTTTCTTTTGTGTTAAAATTAGGGGCCTCGGCGTATATTCGGGTCGGCTTATACTCCAGTATATACGGTGTGTGTGTATATGTATATGTGTATATATGTATATGTGTGTGTGTGTATATATATATATATATATATATATATATATATATATATATATATATTTTATTTTGTTGTTGAACCGAACATGGAATGGAAAATACAAAAGAAGCTCTTAGACATTTCCCTTCTTTTAAATCCACTCCTGACTTTTGCTCTACAAACTGCAGTAAAATCTGCAATGTAAAACACTGCATGTTCGCATGGGGCCTAAAGCAAGAAAAACAAAAAAAAGTTTAATGTCCTTACTATTGCCTATTGTAGTTGCAGCCGTATACTGTGGAGTTGGTAACAAAGCCGTGTATCTCTAACTGCTGCCGGGTCGCCAGAGCAGAGTCTTCAGTTTCACTTCACCTCATACATGTGGAAAACAGGAAGTGCTGCTTAGACGTCTTTGTGTTCTTTGGCCATGTGCTTGACAAACTCTTCATGTTATATGTACTGCCGCATAGAAATGCATTTTGGTTTCCTTGCAAGTTATGGATGATCTACAATAAGTATTTATTCCTATGAAATTATAATTATTTACTATATACTAAGTATATAGGCAGCATCTGTGGACACCATAATATTTCCTGTACTATGTATAAAATTCATGTTATTGCAATAACCCTCTAAATTAAGGCTGCTTGAGTTTTTCTAAGGCTCTGTTCACACACTGTGTAAAAACCAAGGTGTGAATCCATTTTCAAAATAAAATCTGAGCATATTCAATTATCTATCTCTAGTATTCAATATATAACATAGTGTATTTTATTTTATTGTGTGTAGTTGATGTGGCTGTGGATTTCATGTTCAGTATTATAGCAAATGAAATGTGCAGTGGACTTCTGTGCCAGTGGATTATTTTCACTAGCGATATTCAACAACAAATACGTAATGTGTGAAGCTAATGGCTTTATTATCCAATCAGCAGACAGGTCTGTTATTGGCAGCGAATGTTCCTCGGAGCGCTTGTTGCCTATATGGCCACATTAGACCAGCTATTATTTAGGACTGTTAACTCTCTGTATTCACCTCTTGTGTTTACACTGTTACACATCTTATACGGTGAATGTATCCAGAGTGTTTGTGCAATATTAGAAATATTGTAATACATATTATCAAAGAAAAATTGTTTTCCATGCTCTCAATCCTATTGCTAAACTGATTCTTACTCTGAGAAGTCTTTAGAGGTGGAGTGAGCACAAGCAAATTCAGATAGACACGTCTGACAATGAAAATACTGCAAGCATACGTTCACAATAACAGACAGGCTGAAAAAGGTTTAGTTGTTCAGACCAGTGGCTAAAAATATCCTGTACAGCCAATTGGGGAGGTTAGATGTTACTGCTCAAGGTGGGATCATTCATTAGGCTGTCCAAAATCTGTGTATGACCGGCTCCTTACTGATGCTGATTGCTCGAAATGATTTAACCCTCCATACACTGCAACTCATTTGTTGACGTGTGTATGATAGATAGATAGATAGATAGATAGATAATAGATATTATGTATGTGCTATCTTTGCAGTGACAACTTGTTTTTACTGTACTATTTGGAAGCTGCTGTTGACTGATTTATTTATAAGTCTTCAATGAAGTGAAACAAAGTTGCAAAAAATGTATTTTTCTGGCAGCATTTGTGACATTCATACATTTTGTAGTTTACTTTAACCCCTTAGCGACCCTTGACGTAACTGTACGTCATGGGTCGCATGGGGATGTATGGAGCGAGCTCACACGCTGAGCTCGCTCCATACACGGCAGATGCCGGCTGTATAATACAGCCAGGACCTGCCACTAACAGCAGCGGTCGGTGCCCGAGCCGATCGCTGCTGTTAACCCTTTACACACTGCGGTCAAACGTGACCGCAGTGTGTAAATGGCGCCGGCGGCATGGGCGCCGCCATGTTTTGCCGATCGCCACCCTCCTGAACGTCACAAGAGGGCGGTGATCGGTTGCTATGACAGCCGGAAGCCTATTGAAGGCTTCCAGGCTTGTCTCTGCACTAGATCTATTAGACGATGCCAGAGGCATCGTCTAATAGAAGTGCTGCGATTTTCCTATTCACTGCAATACTGTAGTATTGCAGTGAATAGTATGAGCGATCAGACTCCCTAGGTTTCAAGGTACCTAAGGGGTCTGATCATAAATGTAACAGAAGAAAAAAAAAAGTTTTTAAAAGTATTAAAAAAAATAAAAAAATATATAAAAGTTCAAATCACCCCCCTTTCCCTAGATCAGCTATAAAAGTAATTAAAGAACATTAAACATAAACATATTAGGTATCCCTGCGCTCCAAAATGCCTGAACTATTAGAATATTAAAACATTTATCCCGTACTGCGAACGGCGTAGCGGCAAAAAAAATAAAAACAGCCAAAAAGCGTTTTTTTCAACACTTTGCCTCCTATAAAAAATTGAATAAAAAGTGATCAAACCATCGGATCTTTCCCCAAATGGTATCAATAGAAACGTCTTGTCCCGCATAAAAAGACACCACAACCAGCTCCATACATGGAAATATGAAAAAGTTACAGGTGTTAGAACATGATGACACAAATTTTTTTTCTATTTTGCAAAGTTTATCATTTTTTTAAAAGTATCAAAAAATTTCAAATACTATATAAATTTGGTATCACCGCGTTTGTACTGACACGTAGAACACAGGTAACATGTCATTTGTACCAAACAGTGAATGCTGTAAAAATTAAACCCATAAGAAAATAGCGCAAATGCATTTTTTCTCCAATTGCGCCTCATTCTGAATTTTTTTCCAGCTTCCCAGTACATTGCACAGCATATTGAATGGTGCCATTACAAAGTACAATTTGTCCCGCAAACAATAAGCTATCATGTGACTCTGTGAACTGAAAAATGAAAAAGTTATGGCTCTTGAAATGTGAGGAGGGAAAAACGAAAATGCGAAACCAAAAAATGGCCTGGTCCTTAAGGGGTTAACACATTTTGACTTTCTATGAAATATGGTGCGTTCTATTCCTTATTTAATCTCATATTATCACTGTATTTGTGCATCATTAGATGAAATCTGTTATAAGGATGAGCAGACTCCTGTGTAATGCAGGGAAGACGAGACTGTGCAGGGTATCACTTCAAACGCTTATAGCTAAAGAAGTTATCCAGAAATATTTTTTTTCTTTCTTTCATGAATGTCCTCAGGGTAGTTCATCAATATCTGTTGAGTTCAGGACTGCTATCAGGCCAACAATATACAGTGTACAGAGCTGTATTACAGCTTGGCTCCCATTCAGGTCTCCTGTAATACCACATGACTCTGTATATTGTAGCACTTGCCTCAGAAGCAATCCTCCCATGATCAGATATTGATGGCCTATCCTAATGAAAAGGCTATTTTTATAAAAAAAATAGATTCCTGTTGGTGTTATTAAAATACAAAAGATAAATGCTACATCCGACTCAATTGTAGATCCGATATGGTTGCATCGGACAAAACCCCAACTGCAAGGGGTCAACAATGTTCAAACATTCACAAAAAAAAAGTATGTCCAGCAACCATTGAATAAAATATAACTTTTACTTTATCAAAAAATAAAAAGGAAACCTCTTACATGCTCCAGGAACAAGACAGAAGAAAAAATATCAGCTTACGCGTTTCGGGACATGTTGTTGCATCCCTTAGTCATAGCACACTAAATAAAGTATCAGACTACCCATATATAGTGTGTGTAACCACACCCTAAACAATTAACCCCATCACTACCTCCAAGAAAAGGAAGCTGATATGTAAAAAAAAAACAAAACACTACATGTGAATACAGCCCTAAACATATACACTACGGTCATAGTTCTCAAATACAAATATATGCATGACCAAATTACATAATACAGGAACACAGATACATATATGGGAATCCTCAGAACTGTTTATAGTGAAGATATAAATGAATTCACCAAAAAAATGCAAAACAAAAAATATTGATGAAATAATAGTTACAATGAACATATGTCATGTATAAAGTTGTGCTACCTCGCTCCATTCTTACCTAAAAGATGTAACATTTGGTTTCATGAAAGAGCAGAGGAATATCCATATTAAACCTATGTAGTCACGTGACATTAAATCATGTGATACTAAGTCACATGAACAAGGTAGCGGTCATGTGATGTTCAGATCAACCCAAAAGGAGATCCGGATAAAGACAAGAAATACAGAAAATTAAAGTCTGAAAAATGAAACTTTTTTTTGTGAATGTTGGTGTTATTACTTTAGATGCTGATACCCCTGTTTTTTTTTTGTTTTTTTTATTCATGGAAGTTATAATTAAAGTGGAAATTTTAACCAAAATCATAAGCAGTTTGCCTATTTTCCTAATGGTACTAAATAACATTACATACACAGATATCTATCTATCTATCTATCTATCTATCTATCTATCTATCTATCTATCCTTATCTATCTATTCTATCCTAATCTATCCTTATCTATCTATTCTATCCTTATCTATCTATTCTATCCTTATCTATCTATTCTATCCTAATCTATCCTTATCTATCTATTCTATCCTAATCTATCCTTATCTATCTATTCTATCCTAATCTATCCTTATCTATCTATTCTATCCTAATCTATCCATCTATCTATCTATTCTATCCTAATCTATCCATCTATCTATCTATTCTATCCTAATCTATCCATCTATCTATCTATTCTATCCTAATCTATCCATCTATCTATCTATTCTATCCTAATCTATCCATCTATCTATCTATTCTATCCTAATCTATCCATCTATCTATTCTATCCTAATCTATCTATCTATCTATCCTATTCTATCCTAATCTATCTATCTATCTATCTATCTATTCTATCCTAATCTATCTATCTATCTATCTATCTATCTATCTATCCTTATCTATCTATCTATCTATCTATCTATATCTATCTATTCTATCCTAATCTATCCTTATCTATCTATTCTATCCTTATCTATCTATTCTATCCTTATCTATCTATTCTATCCTAATCTATCCTTATCTATCTATTCTATCCTAATCTATCCATCTATCTATCTATTCTATCCTAATCTATCCATCTATCTATCTATTCTATCCTAATCTATCCATCTATCTATCTATTCTATCCTAATCTATCCATCTATCTATCTATTCTATCCTAATCTATCTATCTATCTATCTATCTATCTATCTATCTATCTATCCTATTCTATCCTAATCTATCTATCTATCTATCTATCTATCTATCTATCTATCTATCCTTATCTATCTATCTATCCTTATCTATCTATCTATCCTTATCTATCTATATCTATCTATTCTATCCTAATCTATCCTTATCTATCTATTCTATCCTAATCTATCCTTATCTATCTATTCTATCCTAATCTATCCTTATCTATCTATTCTATCCTAATCTATCCATCTATCTATCTATTCTATCCTAATCTATCCATCTATCTATCTATTCTATCCTAATCTATCCATCTATCTATCTATTCTATCCTAATCTATCCATCTATCTATCTATTCTATCCTAATCTATCCATCTATCTATCTATTCTATCCTAATCTATCCATCTATCTATCTATTCTATCCTAATCTATCCATCTATCTATCTATTCTATCCTAATCTATCTATCTATCTATCTATCTATCCTTATCTATCTATCTATCCTTATCTATCTATATCTATCTATTCTATCCTAATCTATCCTTATCTATCTATTCTATCCTTATCTATCTATTCTATCCTTATCTATCTATTCTATCCTTATCTATCTATTCTATCCTAATCTATCCTTATCTATCTATTCTATCCTAATCTATCCTTATCTATCTATTCTATCCTAATCTATCCTTATCTATCTATTCTATCCTAATCTATCCTTATCTATCTATTCTATCCTAATCTATCCTTATCTATCTATTCTATCCTTATCTATCTATTCTATCCTTATCTATCTATTCTATCCTTATCTATCTATTCTATCCTTATCTATCTATTCTATCCTAATCTATCCTTATCTATCTATTCTATCCTTATCTATCTATTCTATCTATCTATTCTATCCTAATCTATCCATCTATCTATCTATTCTATCCTAATCTATCCATCTATCTATCTATTCTATCCTAATCTATCCATCTATCTATCCTTATCTATCTATCTATCCTTATCTATCTATATCTATCTATTCTATCCTAATCTATCCTTATCTATCTATTCTATCCTTATCTATCTATTCTATCCTTATCTATCTATTCTATCCTTATCTATCTATTCTATCCTAATCTATCCTTATCTATCTATTCTATCCTAATCTATCCTTATCTATCTATTCTATCCTAATCTATCCATCTATCTATCTATTCTATCCTAATCTATCCATCTATCTATCTATTCTATCCTAATCTATCCATCTATCTATCCTTATCTATCTATCTATCCTTATCTATCTATATCTATCTATTCTATCCTAATCTATCCTTATCTATCCTATCCTTATCTATCTATTCTATCCTTATCTATCTATTCTATCCTTATCTATCTATTCTATCCTAATCTATCCTTATCTATCTATTCTATCCTAATCTATCCTTATCTATCTATTCTATCCTAATCTATCCATCTATCTATCTATTCTATCCTAATCTATCTATCTATCTATCTATTCTATCCTAATCCATCTATCTATCTATTCTATCCTAATCTATCCATCTATCTATCTATTCTATCCTAATCTATCTATCTATCTATTCTATCCTAATCTATCTATCTATCTATCTATCCTATTCTATCCTAATCTATCTATCTAATCTATCTATCTAATTAAGTTCTAATTTGCCAGTATCAAATCACTTGGGTGTGGAGAGAGAGGCCGGCTTCTAGTTTTGATCATGTGACCAAGAATCGCAACCAGCCCATAAACCTCAAGTAGCATCGAAATAGAAATGCACAAAACAAAAGCGCAGTGATCAGAGAAGGCAATAAATCTCAAATGAGACGATATATATATATATATATATATATATATATATATATATATATATATATATTAATAAATTGCATATATAGAGAATTAGTTCAGCAATATAAATGTTACCAAAGACTTTACTATGTTCATCAATTTGTTTAGAAAAAAATAAATAAATAAAACCTGTTCCATAATCTCCATTTTGAGGACTGTACGGCTGGTCTCTACTTCCTTCAGCCGATCACTAGATCTGCACAAAGATTATCCCACTTGTATAACAATGTGACTCATCTTCAGTCTCTCCTTGTGAAATCTGCAAGAGCAGAAATTGCTCCTTTTTATGGAGTTTTTCCACAGTGCAGCAAAAATCCACATAGTAAATAAGGTTATGGAGGAATGGAGATTCTGCCTCAAAATGGCCTTCAAATATTTTTTTTCATAGCTCATAAATGTAGCATCCAGATTGAGATTGAAAATTGAGCATGACACTTATTTCTCTGTTAACTTAAAAATCAGCATCTTCATCCCATTGAAATCATTGGAGATTGGCCTCAGGCAGAATATGGAGGTGATTTTGGAGGTGGAATCCATATCAAATTCAGTGCCAAATTTTGTTGTGTGAACATACTCTTAAAACTCCAGTTGTAATGAATTGGAAGTGGATTTTGGAGCAGATTTGTAGAATTGGCATCACATTCCTCTTCAAACGTTGGCTTCACATTCCTGAAGTAGAAATTTTCTGCCTTACAATTCCAGCATCAAATTCCTCCATGTCAACCATTACTTAACTTATAAGGATTTATGTGTGGGATCTACTTCAAAATCCTAAACCTAGGAATGGTATATATAAATTGTATCCATGTGTACTTGCTAATTTATTTTAATTTTGATATTTTCATGGATGCTCCAAATTCAGTGCCTTACCCAAGGTCCAAGACGTGTAGCTTCTGCTGTCTTTTGAGACAGGCACAGAGTTTTCTTTCCAGGATCTGGTCATTAGCTAAGCCACCCCCTTTCTTCTTCATTGGTGATGCATAGATGAAGGACCAAGCCAGATAGCCAGCCCCTCACCACATTACCAACACGGACAGGGGGAGGAAGCTCACTGTCTGTGTCAGAACAGCACAAGCTCTCTTTCTGGGACCTCGGGAATGTTACTGAAATTGGAATGTGAATGATGATTTTACAGTCTTTTAGTAAGATTCATTTACAAAAAAAAAAATTAGAGTACTATATTATAATAATTTTTTTTCAACTACTTTTTTTTTTTTTTTTTTTTCCCTTTAAATTGGTGTAAATAATAATTTTGTGTTCTGGTTGTCAAGCAGAATTATTGCCATAATAATAATTACTTCTTATTCCTCTGTAGGTCGCCCTAAAAGGGTCAGTCAGTTTTTGGCTAGGGATGGATGATCAGAAACCATCCAGCGAGGAAAAAGAATCTGAAGCGTCAGGTAATTTTTTAAAATTTTATTTGTATTTTAAATAACATAAACTGTGTGCAGACTATAATGACGCCCGCCCCCCCCCCCCCCCCAGTTCAGTATTTGTCCTTTATTTTTCAGTAGCTTGCGTCATTTGTGCCCATACAAAGCAGTGGTCTAGCTTGGCATCGTGATGTTTTGTGTGGGGTATAAGATTGTTCATACATCCGATAAGATTCACTCTGTGCTTCAGCACACAGTGCAAAATGCTTTAGAAATCATAATTTGATTTTTGAGGCAATTACTTCTGGCATATAGTCTTCATTGACATGATTTAGGTGATCGCTAGCATTTTTTTAAGGGGTTTTGTAGGACTAAAATATTGGTAACCTCTCCTGAGAATAGGTCACCAATAGTAAATTGGAAGGGGTTTGATACCTGAGGTCCACACAGAACAGCCTATCTAAGTGGCTACTTGACATCATGTTTATTGGCCACCTGGCTGGTTTCCAGCTTCGTCCCATTCATGTGAGCTGCAGTCCCAAGTACAGCCTCTGTACAACGTACCATGCTTTGATAGTAGGGGGCCATAGTATTCATCTGAATGCTGTGATCTCTTGTGGGTTCTGGGTGTCTTATTCTCACCGATATTGTAATGACTTATTCAAAACGTGGGTCACCAAAATCTTTGTCTTGAAAAAGCTTTTAATGGAAGTTTCTCTATAGCCATGTCATTTATCCACTTAGCTGATGAAAATGCCTCTGATGTGGCCTGTGAAGCAGAAGCCGATGAGCCCAGCTGTTTATCGCCAGCTGCATGTTTTGTAGGGGATGGTACTGTCCCGGGCTCTCCATGTAGAAGGTATGTTGAATGCTTATTATATTAGAAGTATGCTTTTATGTATGGATTTACCACAGCTCTCCTCCTACTAACTTTTCATAATGGTAGATGGCATTGGTTACAATTATTTATTGGTTTCCATTACAGGCGCTGTGCTCTCTGCAACTGCGGAGAATGGAGTCCACAGGGACAACGGGAACTCGTGCGGTTTGATCCTTCACCAGGCCGCCCACAACTAGATCCTGCTCTGTGTAGGGTACAAGAGATCAACACAGAGCACTTGGATCCTTCTATTATTGGGTTTGCCGAGTCTGTGTTACCAGAGGAGCTCTTTGAACCTTCAGGTTAGGGTGTGATGGTTATATAAGTGATTGAGAGAATGGGTCTGTATCCTGCAATATAACGTTAGGTTCACATCTGTGCCAGGCTCTTCACTGTTTGGGCCTACTGACACCAGTTTTCAGACTGAAAGTGACAGAGTCCTCCGTCCAGGACTTTGCTATCCAGTGACTTCTGTAGTGGAGTCTTAAGTGAGACTCAAATGTGAACTTAGCCTTATTAACTTTTTTGCTGAGCGTTTAGGCCAATGACCTTTTAACTTTAGTAACGTCTTGGCTGAATTTTCTTTTCTTAAATCAGCATTTGAGGTGCCATGAAACTGAATGTAATCTATGTAAAGTGTTTAATATCAGTGACACACAGCTAGTGTCCCTAGATGAAGCCTAGCATTAGTGATTATTTATTTTACAGCTATTTTTTCTCATTGTTTTGCTCCGATGTACAGGTCATTGCTGGGTTCACTACTGGTGTGCATCTTGGTCGTCTGGAGTCCAGCATGTGGAAGGAAGTGGACTGACTAATGTGGATAAAGCTGTATTCTCAGGGATATCACAGGTTTGTAAACAGTTGATCTTTGCTATCTCCATAGGATTGTGTGTGTGTGTTTTTTTTTTTGCAGAAAAAATATTCTCTTGTCTTTTATAGAAATGTGAATACTGTAAACGGATGGGTGCTACCATTCAGTGCCACTCGACAGGGTGTCTGCGCCGATATCATTTTCCATGCGCTGCTGCGAGTGGATCCTTCCAGTCAATGAAGACCTTAAAATTGCTGTGCACAGAACATGTGGCAGAAACAGCTGCAATGGGTGAGTTTAGATTCATTGTTTATCATTTTGAAAGGGAAAAGAAGAAAAGCAGTATTTCATGTCTTTTATTTACTCCTATGTTAGACGACTCTTGTTGCACGGTATGTGACAAGCCTGGCGACCTCACAGACCTCCTGTTCTGCACCAGTTGTGGACGGCACGATCATGGATCTTGTCTGGAGATTACCGTAACTCCATTGAAGCGGTCTGGCTGGCAGTGTCCTGAGTGTAAAGTGTGCCAAAGTTGCAGGTAGGAGAAAAAGAAAACACATTGGGTAGAAACCCTAGGAATTAGTGCTCTGTGATTTTATTTATTTTTTTACGCCGTTCATGCCTGCTCAGACCCTGACAGATCAGGAGATCATGGGAATTTCGTACTCTATTCTGAATGGAGTGGCGGTCAGGCTCATTTCAGTGAGAACGTCGGAGATAGCCGACTAAGTACAGGGCTCTATCTTCTGCACTGTCAAGGGAAAAACCGTGTGTGGGTGTGTGGAACGGGGGTGGTACGGCTTCATAATGGTAAATATGGTGTCCTTTGATGTGCCACTGTCACTCTTGGTTAATCCATTTTTTTTAATCCTAAATAGAAAACCTGGCAAGGATTCAAAGATGTTGGTATGTGATGCTTGTGACAAAGGATATCACGCTTTCTGTCTGAAACCAGCCGTTGAGGATCTGCCTGCAGGCTCATGGAAATGCAAGGTATTTTAGTTGTCTCCTCTCTTTTTAAATAATGAAACTGGGAATGACCCTAAAGAGCCTGGAAGTCCATGGCATGAGAACTTTTCTACCAGGGTTGTCAGAAATTCTGTTCAACCATTTCCTCTATGTTTTCTTTATAAAAGTGATTTATTACATATTGCCAATATATCTCAATGTGAGTTGTTGCTCAGCTGTTCTAGAGGGCTGAGTGCTGAATTGATCTGGGTTTCGAGAGTTTTTGATGTAGTTTTTAAATGACAAGAAAATCCTGCAGAAAGGCAAACTCTCATGGTTTTAGGTTATTTAAAAACAAAAACCAAGGAGGGGGGTGGAAGTGGGTGGAAGGAGTATTAAAAGTTTTAAATACATAGTCTCAATTAGCACCTTTGCTCTCCTAGGTTATGATGTTGAAATGTCGTTAAGTATCTGGAGTAATATTAAACTTTATTCCTGACAGTAAACTGTTTTACAATGTTTGTTAACAGAATTGCCGTGTCTGTCGCATCTGTGGCTCTCGCACAGCACAGTTGGAACCTGGGAGTCCATGGTATGAGAACTTCTCTGTGTGCAAGAAATGCCAAGAGCAAAGATGCCTAGCAGAGACCTGTGTTCAGTGTAACCAGCCGGGCTCCATCGAGAACATGAATCAGTGCCCCAATTGCTCAAAGTATGATCTTTTAGATTTCCTACATGTTGCTTTGGCTTGTGTAATAACATATAATACAGACTTTAAAGAACTTCCTGTGCAACGGCTACGTGGTGTGAAACATTTGCCATTTTAGGCTAAAGCCCCATGGGCCAGAAACGCTGCCCTAAAGCAACAACTATGGAGGAAACGCATCACGGTTCTTCCCACAGCGCTTTGAACAGAAAATTTTACTCCAGACTTTCTGTTCCCATTATATCTACGGGAAAGCTGCTATCGTTTCCGTAGATATAATTAACACGCTGGAATATCGCGCCTGTTTTGGAAATTGCAGCATGCTCACGCTGCGGATTTTAATGCAAAATGGGCATGGGATTTGCATGAATCCCATCCACTTTGCTGATACTGTATAACGCCACGATTTTTCCTGGCGTTTCTGCCCATGGGGCCCTGGCCTCAAAGTATATTCCAGTTGTGTGTTATTAAAAAGGGTAGATTTGTCTCAGTAAGGCTACATTCACATCTGAATTCAGAACCTATGATGCAGAGTCCAGCAGAATCCCCCCCCCCCCAAAAAAAAAAAAAAAGTCCTGCAAGGCTGACCAGGCAATGGCTGTTAAAAAATGGACACTTGACAGATCCTGATATAGCATGTGTGGTCTCTCAGGATCTATTGCTGCCCATCTTTAGACAACTGTCTTCCCCCTTTTTTTTTTTTTCTTCTGGTTTTATGACTGACCAGAAGAATGGAAACTCTGAATGAATGTAGCAAAAGCTAAAGATCAGGCAATGTCAATTTAACTACTCTTCTTGGGTATTACAATGTAAAAGGGTGGGAGAAAAACATGGACTAAGTATTTCTATAGTCAATCTGCAACCTTGTGACAGAGAAAATATGTGTGCTTAATATACTCAACACACATCGCCTATACACCAGAACAGTGAGAATTGTCTGATCACAGGGGCTGCCACTAATCGGACACCACTGTTTACAAATTGAGAAGGGGGATGGGAATGATGGAGATGTTGGGTACAGTACTTGATTATATTTGTCAGCACTATTGACTTTGAATGACTTTGCAATGCGTGTATGCCACCATTGTTCTATTCAGACTGGGGTTATCGAAACGTTTTTTTTCATAAATTATTTGAACCCTATCCCGTGTCTAGGTTATAAGTGTTAATTTTGGGACAGTGCCTGTAAATTAGCATCTTCTTTAAAATGCTTGTTTGCTGGCGTCTTAGAAAGGTACATGATGTACATTTGCTGGGTGGCTAGCCTGTTTTTGTAAACCTGATTTATCAAATGCAACTTAAGTCTGTTGGAATCTCACTCCAGCAAGTGGTATAGGAAAGTGGAATAACATCCAAGGATAAATAGACACGCAGATACACGGCCAAATTTACCAGACATTATATGCAATCCTATTAATCCTATCCTACTAATAAGTTTGTGGGTTTGGATGTTTGTGGGTTTGGATGTTTGTGGGTTTGGATGTTTGTGGGTTTGGATGTTTGTTCCTCAATCACGCAAAAATGGCTGAACAGATTTGCATGAAATTTGCCTCATGCATAGATAGGATCCCCGATTAAAACATGGGCTACTTTTTATCCCGGTAAATGACATCACTACACGACCGCAGTGAAGGAATTTAGGTTCACACAACACTAAAGGACCTGTGATGAGCCGAGATGCGGGAGCAGGCGGATCATCCACAACAGCAATTAGCTAAATATAAGTGGCTCAGCGCCAACACCAACCCGCAGACGAAGCTGTTCAGAATTACTTTCCTTATACTTTTGCTTACAGCTTTTGTTCCTTTTTTTTTTTTTTTTTTTTTTTTTTTTTGGTATACCTTGTTCCTACGTGGGAGCTGACCTTTTTGTAAGCAAGCATCTAATTTTCGTTTCCTATAAATGTTTTTGACATGTTTAAAAGTCATTTTAAGGCTAGTGTTCCTTTTTATACCTCGATCATTTAATGTTGTGCACATTGCTTGATTTTCTTTTGTGTATTTCCTCAGGTTCCATCATTCACTTTGTGCACAAAAGTGTGACTCGCTAGCACGCAGCACAAACTGTCCATCATGTAGCAAACAGCAGGCTGCCTTACAGAAGAAAGATGAACAGGAGAAGAGTGTTGAGATCCCAAATACAGCCCTCTCAGAATGTGAAGCCAAACCACTAGGTTGGTATTTAGTAGTAGTTTTGACATTTTTGGACCAAACATTTTGTGTCCTCCCTCAGAACAGTTCAGTAAATGGACAGAGTGAACAGCGTTGGTAATATTTCTCACACACACAGCTATGTCAGGAAACTGACAAAGGCCTTACCTTTTTTGTGCCAGAAAACTGGAGAGACCAGTTTAGTACATTCTCCTAAGTTTTCTTACTGTTGTAAGTTGATGCTACTTCTCTGTTCTCCGTACATAGAAATTCCTTAATCTTACTATAATATATATATATTTTTTTTCTAGACATTTTAACAGCAGATGAAGATGGGCTTGGTGCCTCAGACAATGAAGCTGCTGAGGCTCCAGAGATTCTTCCCAATTCAGAGATGCTTCAATTGCTGCCAATTGAGACTAGAAGTCCTCCTCCTCTGGAAGCAGAACCATCACAACAGGAGAGGACATTTGACCCATGCTCATCACTTGAGGAGGCTCCTGTACTTGTCACAGTCGAAGATGAAGATATGGAAGTTGAGGAGGAAGGCACAGAGAACATCCAGGAACAGAAACAGATTGTGTCTTTACTTTCACAAAGTCCTCCTCCCCACTCTCCATTAATACCTTCAACTCCTGATAGGACTCAGGCAATTGCCTCTCTAGATGAGGACACACAACCTATGGACTCACTGAGCATAGATGATGGAACCTGCCCGAGTCCTGCTAGGACAAAAGAGGACCCTTCCAATAGTTTATTTCAGCAACAGTCTGATTTAGACTCTGAAATGATTGTGGACTCTGAAGAGCTTCCCTGTAAGTCTACAACAGGAATGTTAAAAAATGACAATGCAATAGGTCATGAAGTTGCCGGGGATTTCTCCATGGACAAAATTCACATGCCCATTAGATGCACTATCATCAAGTCAGACATTGTAAATGAGATCTCCAATCTGAGCCAGGGTGATACAACTGGTAGCTTTCACGACTCTGATCCTTTAGGTTCACCTGACCCCGAGGGCGGGTCCCTCTGTATGGAGATGTGCTTGCACAAGGAAGATGGGTCTTTGAGACTTTGCACAGACTCTATGCCAGAAACTGATGACTCTCTATTATACGACCCCTCAATTGGGAAGTTAGATGGGGAGAAGTCAAGACGGAAATGCTCTCCAGGGCGATCAAGAGTCAAACATGTAAGTAGAAGCTGTTCTGAGTAATCCCAACCAGTTAGAATTGAGGTAAGATTATCTAGTGAGTAGTTACAATTGATAAATGCATATTCTTTCTAATTGATGGTTTTGGACATTACATCTAAAAATACACAAAAAACCCCCAAAGTATTTGTACACGTTAGGGTAAATTCACATGGTATAGCTTTTTGCAGTGAAGTCTGTTGCAAACTTGCCTTTCATTCATTTCAGTGGTTGGCAAACAATGCTATTATTTTTCTCTGCTAGTTGAAAAAATTCAGCTAGTTTGAAAAGTTAAAAGAAAAAAGAAGTATTCTGCCCAGTCTTTGGAGGGTTTCCACCAGATCAGTCCATTAAAGTAAATGAGGCAGTTTTGTTTCCAACTGCAGGGAAATTTCTGTAGCTGATTTTTGCATATCTTTTTCTGCCAGAAAAACATCAATGTCTATATACCATTAGAATGACTTTCACTGACGTTTTACTGACTTTCTGACTGGCATAGGATGTCACCTTGAAGTTTATGATATTGCTGTTAATTTCACGTCTCTAAATGGCATAGCTGTAAGCAGTAGGCCGTACAAACTCATAAAATGGCTATGCTGAGTGATACAGTACTTCGCAGTCTCTTTGGTGGCACTGCAGGGTTCTAGACTGGCTGAGAGTGTGACCTAGTACCGTAGTTAGGCCCTTAGCAACTGCGCTGAGACATATGGTGCAGCTAGTGAGTACTATTGAAGCCCCTGTTCCCTGTGGTTACTCCTGATGAATGTTTTCTTTTCTCTGTAGCGCTATCTTTTACATAATTCCTATGTTGTGACATCACTGCATTCTCTCACTTGTGTGACATCAAGTGCTGTCATTGCTTTTGTCTTGTTTTTTCTGCTTTCCCTGTGAGGTCTCATGTACACAGTGATAAATTATATATATACACATATATGCGCTATGATATCCTGCTGCGCGTTGTCAATGTACAGTGACATCACTGTATAATTCCTTTATTACTGTACACTTTATAACAACCATACATTTTATCCTGTTGTGTAACCTCCTTGCACCATTATCACTGTATTGTGATGTCGGTGTGTGCACTAGTGAGACCAAATTCCTGAAACTTTGGTGGTTGCATTTGCAGATATTGATACAGGCCCCCTTTGTTACCATTTTATGTCTCTATTGTGCTTTTAGCATTTTGACAGGGCTTGTGGAAAACTGTTCTAGCATAAGTCCTGTGCTCAGTGAAAAAAGCTGAGTTTTACTCGTTAGCAACCTCACCAGATAAAATTGCATGAAATAGTAGAGATTTGATGCAGTGTCAAAATCAGGCGCCAATAAATTTGACACTGTCCGCTATATATAAAAACTCACATTTCTGCATGTAGCTGGTGTATGAGTCCTCTACTGCACCTGCGTATGCCTTTAATTTCATGCAGAGGTTTTTCTGCTGCATGTGGTAGACCTCCTGTGGCATGATCAGTTAATATGCTGGAAGTGTCTGGTGGGCATCTTACTGATTCCATTAAAGAGGACCTTTCACGTCTTCAGGCACATGCAGTATAATACACCGCTAGAAAGCTGACAGTGCACTGAATTCAGTGCACTATCGGCTCTCCCTGTCTGAGCCCCCGCTGAAGAGCTATGGGTGCTGTTACCTTAGCTCTTCAGTGTTAGAAAGGCATTTCAGTCAGGAACGCCCTTCTTCACAGTAGCGTCTATAGCGCTGTACTGTGAGAGGGGGCATTCCTTACCGCCCGGCTATGACGCTGAGCAGTGAGGAACAGCCCCATCCCCTCCTGATAGCACTCGTCCATAGACAAGTACTGGGTGAAGAAGTACTCGCTGGTTGTGAAGGAACGGTCTCTCACAACTATTAGGGGCAACGGTCCCTCACAGTACAGTACAGCACAATAGATGCTACTTTAAGGGGGGCGTGTCTGACTGTCAGAAACGCGCTTCTGACACTGAAGAGCTAAGGTAATGGCACCGATAGCTCTTCAGCGGGGGCACAGAACAGGAAAGCTGAATTCAGCGCACTGTCAGCTTTCTAGCGGCATATTACACCGCATGTGCCTTGAGGACGTGAAAGGTCCCCTTTAACAATTTGCCAATATCTGGTAGTTGTTAAAGGGGTTGTGTGCACTTAGTAATATTCATAGGATTTCACAGGGGTCTTGGAATCTTGTCTGACTTCTCTGCGAAGACTTCAGCTCTGGGTCATGTGACCAACCCTACTTTACTCTGTGGAAACAGGGGGACTAGCGTGGGGTCTGTCACATGACCTAGGGTCAAAGTGGCAGCACATGAGAGATGACACGTCTGGTCCCCACAGCGCTGTCAAAATGTGAGAATAGGTGGAATGAGGGACCCAGATGTATATTACAGAGTGTTTTATATGGTGCAGTGAGTAAACTCCCAAAAGACTTTATTACCCATGTAACCCCTGTAATATGTGGTTGCTCTGTCAGAGTTTATGGGAGGTATGCAAACCTAGTAGTCAGTATGCTTCGTTGTTTCTGTACCCTTCATAGACCTCAGTAGAACTTAAGAAAGGGATCACTTATTGCAAGTTACAGTGATCATCCCAGGATTTTTTTTCCTCCCCTCATTTTGACTTTCCATCCCTTTAACCCCCCCCCCCCCCCCCCCCGTTAGGAAGTCTTCCTTCAGATTTGTTGCATATTACTCTTCGGTTATCTAAAGAGACTTTTCTACCTCATGGTACCAGCTTGACACAACTTTTTCCACTGCAGAAAGTACCTTTCTTATGTACCGGTTTTGTCATTGTGATACCACTTGACCTTTTGGTACGTCTTTGCCTCACTTGGTGCCTAGTCTAAAGTGTGTACTTAAAGGAGCCCAAACCAGGTACTTTCCTAGTCTGTTATGCAGTGGAAATAGGACAAAAGCAGTTAAAGATGAGTAGGGGAGAGCCAGTGCTATGGAATGGATAAGGCAAATGGAAATGTAGAAACTTATAGGAGGAATGCAGAAGTGGCATCACCATGGGTGACCGCTGAAATGACACTGAATTGTAGGCCCTCTCAGGACGGTCACTATTGAGCTGTGAGCGGTAGGCAGTAGTAGATTTTATATACAGGTCTATCATATATCATATCATTTAAATATTATTATTACGCTGCAATTCCAAGAACTTGCTCTCAGGTAATTATTGGGAACAGGGTGTTGTCACCACGTCGCTACCCATAGTGAGAAATTGCCCATAATGAATAATTTTCACTTATTAGAACCGGTGGCAGTAACCATGTAACAGCCACATAGGAACATTTGCTTCCAATAATTGGCCTGTTTGTGCAAATGTCGGATAATGGAGAGGATGCACTTGTTAGCCATTTGTATCTTTTTTTTTTTTTTTTTTTTTTTTAATAAATATATATTGTGTAATAGATGCAAAATTACCAGCAGCACAACACCTTGGAAATACGGCGATATGCTGTGGATGATGGATACAGCTGAATAAGTGACGAAGTTTGGCAGTAGATATCGTTCCTCCCAGCTGTATACTTTATATGCAAACGTGCACTGATCTAAGCGTTATAGTGTGAACTTGCCATTACTTCTAGTAATTTTTCTATTGACCACTTTATGTGGAAATCTGCACCATCTTCTTCTGATTTCCCTGTGGGATTTTTCCAGAATCCATTTTGCAGATTTGCTGTTTCTTGACCCGACCATACACCGTTCTAGTTGTCATAGGGGCCGTTAACATCGCACTCTGATCATTTGTTTGGCAGATTTATGGCTACTAAAAACAGACAGTCAATGGTTGGCCATCAGTTTTCATCTATTTTCTATAATAATTGAGCAGTTTGTCTCATTTCTCTGTCCTAAAAAAACAAAAAAACTTTTTTGTGAGGAACAGCCATTCTGAGGGCACGTTCATACGAGGCAAGAGAGGGTGGATTTTGGCACTGAATCCTCCTCAAAATCTGCCCCCGTCACAATAGAGGTCTATGCAGACTGCTAGCGTTCTTTTTTCTGCTTGCAGTTTGTTCCCGTTAGCGGAATAAAGAAGCGAGCTGCCCTTTCTTCAGGTGGATTCCGCATCTGATTCAGCCGCGGCGTCCGTCTCGTGGCAGCACCCACCAGGCTAGGCCTATTCATTTGGGCCTACTCCAAAGCGGGAAGCCACGGCAGGCGCATTTTGTTCCTATTCTTACGCGGCTTCCCATGTCAAAATCGGGACCAAAATACACGGGGCCTGACAGTAAAAGTCTATGGAGGAGTATTGTCAGGGGGATAATTCCTCACCGCCCAGCGATGACGCAAGGCCTGCCCTCCTAAAGGTGGAGGTATATTGGTGTCAAAACTAGTGGCACTGATATCTCTGGCACCATGGTGCATACCATTGAAACTAAAAACAACAAAAAATGTATAATATACCATGCTTCTTTCAGAGGGAAAAAGAAAAACAAAAACGTGCTACTGCATTTTTTTAATTTTTTTTAATTTTTACTTTATTTAAATGGTTAGCCATCCATTAAATGATTCTGCTAAACAGATTTTAAAAATCTGATGTGACCATAGCATGACTGGCATCCATGATAGAAATATCATTTGCCAGTATTAGTGTAGCATGTGCAGCGAGTTATATACGGTAAATAATGTAGTGAATTGTTTGAGGTCTGTCACTTGTTGTACTAGTTGGGTGATTGACATTTGTGTCATGATAAATACAGAATAGAGCATCATTCATTGCATTAGGCATGACAGCAGTTTCTAGAATTTTTTATTCAATTTTCCATGTATGATGACTTTGTGAGTTTTGTATATTAAAACCATAATGTCATTTATAGGGTCGAAGCAGCAGCTTTCCTGGAAGACGGCGACCCAGAGGCGGTAGTGGGCCAGGTAGCAGAGGTAGAGGCAGATCAAGATTAAAGTCTACAACCTCTTCCATTGAGACTTTACCGGTGAGATTTGACAGTAACTTGTCTAGCTAAGAATCTCATGGAGGTAGAAAAACGGTTTGGCATCTCTTGCAAGGGGAAGCAAGCATTCGGCTTCCATGGGAAGGAAAACCGATGTTTTCAACTTCTCAGAAACTGGGCCGTTCACACTACCATTATAAATGCCCATTGCTCTCCTCCATCAAAGTATAAGAGCAACAAAGTGTGACCGCAGTAGAGTGACAAATGAAGACTGTGCCTCTATGTCTGGCCTCTGTTCCCTTTCACTCTAATGTAAAAAAAACAAACAAAAAACACAGCATGTTTGTCTATTTTTCTGGTTACGGGAAAAAAAAAACATGCATGCACAATATGCAACTTTTTTTTTTTTTTTTTTCTTCCACTAGTTAAGTAGACAAACTTGAAGGAAGTAGTTTTGGTCATGTTTTGTACGTTGGTGAGCATGCAGATGGATGGTCCTATGTCTGCATCATGCACTGTATTGCCATTTCATTTCTGTTGCTCTTATTTGTCATAGGTTGAAAACAAAGGCCATTAACAACAGTAGTGTGAACTTACCCCTAGAAAACAGTCTGTATCAATCCTAACTGTCCAGTCCAGTCAAGTGGAAACAATATCATGATCTATAAAGGCACATAGAATTATCCTATGCAGTTTATTCAGCTTGCTTTACAGCATGGAACGTTTCTTGGCGTTTCTCATTTAAATATCTAAACCACTGTATTTTCAGATGTTAGATGCTGAATGCTCTCCGGGTAAAGAGGAGGAGGAAGAGGAAGATGATACCATGCAAAACACAGTGGTGCTCTTTTCCAACACAGACAAATTTGTGCTCATGCAGGTCAGTCACTTTGGCACATAGGTTATTTTTAGTGATGAGCGAGTAGTATTCGATCGAATACGTCGCCGACATAGGAATGCGTGTAATCGGCCGAACATCAAGGGGTTAAACGCATTGAATATTCAAAGCGTTTAACCCCTTGGTGTTCAGCTGATTACACACATACCTATGCCGGCAAGGTATTTGATTGAATACTACTCGCTCATCACTAGTTATTTTGTTACTTCAGGCAATGTGCATTTCAGCAGCTCTTTAATTTTCCCTTATTTCTTGTTTTAGGATATGTGTGTTGTTTGTGGCAGTTTTGGCCGTGGTTCAGAGGGGCATCTTCTAGCTTGCTCCCAGTGTTCACAGTGCTATCACCCCTACTGTGTAAACAGCAAGGTATGCTTTATTTTATTTTTTTCTCTTCCTCCATTAAATGTTGTCTCTATTCCCCTATCTGCAAAGTTGTAATTGGTGTATATTATTCTATTACCAATTCTTCTTTTTATATGCGCTTTTTTAAAAAATTTTTATAATTTTAATTTTATTCTCTTGGTTTCACCCAGATAACAAAGGTGATGCTACTGAAGGGCTGGCGATGTGTAGAGTGCATAGTTTGTGAAGTGTGTGGTAAGGCCACCGATCCTTCTCGCTTGCTGCTCTGTGATGACTGTGACATCAGTTATCACACATACTGCCTCGACCCTCCTCTTCACACAGTACCTAAGGGCGGTTGGAAATGCAAATGGTGAGTACCGTCTTAAATAATATGGTCTTAAGTATATGCCACTGTGGAATTCTCGTATGTCAATCTTCATAACCAGTTCACTTTTAACATTCGAGTTTTAGGCTAGGATCACACTTGCACTGGGCTCGCCGTTGTTTGGGTCCGTTGGTGGACTCAAATGCCGATGTGCCCATTCGCTAAAACAGCAGTTACAGGCAGACTTCTCAGACTATATGGGGTCCATCAGGTTTCTCCTGTTTTTATAGTGAAACCGTGCAAGACTGTCCTCTGCTGATTTTCGGTGGAATCTGCAGCAGAGACTCCGAGATTTGAATCTATCCTTAAACGTTAAAAGAAATGAATTGTATTCCCGTAAGCAATTCTAGAACATTGTTTCTTTAGAGGACTGCATTATATTTCCTTTGTTATTCCAATGTAGCAGTTTATATATAAATTGACATCTGGGCGTTGGCAGTGTCACTGCACAACCTGACAGTACAACCAGTGTCAATGTGTAGTGACACACCCAGTTGACCAGGGAAATTGTACTGTCAATAAATTGATCAATTTCTTGTGGGAATAATAGAGAAGTGGGACAAAGAATTATGAGAAGTTGCTCTGGAATTGTTTCATGGAGAGACCATATTCCTTCTAACCTACGTTGAGACTTCTCACAAAGGCAGCCATTTTCCTACTCATGCACTGATGAGAGGCGCAGTCTTTGAAACTGTTGATGGGAATCTCTTCCTTCTGGAGGAGTTATACTGGCTTTGCAATTATTCCCAGATTATGCCCTTAGGTTTCTTTTAAAAACCAGGTTTTATTCTATAATGGGCTACCTTCCAAACAGTGGTGCTAAGAGCACCTCTTTATCACCAATGAGGTCTTGTTTGTATTCCTTTCAAAGTCTCAATGAACCAATGGGTAGCCATTTTTGTATATCTGTCTGTGATCACAGTTTCTGCTATTGTCTTGAAAATCCCGGTTTACTTTGAGCAGCACCTTGGTCCTTAAAGTATATTCCATCTTGATGGGAAAAAAAAAAAAAAAGGAGAGGCCGCCACAAGCAGTGAAACTCCTCAGTTGATCTTAGTAACCGATTTCTCTTGCAGGTGCGTTTGCTGCATGCAGTGTGGGGCGATCAGTCCAGGCTTCCACTCAGAATGGCAGAACAATTATACGCATTGTGCTCCTTGTGCTAGTTTGGTCTGCTGCCCTGTTTGCCACCTAAACTATATGGAGGGTGATCTTTTGATACAGTGTCAAAACTGTGATAGGTAACTAATATATTTCCAGGCTGCAAACTTGCTTTTAAGTCCATCTGTATAAAAGAAGTACTCAAGTGATCGTATTTTCCCTCTGTCATCAGGTGGTTGCATGCAGTCTGTGAGAACCTATTTACAGAAGAGGAGGTAGAGGAGGCAGCAGATGAAGGCTTTCACTGCACATCCTGTCAGCCATTCATTGTAAAACCAGTTGGTATGTATAGATCTGAATATAGTCCTTTATTGTATTTTTTTTTTTTTTTTGTTACCAGCAAATGAGCATTAAATCAACTTTTCCCATGTTTCACTAGTTCCTGTAATCCTTCCACCAAGTCCTATTAAGGTGAAAGAACCAGGTGAGTATATGTCTAAATTGTATTCATTTTGTCTGCTTCTTAGTACAGTACGTTCATTTTGTTGCTTGTACGGTCTAGTTTTTAAGTGTGTGCCTTGTGTTTGCAGAGCCCCAGTATTTTCGTTTTGAAGGAGTATGGCTGACTGAGGCGGGTATGGCCTTGCTGCGTAGCCTCACATTATCACCTCTTCAGAAAAAGAAACCAAGGCGGTCCCGATTGAGCACTGGTGGAGAGATTTTCTTGGATGGTTCAGAGCATGGTACATGTGATGAAAGGAAGGAAGGGGATGCAGATTGTGATGAACAGAAAACAGATGGTGAGCCCTGTCAGCGACAATGTCATCGTGGAGAATGGTTACATAAGCGTCTTATTTGCTGTGTAATGTGAATGTGTAGTTTCTTATAATGATTTTATTTATCATGTTAGGAGGCAATAATGAACCCATGGAGTGTGAAATTAAGACAGAACCTCCTGGCACCCCTGAGCGTGAAGTCGGAGGAGAAATGGAGGTGGTAAAAGGGGCTGAAGATGCAGACAATGTCAAAAAGAAAAGAAAACCATATAGGCCAGGTAGGAATCAAAAAACACTTTGTACTGGGAAAAAATGTATATCACTTGTGTTCAGCAGCATCACAATGTCCCATGCAAAATTGTTCTTCAGGAATTGGTGGCTTCATGATTAGACAGAGAAAAACCCACACGCGGTCGAGAAAAGGACATGCAGCTTTTTTGGAGGCCTTTCGTGAAAACCAGAACCAAGATATTCACCCAGATGATGGTGAGTGGCTTCTTGCTTCTATGTACACTGACTTTGGTTTTTATCATTGGGTATGTTGATACAGAGGAAATTGGTCAGGTAAAAAAAATCGGATTCATGAATTTGAAGCAAAGTTTGGGATCTAATTCTCATGCTGGTTTATCCTCAAAATTTGGACCAAAATCAGCCTTTAGGTCACTTCAGTGGGATCTGCAGACATAATCTGTCTGAACAATGAGCAGGATGCTTTTTCTTTTCTGCTAGCTGAAAATATCAGCCAGCAGACAGAATCCGCCTCTGCCTTCCATTGAAACAAATGGGAGGCAGAGTTGATTTTGAATCTACCTCAAAATTCACTCCAGATTCCTCTGTGAACATACCCTTACACACAGACCATGTTTTCCCCAGTCTGTATCTGCTGCTTTTCCCAGCCCAGCATTGGCTTGGTTGAAGTGAAATGGCGTGTTGAGTTTAGTTTAGCTGAGCTGTATTTGGGCTGGTAAATGTGGCCGACAGAACATATTTCCTGGAGTGAAAATGGCCCTGATCTGAAACAGCCCTTACATGACTGACTATTCACAGCTCCTCCAGAGACGCCTGCAGAAGGTGGCCAAGAACCAGCGACAACAGAGACCGATGAGAAGAAGAAGCGAAGAGGCAGAAAAAAGAGTAAACTTGAGGATATGTTCCCGGCATATTTGCAGGTGAGTCACCACGTACTTAACAGGGTTATGCAGGGGTTTATATTATAGATTGGCCTTGTGAGAACTGAAATTACTCACTTTGTAAAATACATTAATTAAAAATGTTCCCACTCTGGTTGTTAAAAATGGGGGCAGAGGAAGAACAAAAGCAAGATATTGCATAACCTTGTGCTCACAGATGCAGATGGGATGATGCAAAGAAGGTGTAAAGGCCACCAGCTCACTTCAGTGCACATAATATGGGGCAGAAAACAAACTTTCATTTCTTCTGTTCACAGTAGCATCTTTACAGCTTTATTAAAGAGTCATGGTGGGACTTTTAAAAGATAGTCTTAGCTTAACTTAAAGGGAGTCTACCATCTCATAATGACTCACATTACACTAATAACCAATATACGTATGTAGCTTTTAGTATATTTTGAGAAAAATTGTCATATGCAAATGATCTAGTTGGTGCATTGGGGAGTTTGTAGCTTTTGCAGCCATCTCATGCCTGAACCACCAGTGCAGTCTGCGTTGATATTTGCAGAAAGGGATGTGATGTCACAGCAGTGGAGGGATGTAACTCCCACTGCACTGATAGCTCAGGCATGAAAGAGGAGGGATATGAGCTACAAGAACATAAATCAGTTGCATCCTCCAGCAAGGCCATGTGTCTACCTTGAAATTTACACCACTTAGATTTACGCCAGACATCATTTATGCTAATAAACTGGCATAAATGAGTATATAAACCTGTAGGGTCTGGAGGCCCTGTGCATGCAATGCCCCTCTCTCGAATGTCTGATCATTGGGTCCCCTGTGATAAGGAAGTCATGGTACTGAAAGTTCCCCCCCCCCCCCCCCCCAGTGGACTTCTTGTGAGAGGAGCGAGCACCAGTGCGCTTGCGTGACTAGCACTCCTTTCACTTCTATAGGAGTGTGGGCGCCTTACAGCAATTGGACACTTATCCTGTGTATTATGTATTATACATTCACATACTTCATGTAGAAGATTCAGTTTTGTATTGTATAGATACGACCAAGCAAGTTCTCAGGGTCAGGTCACAGGTGTGTTTGGTTTATTTTTTTATTTTATTTTCTCCCACGGACAACACACGCTCGAGAAACTTGGTCATGTGAATAAGTTCTTACTCAGATTAACATTGAATTAATGTGTATTTTTGTTTAAAAAAAAAAAAAAATCTCTATCTATACTACTATTGTAAATGTGAAAGTTTGTGGGTTTGGATGTTTGTTCCTCAGTCACGCAAAAACGGCTGAACGGATTTGCATGAAATTTGCCACATACATAGATAGGAACCCCGATTAAAATATAGGCTACTTTTTATCCCGGTAAATGACATCACTACACGACCGCAGTGAAGGAATGTAGCTTCACACAACACTAAAGGATCTGTGATGACATCATCACAGGTCCTTGAGCCATTCTAGGATAGGATCATGCTAGGCAGTGGCCAGAGCTACACACTATTTTGTGGGTGGAGCTATATAGGATGAAGCTGGACAGTGTGAAAGCTGATGAAAATGGAGTCTCATGGCAGATTGGGAGATTACAGAACATGCAGGATGTGTGTGGGCAAGAGTAGTATATCGGGTGTAGAGTTTCAGTGAGTACGACGGGGAATGTGTTGTTGTGCCTCTGATGGGGATGGGGGGAGAACGCGGGAGCAGGTGGATCATCCACAACAGCAATTGGCTAAATATAAGTGGCTCAGTGCCAACACCAACTTGCAGATGAAGTCGCGAGCATATGCTAGTATATAATATGTATGTAACTTTTTTTTTTTTTTTTTTTTTTTTTTTTTCCCTCCACAGGAAGCGTTTTTTGGCAAGGAGTTGATGGAGCTCAGCAGGCAAGCACTTCTTGCTGCTCGTCCTGTAGCACAAAAGGCCAAGAGTGTGCAGAGTATTCCATGCCCAGCATCTGGAGCTGCTCCGACCCCACAGTTGCCCCAGCAGAACATGGGTAACAACTAACTCCACTTTTTGAACAGTTTTACCAACACCTGAGTAGTTGTCTCATGTAAATCTGAAATGTACTATTTTGGGTCTAAAAACTGTGTGATTTGGTTTGATTTTTGATAGCATCATTTCGCTAATTTTGTGACCTTTAATGACATTGTTTTAACAGTGGAGACAACAGCTGCCCCTAGTTCTACATTGCCTCATGAAGATTCTGACAGCAGTGAAACCAAGCAGGAAAATTCAGGTTGGCAGTACAATAGTTTTTCTCCTTTCTTGCTATGTAGAAGGTTTATGCATGTCCAATAAATATGTAATCTCTTATTTCAAGCATGCCTTTTACAAATTGTTCAAGCATTTCCTCCTTAAACATTTAAGTTCCTTTTTTTTCAGTCCTATTATTTGCAAATTCCTGCCTGATACCCCTGCAGTTTTTAAGTGTTAGCCTACTATATGCAGGCAGGCATTGTGCCAGTCAATTGGCCGTTACATATATGACATAATGCCCGGTACCAGGTCAAACCTAGTATAGGAAAATCTAATGCCAAAGAGGTTAAGCAGCATCCCTGTGCCTTTAAAGAGTACCTTTCACCGCTTCCACCAACTCCAGGTTTTTACATCCTTTAGTAGGTGCTGCTCCACTAGTTGTTAACCCGCTGGGATGTTTTTCTAGCCCTTACCATTCCTGAGCAATCAGTGCAGTGCAGTTTTGGTTCCTGTCATGATTATGTTCACTACTGTCTAGTGAGAGAGTCCCTGGCAGGAACAGGTAAGAAGGTGCGATTGCGAGCTCTTACACTTTCTGCCTCTGGACTGTATCAGAACTCAAAATCTTGCCTACACCTGCCTACCACCACCCACTTCATATTATCAAGCCTAACTAGCAGTATCGGACACCCAAATGAACTGCACTCATTTTTTAGTAATGGGTGGGTTAGAAAAAAAAATTCAAACTGTGCCAAAATCTGTGGAGTGAAGCCTGGGATGAATGAAAGGACGCAAACCATACCTAATGATATTTTCAGAGGGGACTAGGAAGTGACTCTCGCTAGTATGAAAAGTACAAACCGCAGTTTTGTTAAAAATACTATGCGCCATAGTGAAGGTGCACCAAACATATTATAGGGTGTGTGTCTTAATAAATTGAATCTTTTGCCAAAAACTCAAATCAAATCTACATCAGCTTAGATGGTGGGTGAGTTTTAGTGTATGCCAGTTTCTGGAGTACATTGTAATACATTTGCTGCACCGCCGGAGGCCACACCCTCACCCGGCACAACCATTTTTCAAGTAATTTAATTTTTCTGGCACAAAAATCTAATTGTGAAACTTGTACTACTACTGCTAAATTCCCCTAATGTGTACAAATGGTAGTAAACAAGCTGAATGTTTAAGGTGGAAATACACTTTTAATTATATATTTATTTTTTTGGGAAAGGGGTTAAAAAACTAAATTAAGTAAAATAATCCTTGTCAATATGTTTTGTCAGCATGAGCAAAACGTGTTTTTATAAGGAAGGAATAAAAGGTTAATCTTTCTACATTTAAAGAACTATGATTCTTTGAGTGCGGATTTTGGCTAGAGTATCTCTCTCCTTTCCTTCTGCCTGTCTTCTTGAGACATGTGGGCACCGTTATTTACCTGCCCTCCCCTCCCTGCAGAGGATGCATCAAAGACCGAGGCCCTGAGTGTTGCTGTTGCTGCTGCTCACACTGGAGAGAGAATTCCCATGCCTTTGCCAGAGGGGGCCTTCGGCTCGGATCTGGATAAAATCTCCATGGAGGGTTGGTCTCTCACACTTGCCCTAAGTTTCCTTTATTTTGTTATTTGTTGAGTATGCAGTGGTTGGTGGTTCCTCTGCATCAGGTCTCTGCAAACCTTCCCTTGCTGCACATCAGCTGTCACGTTCCCCTATGTTGTAATGTGACTCTGTATTGAGTATTGCTGTACAGCAATATGTCCGTGTTCTGTCTGGTTGTGATAGTCTAATGAAATGATTTCCAAACCTCTCTGCTATGTTTTCTGGTTGCATTTTAGTTAAAGCGAATAGCACGCACCCATAGGAATGAATGGAAGTGGCCGGCACGCAGACTTTGCCAGCAGGCGGCTGCTTAACCCCCTGTGTGCCGGCCACTTCCATTCATTCCTATGGGTGCGTGCTATTCAAAACGGTTGTTTCTATTAGTACTCACCCATCTCTAAAATCGAGCGCACATTCAGAGATTTTTCAGTACATTTTCTGTCACTCTGTTTTGCAAGCCTAGACTAGAAGACAAACCACATTCTTCTTTTTACAATTGATGCTCCGCCTTAACTTTTTTTTTTAAAGGGGTTCTCCAGGAATAAGAACACCATAAAAATTCCTTATTTATAAAAAAAAAAAAAAAAAAAAAAAAAAAAAAAAAAATTTAAAATGCTTTAGTTAGGGTAAGTTCCAAATACTTTCTGGCTTCTTTATCCTGTATCATAGACATAGCTGCCCCAAAATTCTATCTGCGACTTTGTCCAACAGACTGAGATGGTATGCATACAGCCGTCGTCCTGCATACGTCAACGTTCTAGGACTGGTTTCAACAGTATGAAGGCGGCGGCGATTATGTTAATTTAACCCTCTGATTATCCCATAGAGAAAACAAGCATCCCTTTAAAGTCAATTAGTATTTATTTTATAATTGTATGTTATTCCTTTACTTATGATTATCCTGTTCCTGGAGAGCCCCTTTTAACTTAGAGGTTGTGAACACCTTTGCACTTTTTTTTTTATTTTTTATTTTTTTTTTTAATTTTTTTTAAATAAAGTACCGTATTTTTTGGACAATAATTTAGGAGGAAGGGGAAGGGGGGGGGGGTGCGTCTTTTACTCCAAATGCATTTCCCCCCTCCTGCTGCTACCAGCTTCCAGGTCTGTAAAGATGACGGCGGCTGCTCTGCTGCAGAGTGGTCACCATAGCTACTGGGTCTCTGCTGTATTGTACAGCAGAGACCTGGAGCTAATTCTCTGAATCCACTCTGATTGCTGGCATTACTATCTGTAAGCCCCACCCAAACTGCCCCCTTGGGCCACTGGGTACTTCTCAAGTTGCCGGCCGGCTCCTGAGTGGCGAGATCGCAGGAGCCGGCCTGTTTCTGTGACAGCCTGGAGCCTAATGAAGGCTCCTAGGCCTGTCATAGTAATTAGAGATGAGCGAACAGTGTTCTATCGAACACATGTTCGATCGGATATCAGGGTGTTCGCCATGTTCGAATCGAATCGAACACCGTGTGGTAAAGTGCGCCAAAATTCGATTCCCCTCCCACCTTCCCTGGCGCCTTTTTTGCACCAATAACAGCGCAGGGGAGGTGGGACAGGAACTACGACACCGGGGGCATTGAAAAAAATTGGAAAAAGTCATTGGCTGCCGAAATCAGGTGACCTCCATTTTAGACGAATAGTGGATTTCAAATCCGGGTCATATGAGAATGTGAACTTTGTGACTATGAGACAGGGATAGCTGTACAGGCAGGGATAGCTAGGGATAACCTTTATTTAAGGGGGAATGTTATTAAAAATAACTTTTTGGGGCTCTATCGGGTGTGTAATTGTGATTTTTGTGAGATAAACTTTTTCCCATAGGGATGCATTGGCCAGCGCTGATTGGCCGAATTCCGTACTCTGGCCAATCAGTGCTGGCCAATGCATTCTATTAGCTTGATGAAGCAGAGTGTGCACAAGGGTTCAAGCGCACCCTCGGCTCTGATGTAGCAGAGCCGAGGCTGCACAAGGGTTCAAGCGCACCCTCGGCTCTGATGTAGGAGAGCCGAGGGTGCACTTGAACCCTTGTGCACCCTCAGCTCTGCTACATCAGAGCCGAGGGTGCGCTTGAACCCTTGTGCACACTCTGCTTCATCAAGCTAATAGAATGCATTGGCCAGCGCTGATTGGCCAATGTATTCTATTAGCCTGATGAAGTAGAGCTGAATGTGTGTGCTAAGCACACACATTCAGCTCTACTTCATCGGGCTAATAGAATGCATTGGCCAGCGCTGATTGGCCAGAGTACGGAACTCGACCAATCAGCGCTGGCTCTGCTGGAGGAGGCGGAGTCTAAGATCGCTCCACACCAGTCTCCATTCAGGTCCGACCTTAGACTCCGCCTCCTCCAGCAGAGCCAGCGCTGATTGGCCGAATTCCGTACTCTGGCCAATCAGCACTGGCTAATGCATTGTATTGGCGTGATGAAGCAGTGCTGAATGTGTGTGCTTAGCACACACATTCAGCTCTACTTCATCGGGCTAATAGAATGCATTGGCCAATCAGCGCTGGCCAATGCATTCTATTAGCGTGAACTGAGTTTGCACAGGGGTTCTAGTGCACCCTCGGCTCTGCTACATCAGATTGCTACATCTGATGTAGCAGTGCCGAGTGTGCATCAGATGTGTAGTTGAGCAAAACTGACTCAGCACTGCTAAGTCTCTGCATTCGCATAGGAATGCATTGGCCAGCCTTCGGCCAATCAGCGCTGGCTCTGCCGGAGGAGGCGGAGTCTAAGGTCGGACCTGAATGGAGACTGGTGTGGAGCGATCTTAGACTCCGCCTCCTCCAGCAGAGCCAGCGCTGATTGGTCGAGTTCCGTACTCTGGCCAATCAGCACTGGCCAATGCATTTCTATGGGGAAAAGTTAGCTTGCGAAAATCGCAAACTGACAGGGATTTCCATGAAATAAAGTGACTTTTATGCCCCCAGACATGCTTCCCCTGCTGTCCCAGTGTCATTCCAGGGTGTTGGTATCATTTCCTGGGGTGTCATAGTGGACTTGGTGACCCTCCAGACACGAATTTGGGTTTCCCCCTTAACGAGTTTATGTTCCCCATAGACTATAATGGGGTTCGAAACCCATTCGAACACTCGAACAGTGAGCGGCTGTTCGAATCGAATTTCGAACCTCGAACATTTTAGTGTTCGCTCATCTCTAATAGTAATCTTAGTATTGTGGCTGGTCTATGACCCGCTTCAGTAATAATGTATAGGATCTCCCATAGACTGCGATACAGTTATATTACAGTCTATGGGATTTGGGGGGGGGCTAATAAAATGGTATATTAAAAATTTTTTAAAGTTCTAAGTCACCCCTTTCCTTGGAATACATGTAAAAGTAGAAAATTACTGTGAAACACATACACACTTGGTGTTCCTGTGTCTGAGAAAGCCCGGTATACAAACTTAAAAAATATTTTTCTGTATGGTGAACGTCATAGCAGGAAAGAAAAATCAAACTGCCGTTTTTTTTTTTGTTTTTTTTTTCTCTCACTGTTTTGCCTCTGATTTGAATATAAAGTTATCAAAGCAATAGACATTCCCCAAAATGGCATAACTAAAAAGTACATCTGGCCCCGCAAAAAGGATGTCCTATACATCCCCATACAGCTGCAGGGTCACCTGTCCATGTGGATTTGCAGCTGTTGCTAAGTATTGACCACACCCTCAGGGGTTAACTGACATGCAAGAGTCTGTCGTCTCTTACTTACTGACTAGAGGAGACAGACTCTTGCATGTTATTTGACCACCGGGGGTGTGGTCAATACTTATCCCCCAAGTAAGTTTGTAGAATCTGTGTTCCCTACAATTAGAGACCTAGTCTAGGGAGTTTAGCCCAAGTATCTAGGGGCCTAGGAATCCAAATTCACATTACCACATTCAACTTAATATAGGGTTAATAGATAACCTGTTTATGGTTTTTCCCTATCAGCAGGAATAGTGTGTTTTAATTGTTTGTGCCGATTTTAAACATAATAATAAAAGTTAATTTTTATGTGCTAATTCCCATTTCAATCCTCAATTCATGTAGCATTGATACCCTTTAAATAATTGACTTTCCCACAGAGCCAAAGTACTGTTAAGTGAATAGATCCTTTGACTTGTATGGGTCATGGACAAGAAGCGCTCTTGTAAATAGGCAGTGAACAGTATTAATCCCCCCCCCTTTGCTCCCCAAGCTCCCTTCCTTCAGCTACCAAACCAAAGATAACTGTGATATGTGTCATGTGTCTTATGGTTCACATTTAACACCCACCCCAGCAGTCCTAATGCATGTACACTTTATTATTTATGTATTTATAGTATGATCTATATTTAAATAAAAAAAATTGTGGGTTCTTTGTACTCTTGGTATTATTAAAATGGTCTTCAACATCCTTGTTTGTGGTCTGTATATTTGTTCTATTATATACACTTTTTTGTGGTTATTTTGCACTGGTTTATTCCTAATTGTAAATCGCTTATTTTTTTTTACCTCTTCTATATGCCTGCATGTTTAAATAAGAACAATTTTGACTTTGTTTTGTGATCGCAGAAATTCCCAAGATGGAGAGTACAGACATTCAGCAGCTGCTAAAGGATGTGCTTGGTACCCCTGAGTGTGAACAACCTGTAAATAGGCCAGCTGGCAGAATTGAAGGGCACATGGCAACTGGTTCTGTAACCCAGGGTACAAGACCCTTTATTCCAGGCATGCCAGGTCAGTTGTTGGCATTCATATACCATACTTTCAAGCTGCTAGGCTGGTTGTGTGGATGGCATATTGAATTTTAACAGGAGAATTGAGTGAAAAGAAGTACAACGTGTTAATGAAAAGGCTCTTTAATATGACTTTTGCGACAAGAAGATTTGTGTAAGGAAAAAATCTGCAGGATATATGGAAAATCTAACTCACAGAGAATCACGATCCATATAAATCGTGTAAATTTCTTATAGAAAAATATCACAGAAGGGCACTGACACTGACCGCCCAAGAAATTTAAAACTTGACTTTTATTTGTTTGTTTAAAAAACCAAACTAAGATAAAAACTGCTGAAAATACCCATTCGGGTGAATACTATTTGTGAAATCCTACACACAGAATTTCTTTGAATCATGCGGGGGAACCTGTCTTTGACTCGTCCCTAGAGACTGAGAACAACCTCACTCCCTCATACACATGTTCTGCGGGGTATAGTATTTCCAGGCTGTGTCCACGGGACCTTACACAAGGCTCAGCGAGCTCCCCCTCCTACCCTCCGAGGTTACTGGCCTAACGCCACGCCAACAAAGGGATTGGAAGGACTCACTGGCCAGGTCACCTATTTACACAGCCGGTATATTTCAACTCCCGCACTAGCTAATAATTTCTGACCCTACGCGTTTCCTCCTTGTATGGATTCATCAGGGGTCTCTTAATGTAGATATCACAGTTTAAAAGCAGTCACAACTGCTCTTTCAGCGGTATAATGGGCTGACCGCCAGCAGGACCGCCGCTCCACATTCAGCGGTGAGTTGCCCTGCACACACACGGTCTTTTACACCTCTAGCCCTTCCCACCAAGATCACTTCATCCAATCATGATGCGGTATAAGGCACACCCATCTACGTCACAAAAATTCTTACCCTGTTGGGCATCCAATCAGAGTGTGACAAAAGATCCAACCCTCTCTTGAAACGTTCCCCACGTGCTTTTGCTACACACATGCGTCAGTACTTAGATACTGTGAGCGCACTGACGAAATGTCATTCCAATCTCGAACAACTGCGCATGTACTCACGGGACACCTAGACACATGTATAGACCGACACATTCCTCTTAACAGCCGGCATCCTCACGCATGTGCAAGAACTTTAACTTTAATCCAAACATATGTCCGTGTCTGGCGCATGCGCGATAACTTAGACTACATGGATAATGTTCTTCATATGTCTACTTCTCACGCTTGCGCAAGATCTTAGACTCTATCTTCATATATCCAGCATACACGCGCGAACTTCGACTACGTGGATCTCCTCATATAACATTTCTCCGATGTATCTTACCAATGCCTATGCGAAGTATGACACTTGTTATTCATATCACTACTCTGAATAACAACTTTAGCTGTTTAACCCTACCGTAAGCCAAAAATGCCTATTTTTCGGGTTCTTAAATGCTAGACTTGCAGATACTATTATGCTACTGTCCCCAACAGGGGGTACCTTATTTTAATAAAGCAACATTAGTGTGCCTATACCCACTTGATGTTTGATTTCGAGTAGAGACTTCTAAAGAAGTGAGAAAACAGCAACATTGTTGCTGGACAAAATTTTGTATCACAGATCATATACTGATCATTAAGAAAGGACAATTATGCCTACATGGTTTCCTTCCAGTTAACCCTTCACACATCTCTTCAATAATCCAGAGGGGGTATAACACTTCCTCAAATACAGAGCACCCTGAAATTATTCTATAAAACTGGTGAACTCTAACTGTTCATTTAGACCTTTTGGTGACAATGAGTCCAATCTTTAGATCCATTGGGCTTCCTTCTTTAAAATAAATCTGTCCCAGTCACCTCCTCTTGGCGGTGGTTTTACCACCTCAACCACTTGTACTTTCAGACCTGTAACATCTCCCAAATGCACTGTACAAAAATGGCGAGCCACTGAGGTGTCCCTTTCTGCTTCAATATCACAAATGTGGTCCCTAATTCTCCTCCTCAGCTGTCTCTTGGTCTTACCCACATAATTAAGTGGGCACGGGCAACTGAGGAGGTAGACCACCCCCATCGTGGAACAGTTTGCGAACTCCCTGCATTCAAATGATGCTCCCGTGGCAACACTCGTAAACCAAGATCTGTTGCAAATGAAAGGGCAAGCAGAACATCTACCGCATTTAAAGGATCCCTTCGGTCTTCCTTGGGACAACCATGTTTCCTGTCCTGGGTTATGTGGCAAGGCACTATGGACCAATCTATCCTTCAAGTTTTTTCCACGTCTGAAGGTTATCATTGGATTTTTCCCAATCATTTTTGTTAGGTCCTGATCTGCCTCCAGTATCCCCCCAGTACTTCTGTAGGACTTTTCGCACTTCTACATGGTGTGTGTCAAATGTCCCAATAATTCTTATCGGACCCTGTTCAGACTCCTCCTTCCTCGGTACCAACAGTCCACTACGTTCCGTCCCCCTATCAAATGCCCTGGTGATGACTGGTCTGGGGAAGCCTCTCTTTAAGAAGCGCTCTGTAAGGACCTTAGATTCCGTCAGAAAATCTGCATAAGACGAACAGTTCCGTCTTGCTCTTAGGAACTGACCTACCGGAATTCCCTTCTTAAGAGGGTCCGGATGGCAACTCTGCCAGCTTAAGAGATTGTTTGTCGCTGTGTCCTTCCTATGCACCGTGGTGCTAATCCTCCCATTCTCCTGTCTCCTCAACCTGAGACCCAAAAAGGTCACGGAGTTTCTATCAAATTCTGCCGTGAACTTCAGCCCAAGGTCATTTCTGTTCAGATTTTCCACGAATCTATCAAACTGACTCCTGGTTCCTCTCCATAAAACCAGAATGTCGTCTATGTATCTGATCCAAAGATCGATACATCCAGACCATTCCATGTTTTCTTCTGAGTGGACTACGGTTTCCTCCCACCAGCCGAGGTACATATTAGCGTACGTGGGGGCCACAAGGGGCTTACCCCGCTTAGGGGGAGGCCCATTGTATCGCAAATAGGTAGTATGACCAAGAATGCCAGCAAATACCTGGATACTATTTTAAGACCATTTGTACTGGGGCTGGCATCCTATACTAGGGACAGCATGGAGGTGTTGAATAGGCTGGAGGGCGTAACTTTGGATGAGGAGATGTCCTTCGCATGCCTTGACGTGGAAGCGTTATATTCTTCAATCCCCCATGAGAAGGGTTATGAGGCCATCCATTACTACCTGAGGTCCAGAAGGGTACAGCTGCAGGATCATAATATCTTTATCATGAGGCTGTTGAAATTTATCCTGGAGAGAAATGTCTTCACATTTGAGGGGCGGACCTTCCACCAGCTGAGGGGAACAGCGATGGGGAGCCCGGTGGCCCCCACATACGCTAATATGTACCTCGGCTGGTGGGAGGAAACCGTAGTCCACTCAGAAGAAAACATGGAATGGTCTGGATGTATCGATCTTTGGATCAGATACATAGACGACATTCTGGTTTTATGGAGAGGAACCAGGAGTCAGTTTGATAGATTCGTGGAAAATCTGAACAGAAATGACCTTGGGCTGAAGTTCACGGCAGAATTTGATAGAAACTCCGTGACTTTTTTGGATCTCAGGTTGAGGAGACAGGAGAATGGGAGGATTAGCACCACGGTGCATAGGAAGGACACAGCGACAAACAATCTCTTAAGCTGGCAGAGTTGCCATCCGGACCCTCATAAGAAGGGAATTCCGGTAGGTCAGTTCCTAAGAGCAAGACTGAACTGTTCGTCTTATGCAGATTTTCTGACGGAATCTAAGGTCCTTACAGAGCGCTTCTTAAAGAGAGGCTTCCCCAGACCAGTCATCACCAGGGCATTTGATAGGGGGACGGAACGTAGTGGACTGTTGGTACCGAGGAAGAAGAAGTCTGAACAGGGTCCGATAAGAATTATTGGGACATTTGACACACACCATGTAGAAGTGCGAAAAGTCCTACAGAAGTACTGGGGGGATACTGGAGGCAGATCAGGACCTAACAAAAATGATTGGGAAAAATCCAATGATAACCTTCAGACGTGGAAAAAACTTGAAGGATAGATTGGTCCATAGTGCCTTGCCACATAACCCAGGACAGGAAACATGGTTGTCCCAAGGAAGACCGAAGGGATCCTTTAAATGCGGTAGATGTTCTGCTTGCCCTTTCATTTGCAACAGATCTTGGTTTACGAGTGTTGCCACGGGAGCATCATTTGAATGCAGGGAGTTCGCAAACTGTTCCACGATGGGGGTGGTCTACCTCCTCAGTTGCCCGTGCCCACTTAATTATGTGGGTAAGACCAAGAGACAGCTGAGGAGGAGAATTAGGGACCACATTTGTGATATTGAAGCAGAAAGGGACACCTCAGTGGCTCGCCATTTTTGTACAGTGCATTTGGGAGATGTTACAGGTCTGAAAGTACAAGTGGTTGAGGTGGTAAAACCACCGCCAAGAGGAGGTGACTGGGACAGATTTATTTTAAAGAAGGAAGCCCAATGGATCTACAGATTGGACTCATTGTCACCAAAAGGTCTAAATGAACAGTTAGAGTTCACCAGTTTTATAGAATAATTTCAGGGTGCTCTGTATTTGAGGAAGTGTTATACCCCCTCTGGATTATTGAAGAGATGTGTGAAGGGTTAACTGGAAGGAAACCATGTAGGCATAATTGTCCTTTCTTAATGATCAGTATATGATCTGTGATACAAAATTTTGTCCAGCAACAATGTTGCTGTTTTCTCACTTCTTTAGAAGTCTCTACTCGAAATCAAACATCAAGTGGGTATAGGCACACTAATGTTGCTTTATTAAAATAAGGTACCCCCTGTTGGGGACAGTAGCATAATAGTATCTGCAAGTCTAGCATTTAAGAACCCGAGAAATAGGCATTTTTGGCTTACGGTAGGGTTAAACAGCTAAAGTTGTTATTCAGAGTAGTGATATGAATAACAAGTGTCATACTTCGCATAGGCATTGGTAAGATACATCGGAGAAATGTTATGAGGAGATCCACGTAGTCGAAGTTCGCGCGTGTATGCTGGATATATGAAGATAGAGTCTAAGATCTTGCACAAGCGTGAGAAGTAGACATATGAAGAACATTATCCATGTAGTCTAAGTTATCGCGCATGCGCCAGACACGGACATATGTTTGGATTAAAGTTAAAGTTCTTGCGCATGCGTGAGGATGCCGGCTGTTAAGAGGAATGTGTCGGTCTATACATGTGTCTAGGTGTCCCGTGAGTACATGCGCAGTTGTTCGAGATTGGAATGACATTTCGTCAGTGCGCTCACAGTATCTAAGTACTGACGCATGCGTGTAGCAAAAGCACGTGGGGAACGTTTCAAGAGAGGGTTGGATCTTTTGTCACACTCTGATTGGATGCCCAACAGGGTAAGAATTTTTGTGATGTAGATGGGTGTGCCTTATACCGCATCATGATTGGATGAAGTGATCTTGGTGGGAAGGGCTAGAGGTGTAAAAGACCGTGTGTGTGCAGGGCAACTCACCGCTGAATGTGGAGCGGCGGTCCTGCTGGCGGTCAGCCCATTATACCGCTGAAAGAGCAGTTGTGACTGCTTTTAACTGTGATATCTACATTGAGACCCCTGATGAATCCATACAAGGAGGAAACGCGTAGGGTCAGAAATTATTAGCTAGTGCGGGAGTTGAAATATACCGGCTGTGTAAATAGGTGACCTGGCCAGTGAGTCCTTCCAATCCCTTTGTTGGCGTGGCGTTAGGCCAGTAACCTCGGAGGGTAGGAGGGGGAGCTCGCTGAGCCTTGTGTAAGGTCCCGTGGACACAGCCTGGAAATACTATACCCCGCAGAACATGTGTATGAGGGAGTGAGATTGTTCTCAGTCTCTAGGGACGAGTCAAAGACAGGTTCCCCCGCATGATTCAAAGAAATTCTGTGTGTAGGATTTCACAAATAGTATTCACCCGAATGGGTATTTTCAGCAGTTTTTATCTTAGTTTGGTTTTTTAAACAAACAAATAAAAGTCAAGTTTTAAATTTCTTGGGCAGTCAGTGTCAGTGCCCTTCTGTGATATATGGAAAATCCTTTTAAAATAAAATTGGTGTTCCCAGTCACAGCTATTTGAAATCTGTTAACTCATAGGCAAATGGATCTGTTGGAGCGCTGTTTCAGATCACCTATACTCCATCTTTTTACCACAATTATGTATATATTTTGAAATTGTGGAGGTGAGAATATCTTGAGTGGGGGGAGGTTAAATAGTTGAAGCAGATGGTTAAATATAATGTATTACGTCCATAGTGGTACTCCTATTTCTTCTTACCATATTACTGCTTTGAGCCCGTTTTGGGTGGAGATGAAATCGGAGATAAAAATTACTGACTCAGACTCTGCCTTCAAAATAAAACAATTAACCATTTTTGATTATACACCTAATTATATAATACAGTTTGATACATATTTATTTTCATAGGAATTCAGTCACTGGTTTATTTTTGAGAATTAAAGGAGCTTTGTAGTTCCTGTCTGGCTTTGGCTGTCAGCCATTTATGCAGGAGTAGCGCGGTGGAAAATACTATTTGGAGTAGGGGTTTGTACGTTATTAGAACTGTTAGTGCCAGTAGGCTGGTGCAGAGCCATTATTAGGCCAAGCCCATGACCAGAATACTACCAGATCTGTGTTGATGGCAGTCTTTGATCAGCTCTTGGGACAGATGTGTTTGCACAAACACGACTGTTTCTTAGATTAATACTACTTCAGTCTAATGACACTTTTATTAATGAAATGTTATATCATTTGGAAACAATCCAGAATCTAGTCATGCCACCAGTGGGCAAGACCCATGTATTAGTTTCTTAGTATTCAAAGCCCTTTTCCTTTTCAGGCGTGACCCTTACTTCTAACGTTCAGATGGATCCTTTTTCGCAGTCTGGTTTCTTGGACTCCAGGTAGGGTTAAGTGATCACTACGTATATGCATTGTTTTTTTTTTTAATTTATTGCCATTTTATGTCCACATCCTTTACGGTTTTTTGCAACGAGAAAAAACTTCAGCATGACCAACTGCATATGTGGTTTTGACATGTGGCACCACAATGTGGTTTTCTGAAGCTGGCCTATTGTAGAAGAATATATTTGTACAATTGAAACAGATGTGCTTTTTTTTCTTTTTTTTAAATCTTTTCTTCCTTGCCATATATTATATATTTTTTTTCTTCTCTGCAGTAAGGTAAACTGATAGAGGTTTTATTCTGTTTTGAAGACTCAGTCCTCATAACAAGACCTATAACAACTAAAATATTTAAACCAATGGCACTTGACTTTATTTCAGTCTCTTCAGTACAAAAATGATCAACATATAGAGGGTACGGTAATGCAGAAGTTAGGCTCTGTTTACTCTACCATTGTAACTTCTAGTTATAACAAAAATTATATGCAGTGCTATTCTTTCCATGAAATATGCGGAGACTGACAGCTAAGGCATTGAACAGAGCCTCTGAGTGACGATACCATTAGGGTGAAGGGGACAGTAACTATATTGCAGTTAATGATGGTGAATGTTGTCACATTACGACCCTCAAGTTGCTATGACCTGACATTTTGCACAAATCTGGTCCTGCTGGATTCTTTTTTTCCTTGACCACATTCTCTATAATTAGTTGCAACCGGCAGCGTGACATTTGCAGTCTTGCCACATTGCAACATATGGACGTGTAGCCTTAACTTTACACTGTACAGATTGTGTAAGTCAAATGAAAATTGAGAGGTTGATGAGTTTTATTTTAATCTGGTAACGCTTTTAAATTCTCTATACATAGGGACAGGGGTGGTTTGTTTAGTCCTGAGCACTGTGACACTGACGGCTCATTGACTACAGCCTCTACCCCCACCACACCTACTACAGAGGGAGAAAATGATGGTCTTTCCTACAACCAGCGCAGCCTGCAACGTTGGGAAAAAGATGAAGAGTTGGGGGAACTTTCTACTATTTCTCCTGTGCTTTATGCAAATAAAAATTTCCCTAACCTTAAAAAGGACTATCCAGGTGAGTTGTAACAGATGTCATTTTTACAGCGAAAGCATTATACAAACAAGTCAAGAAGTTGAGTGGCTTTGCGATGGAGTCACTGTTTAAATATGGATTGTGGCTACAACAAACGGTGCATAAATGAATAGATTAGTACAGGCAAATATAAGGAACTTATATCTTGTAGAGAAATGGCTCTTTCTGCTCTTATCAGACTGCTTCCTCTGCCTTTCACTCTGAAAATTCTGCTATATATGTCTTAAGACAGACTGCAGATCACTTGACTTAATTTACACATATCTATAGAAGTCTATGGACAGGGGGGAGTGAGTAGGAAGTGCAGGAGCTTACAGAAGAAAGGTTTCTATTTAGTTTCCGCATCAGACATTATATATACTGCATGTTCCTGGGTCTGTTTTTGAGTGTGATAGATGGTTATAGGAGCAGATTATCCTTTTCTTACAGTGAACAATGTATGGCAGCTACTTTACAAAAATGGTATTTCTCCTCATGTACATGTGCATAACAGCGTATCCTAAATGGTAACATTAAATAAAAGAATGCCTTAAAGCTAATCTACTCTTTTGACTTGTTAGATTGGTCGAGTCGCTGCAAGCAGATCATGAAACTGTGGAGGAAAGTACCGGCTCAAGACAAAGCTCCTTATTTGGTGAGTGTTAATTTTATTTTATCTTTGTTTCCACAACAGGAGCCAGCACTGTAGGACATTACATCCACATTGCTTAGTATTATGCCTGCCTGCAGTCACCAGTAGAGGGAGACACTAGCTAGTTACATAACGTAAAGGGTTCATGGCTAGATCAAAACAGGTGGCTTCTTTTTAAAGCAAAAAGTAAATCATGGACAAAACGAAAATGGATCTAATAATTCCATATAACATCCTAACATTTTATGAATGAGCATGAATCATGGTCATCTAGTGTATTTGTCACTTTATAAGTTTGCTAACACAATCGCCAACTTTAATGGGTCAGTTAACCCTTTCAATGGCCTGAACTTTAAAAGGAGTATCACCTGCCTGAATGGTAGCAAAGTGTGAAGAGGCTGCAGATACATTTCTAGACCCAGAATGTGAAAGGTCTGAAGTGAAAGTCTGTTTTTAAAAGTGCTACAAATTCCCTGGATAGACTTAACCCCTTAGCGACCCTTGACGTAACTGTACGTCATGGGTCGCATGTGGATGTATGGAGCGAGCTCACACGCTGAGCTCGCTCCATACACGGCAGATGCCGGCTGTATAATACAGCCAGGACCTGCCACTAACAGCAGCGGTCGGTGCCCGAGCCGATCGCTGCTGTTAACCCTTTACACACTGCGGTCAAACGTGACCGCAGTGTGTAAACGGCGCCGGCGGCATGGGCGCCGCCATGTTTCGCCGATCGCCGCCCTCCTGAACGTCACAAGAGGGCGGTGATCGGTTGCTATGACAGCCGGAAGCCTATTGAAGGCTTCCAGGCTTGTCTCTGCACTAGATCTATTAGACGATGCCAGAGGCATCGTCTAATAGAAGTGCTGCGATTTTCCTATTCACTGCAATACTGTAGTATTGCAGTGAATAGTATGAGCGATCAGACTCCCTAGGTTTCAAGGTACCTAAGGGGTCTGATCATAAATGTAACAGAAGAAAAAAAAAAGTTTTTAAAAGTATTAAAAAAATAAAAAAAATATAAAAGTTCAAATCACCCCCCTTTCCCTAGATCAGCTATAAAAGTAATTAAAGAACATTAAACATAAACATATTAGGTATCCCTGCGCTCCACAATGCCTGAACTATTAGAATATTAAAACATTTATCCCGTACTGCGAACGGCGTAGCGGCAAAAAAAATAAAAACAGCCAAAAAGCGTTTTTTTTCAACACTTTGCCTCCTATAAAAAATTGAATAAAAAGTGATCAAACCATCGGATCTTTCCCCAAATGGTATCAATAGAAACGTCATCTTGTCCCGCATAAAAAGACACCACAACCAGCTCCATACATGGAAATATGAAAAAGTTACAGGTGTTAGAACATGACACAAATTTTTTTTTCTATTTTGCAAACTTTATCATTTTTTTAAAAGTATCAAAAAATTTCAAATACTATATAAATTTGGTATCACCGCGTTTGTACTGACACGTAGAACACAGGTAACATGTCATTTGTACCAAACAGTGAATGCTGTAAAAATTAAACCCATAAGAAAATGGCGCAAATGCATTTTTTCTCCAATTGCGCCTCATTCTGAATTTTTTTCCAGCTTCCCAGTACATTGCACAGCATATTGAATGGTGCCATTACAAAGTACAATTTGTCCCGCAAACAATAAGCTATCATGTGACTCTGTGAACTGAAAAATGAAAAAGTTATGGCTCTTGAAATGTGAGGAGGGAAAAACGAAAATGCGAAACCAAAAAATGGCCTGGTCCTTAAGGGGTTAAAAATGACATCTCTGGAACCTGAAGTCACCTGATAGAAAAATTTATTTTGAATTCTCATGCTTAAACTTTTATTTTCGTGTGAAATTTGTTAAAATGTGAAGATGACCAGCTCTTACGTTTTCCTTTTTGACTTTGTTTCTTGCAGCAAAAGGCCAAAGACAATCGTGCAGCACATCGTATAAACAAGGTACAGAAGGTAGGGTACTGCTTTTAGATGTTAACTAAACTTTCGAGTAGTTTAGGTATGATCCTATCCTATTCGTATAGTAATCTATTACTAGTTAACCCTTGAAATCTAGTCTTATAGCTTGTATAGGTAGATAAATATCATGTGCCCATCTTTTGGGAAAACCTGATGGGAGTTCATAATGTTGTTCAAAAACCCCTATTTAATTTTCTTATGCTGACATACACATAGGTGAAAAAATATATATACATACATATATATTGATGTTTGTGGACATGGACCAGAACTACATGGGTAATTTTAATTTGACAAAATGTAAAGAACATGTGTATCTGCTTTCTTATATACCGCAAGACTTTCATTATTGCTTATGTATATGTTCAGGTCTCTCTTTGCTTCTTAAATAGAAAGTTGCTCAGTTTTATAAGTTGTCCATCAGATATTTCCTATTGTACTTTAGAGTCTGCTAATCCTTTATATAGCTGACTGTGTTGCAGTTTGACATAGATCCAGCACTCATCTATTTGCTTTCTTGCTGCCTGCTCTCTGCTTGGCAGCTTGCACCCTTCTTTCTTCTTTCAGTAGCACAGTGTACAGTCAGTAGGACATAGCAGAGCAGTGTAAAATAGTATTGCGTGGTATTTACAAGGATAATGCTGACACACAATAAAACGTCCACAGTTGCTTCTCTATTGGGAAGGGGAAAAAAATCTTTTCAGTGGCAAAGTTTCTACACAGAGTTCACACTGGCCATTTTATTGTCTTCAGAATGAGAATGGAGTGAAGGAATGATATCCAGTATAGAAAGGAGAAACAGGAATGGCACTCTTTTCTGAAAGTCAGGCTTTATTATAAGTGAGTAAAATGGGCATCACCGGTACCAGAGCAAACGGTCTGTTTTGCATCTGTAGAGGCATGGTGTGAGCCAAACGGACCGCCGCAGTTTGCTCTGGTTATTGGTGTTGCCCGTTTTACTAACTTAGGAAGAGAATGCCACTCCTGTTTTCTCCTTTCTTTATTGGATATTTGGCTATGTGCAGCTGAAGTAGACACCACAACTCAGATATGTACCGCCATGTTATATGAACAATTATCTGAACCTCTCCACCCCCCACTGGCGTACTTCATTGTCTTGTAATGGTATCCGCAGTATTCATACTGAAAGTGGTGCAGACAAAAAAAGAAGGGAGATAAAAAAAGTCATCTTTGTGACGTTTCTCTCCTCCAATTTTTGGTGGTTTCTGCAGCAGAGTCTCCAACGATGCAGATGTGAACCTGGTTTAATTTAATTGATTTGTTCAACGTATTAATATGTACATCAATAGGTCCACATTACATCATATAGCATCTATACAAGTATGCATTCTACTTAACGTGTATATTTTTTGCTCTGGTCTTTATAGCAAGCAGAGAGTCAAATCAACAAGCAGGCCAAAGTGGAAGGTGTACGAAAAGCAGAGCGCCCAGTTCTTCAGCTTCAAATTCCCATGCATCCTGGTTCACAGTCTGGAGCAAGCCATGACTACCGAAGTGCAGCTTCAGCAGGACAGGATGTATACATGTCTAGTGGCTCTGCAATGTCTACCTCCTCAGACTTGTTTCTGAAACCTTCTTCAGCAGGCACTCCTGGAGCAGAGTCTTCTACTGACATTTTCTTCAAATTGCCTCCGCAGTCTCCATCTCAGGAGCACTTTCCTAGTTCTCCTGCATATTCATTGGACTCTCGATATCCGTCTTCCTTGACACAGTCACCAGCTTCAGCTGGGGGATTTCAGACTGTTTCTGGGGCAGAGCACCAACCTGCACTGAATACACAAACTGCTGCTCCATGTGTGGAATATCAGCCTTCCCGTGCAACCACTCCTCATCAACCAGAGCCATTTGTCAAGCCACGATATCCAACCGGATCTCTCGATAACCTTTCATTGATAGGGAGCCCTAGCTCAAGATCTTTTCAACCAAATGAGTCCTCCAGCAAACCTGAAACCATGTTGTCTCCTACGCGTTATGGTGACGCCAAGAGACAAACTGATGGAGTTCTCCTTCAAATAAAAAAGGAAGAAATTGCACTTGGATCTCCTGGCTTTCCACACAGTGCTGGTTCTGATGGGGCATCAGAGATGAAATGTGATGTGTTCAAAGCACCCCTGACCCCTCGCATGTCTCAGTTAGAGCCTCATAGTCCTGCTCCATCACATAGGGAAACGCATATGCAAACACAGATGACATCGCCTCAACATCATTCAGAAATGTACAGACAGACTTCAGCAGCCTCCTACAATGACCCTTATTCACAGCCTCCATTAACTCCTAGACCTCAGCCTTCGGAAGGTTGCTTGTCAAGCCGCCCTTTGCCTTCTGACCCTTTTACTCGTGTACCAACAAGTCCACAATCCCAGGGAAGCTCTCATTCCCCTCTGACCCCTAGACCATTGTCAACTGAAGCATTTTGTCCTTCTCCTATTACTCCACGATTTCAATCTCCAGACCCATATTCACGTCCACCTTCCAGGCCCCAATCACGAGATCCATTTGCCCCACCTCATAAACCTCCCCGTCCTCAGATGATAGAAACTGGTTTTAAAACCACTGCACAGCTTTCTCACTCCACAGCCGCAAGTACAAACTACCAACAATCTATAGATGTTCACCAAAAAGCTCAAGTTGGCCAACAGCAAAATTTATTTGCTCGTTCTCCAGGGGCAAATGTTTATCAAAGTTCTCAAAATCAATTATGTTTTACTTTTCCTCATTCTCCTGGAGATGGTGTCAAAAGTTCTCCCTCCCATCAGCCGCATGCATCCTCCACCCATTCAGTGAACAGCCATTTTACCCCAAACAAGCCACAAATCTACACTTCTCCAAGCAACAGCACCCCCTCCTCCTTCCACCCTGCAGGCAGTCCACACTCCTCTGGAAACAGCAGTACATCAGAAGCCTATGTTCAGTCTCCACACCGACCTCCTTCAGTTTTACCCCAAGAAGCACCCTATCAGTCTCCAGCCGCTAACCAGCGTGCAGGGCTTAATTCTCCGGCAGAAAAACCTAGAGAAGATATTGCTGCTATTCCAAACGCTCTTGGCACTACTGGAAGGGATGTACCAGATCTTCAAGGAACAGCTGATGCTTCTCTAAGTAACCTAAGTCAGTCTGAGCAAGAGAAACAAAGACAGGTGTGTGTGTGTTTCTATAAAGTTAGATTTGTTGTAGAATTATATAGAATAAATGTTACTAATGTTGAATCTTTCATCTCATTTAGCGTCAAAGACTAAGAGAACTCCTTATTAGGCAACAGATCCAGAGAAATACCTTAAGACAGGAAAAGGAGGCGGCTGCAGCAGCTATGAATACTTCACAAACTGGATGGAGTGGAGATCCTAGTGGACAGGGCTATGATCAATCAGGACGTGTAGTAATGTTTCCTACAACGCAGGTAAGATGACATAAATATCTATAGATTTATTTTTTAACTATATGTTACTAACAATGACATATTTAAGTGTAACAAAGATATGGCTGTTATACCAGAATTCATTCAGTTTTATTTGAACAGAAGTTTGTGTTTTGTTTTGTGCAGGAAAAAGGGGGCTCTGGAGTCATCGCCGCTACTTCAGGTGCTGCAAAAGTTCCAGGACAAGTAGTGGCTTCAACATCATTTCAGCAGGAGGAACGTTTGAATACACCTTTACCTTCTCCATCTCCTGTTTCTGTTGATGGCTCTGTCAGGTAGGCGTGAAGTCTTATTTACTATACTGGTTTGTATATCAATCATGCCTACACACAGACTAGCTGAATGAATATAGTCTAGATGACAGCCTTCTGTATGAGGATGTCTAGTTTGCATAATCCAGCATCATGCGTCAACAAAAATTCTTTTTTTTTTTTCTTTCGTTCTCTCGAAGCCCATCAGTTTCCAGTCTTTAACCCCTTCCCGCCGATGGCATTTTTTGATTTTCGTTTTTCGTTTTTGACTCCCCTCCTTCTAAACCCCATAACTTTTTTATTTCTCCGCTCCCAGAGTCATATGAGGTCTTAATTTTTGCGGGACAATTTTTTCTTCATGATGCCACCATTAATTATTCTATATAATGTACTGGGAAGCAGGAAAAAAATTCAGAATGGGGTGGATTTGAAGAAAAAATGCATTTCTGCGACTTTCTTACGGGCTTTGGTTTTACGGCGTTCACTGTGCAGCCAAAATGACATGTCCCCTATATTCTGTGTTTCGGTACGGTTCCAGGGATACCAAATTTATATGGTTTTATTTACATTTTGACCCCTAAAAAAAATTCCAAAACGGTGTTAAAAAATTTTTTTTTCTAAAAGTCGCCATATTCCGACGGCCGTAACTTTTTTATACATAGGTGTACGGGGATGCATAGGGCGTCTTTTTTTGCGGGGCCGGGTGTACTTTTTAGTTCTACCATTTTCGGGAAATGTTATTGCTTTGATCACTTTTTATTCAAATTTTTATCAGAATTAAAACAGTGAAAAAACGGCGGTTTGGCACTTTTGACTATTTTTCCTGCTACGGCGTGTACCGAACAGGAAAAATATTTGTATAGATTTGTAGAGCGGGCGATTTCGGACGCGGGGATACCTAACATGTATATGTTTCACAGTTTTTAACTACTTTTATATCTGTTCTAGGGAAAGGGGGGTGATTTGAACTTTTAATAATTTTTATATTTTTTTATATTTTTTTTTTTACTTTTTTTTTTGCATTTATTAGACCCCCTAGGGGTGTTGAACCCCAGGGGGTCTGATCACTAATGCAATGCATTACAATGCTAATGCATTGCAATGCATTGCAAAAAAGCATCATCTCTTTTGCAGGCTGTATACACCAGCCTGCAAAAGAGAGAATTTGCAGACCGGCTGGGAGCCTTTAACAAGGCTCCCGGCTGTCATGGCAACGGGGGGTCGGCCCTGGAGCATGCTCCAGGAGCCGGCGATCCCTGCCAAAATGGCGGCGCCCATGCGCCGCCGGGAAAATGGCGCCTTTGACAGCAGCGCCGGAGGGGTTAATGCCTCCGATCGGTCCGGGGACCGATCGGAGGCATTAGAGCCGGTTGTCTACTGCTTGAAGCAGTAGACAACCGGCGGCTATGACGGCCGCCCGGCTCCCGGGCGGTCGCCATAGTTACAGACCCGACACGCGCCGTACTATTACGGCGCATGTCGGGAAGGGGTTAAAACAATAGTTTGACAGGAAACCTGAGACAGATCTAGGAGCCAGCCATATTTCATGCTTTAATCCTGCATTCGAACAATTTTGTTTAGACGTTCATGTACACTTGGAGGAATTCTCTAGGGAGTGTTTTTACACTTCCTGTAGAGCTTTTAGGCACCATACCTAGGGGTTCTAGGCTGGTTCTGACCCCAGTTCACATGATTGAAATAACACCTGACCCCCAAGTTGCTTCACTGCTTTTATCATGTTAACAGGTAGTCACCTGTGCTATGGGGAATGGCTTTACTATAGTCTCCCAACGTCCACGGCACAGGCAGAGGAGGGAGAAGATGGAGCAACTCGGGGTTGGGTGCTGTTTCTCCTCACATGACCTGGAGGCAAAACCAGTCCAGAACCCCTAAGTACACCGCACATAAAAACCCTGGAAGAAGTGTAAGCAGACTGCATGGAGATGCTCTCTAAGGGCTAGTTCACACGGGGACATGGACGCTGATTTTGACAGCAGATTTTGCGGCCAAATCAGCGTCCATACAATGTCCACACTATGTGAACTGCTCCCGCCGCGACCATCGCGGTCGCGGCTTTCACCTCCGCTGTCGGCTCAAATGAATGAGCCGACATGGAGGGCGCTGCGGCTGGGCGGAAGCCGCGGCTCATCGCGAGCGGCTTCCGCCCGAAAGATAGGTCATGTCGCTTCTTTTTCTGCTAGCGAGCTAGCAGAAAAAAAAAAGCGAGCAGTTCACATAGGGATACATTGTATGGACGCTGATTTGGCCGCGAAATCCGCTGTCAAAATCAGCGTCCATGTCCCCGTGTGAACTAGCCCTAACTGTGGAAAAATCTTACCTGTTATCTAAATTAATAATTTAATACAAATATTGTGTACTGTGAATTGTTTTGCCTATACTGTGCACAAACAATGGAGATCACCTCACATCACCCTGGTAGTTCACATGCAATGTAACATCAGAAGCAGAAAGTCCAAAAACTAAGCCTGAGTTCATTCATGTAGGAATACAAAATAAAAAGTTCCTGTAGCTTTTCAAAGTCCAAATGTTATCTTAAATTATAGGTGAAACGGGATGTGCACTCCAAATAAAAATACGCATTTCACATCAGTTGAGTTCCTTGCTCATATATGTTTAGGATCAGGTGAGGTCCTTTTGATCGAAGATCTTTTGTTTGGAGTGTGCATCCTGTTATTAACTATGATTCATCGCATGTTGTTTGACTTGATGGAGAAGCTGGAGCAACTTTTCATTTTGGATTTTTGTATGCAAAATAGAATATGATTGTTGTATTACAAGTTCCCTTTTCAGTGTTCCCTATTGAACCTCAAAGGGGTTCTGGTGCCTTTTATTTGTTATTGAGTACAAATCCTTTGAATCTGTGTCTTGTAAAATGATGTTTCTCTTGGAGCCATGGCCCCTGAATTTTTCATAGATCACTTGTTAGGAACTAATTGTAACCTGTTGTCTTCAAGCTACATTACTGTCATACAGGATCTTCTATTCCATCACTTTTTAAGCTGTATATAAATTTATTTATTTTTAAATATCTATTAATATAATATAGTTTTTTTTTTGTTTTTTTTTTGTTTTTTTTTAAACGTTTTAGACATTCTACTGAAGGAACTCAAGGTTTATATCAAAGGGGATCATTTTCTGATCAACAGCATGTATGGCAATCGCCAGTCACAGGACAAAGGACTTTGGCACCAGTTCGGTTTCCAGAAGGCAATAGGACACCTTCAAACCCAACAGTGAATACTGGAGGTGTAGTTCGTCTGCCATTTCCTGGGGATCAGGTCACTGTTGGTGGAGCACCTTATATTGAATTGCGCCATCATGGCCAAAAACTTCCTATTGGAGTTCCTTTTTCAACACCTGGTCCTCAAAATAGGCCTCGCTTCTATGTGCCAGGTGATGGTTCGGCTGTAATAGCAGGGGTATTGAGAGGGGACGGAAATCCATTGCAGGTTCCTGTAATGAGAAGTCCTTTAATGCAGCCTCAAAAAACATTGCCCGCATCTGTTCATACAGGAAATGTTGGCATCTCACAGGCCATACAAACAAAAGTTGCATCCACAACAGAAATGACGCAGCAACAAGGTAATGTTCCTTCACAAACCAATCCTCCCACTGAAAGTTCTAAAGAAGGACCAGCTTCTGGCCTTGCAAGTGGGAAAGTCCATTGCGAGGATCCACCCGAACTAGATGTCGATTTTGATACACATAAAGACCTGGAAGATGATGATCTGGCTAATCTAAGCCTTGACGTTGCTAAAGCAGATGATGACTTGGACAATCTTGATAATCTGGAAACAAATGACCCCCATTTAGATGATCTTTTAAATGGAGATGAATTTGATCTTCTTGCTTATACAGACCCAGAATTAGATACAGGTGATAAAAAAGACATCTTCAATGAACACTTGCGCTTAGTTGAGTCTGCAAATGAGAAAGCTGAAGAAGAGGCCATGCTTAAGCTAGAGCCAGATATTGTGGAGGCAAAAAAGGAAAGCCTTCCAAAACAAGCTAATGAAGACTTGGAAATGACCAAAGATAGACTACCAGGCAACATGAGACTGGATATGGGTTCACATCTTTCTGCTGGTGGTAACACATCTCAGGTTCCTTCTAGTGAGGAGCCAAAGCATTCTGCATATACAGGGGATTTAAAACCAAAGCTAGAAGACGGTGACTTAAAGACAAACACCTGTCAATTTTCTGTTAGCAATTCCATTACTATTAAAAATGAAATGCCTCATAACTCTGGGAAAGCTTCTCTTGGTCCAAGCTTGTTGAAAACGGGAGCTAACCTGCATACAGTTACTTCAAACTCTGTCCAACCAGTAAACCAGAGTGGACCCCTCTTCCCAAACAAAGATTCTTCTTCTGCAGCTAATCCAGGTAGCCTCATTTTGGGAAAGTTTGAGCTAGATGAAGGACCACTAGGTCTGCAGTGTTCCCGCCATTCTCCTACTGATGATTTAGATAAAATGGAGAGCTCTCTTGTAGCTAGTGAGCTTCCTCTTCTTATTGAAGACCTTCTTGAACATGAGAAAAAGGAACAACAGAAAAAGCAGCTACTTTCTGCACAGCATTCAGAAAGTACCCCATCCCACCCAATGATCAGTACTGCGATGTCCAACCAGCCAGGACCTCATCTTCAACCGGAAAGTCACCAAGCAAACCTTGTAGGACTTGGAATTGTGCCTAGACATCAAGCATTGAGTTCTACACAACAACTTTTGACTTCTCAACAACAGATGCAGCAAAGACTTGTTGGTGTGCAAGGCAGTGCCACCTTAGAGTCTCCCATGCATGTTTCGGCTAGCCAGAGTAATTTGCTTAGTGGTCAGCACTTGTTACAAGCTAGTGGACCCCAACCGCAAGCTCACCCTCCCAAGCCAATAATGGGACAACAAATGGTCATGAAGCAGCAGCCGATGGTTATGCAACAGCAGCAGCTGACCAATAACTTTTTCCCTGACACAGGTAAGTACTGAGATCTTATGGTCTTTCTGAAAAGTGGTGTCTGGTCTGTGTATAAAATAAATATATATTGCTCTTTTAATTACATAATTCTAACTTATGTTAAAGCTTAATTTTTTGTAGTTAAATGTCATTCAATTTATGGTTTTAGCTTCATTTTTTATGTGTGTGTTTGTGTGTGTATAGATACAGATAGATATAGATCTCTCTATATAGATGGATAGATCTCTAACTCTTATTTTATGTGTGGGTGTTTTTAACTTTTTTTTTTTTTTTTGTTTTTGTAAAACTGCAGATCTTGATAAGTTTGCTGCAGAGGACATTATAGATCCAATTGCAAAGGCAAAAATGGTTGCTTTGAAGGGAATAAAAAAGGTGATGGCACAAGGTAGCATAGCCGTCAATCCTGGCATTAACAGGTATGTAACATTCTTACGTTTTTGCTCCCCTTTTATGGTCCATATGAAATGTACACTCACCGGCCACTTTATTAGGTACACCTGTCCAACTGCTCGTTAACACTTAATTTCTAATCCACCAATCACATGGCGGCAACTCAGTGCATTTAGGCATGTAGACATGGTCAAGACAATCTCCTGCAGTTCAAACCGAGCATCAGTATGGGGAAGAAAGGTGATTTGAGTGCCTTTGAACGTGGCATGGTTGTTGGTGCCAGAAGGGCTGGTCCGAGTATTTCAGAAACTGCTGATCTACTGGGATTTTCACGCACAACCATCTCTAGGGTTTACAGAGAATGGTCCGAAAAAGAAAAAACATCCAGTGAGCGGCAGTTCTGTGGGCGGAAATGCGTTGTTGATGCCAGAGGTCAGAGGAGAATGGCCAGACTGGTTCGAGCTGATAGAAAGGCAACAGTGACTCAAATAGCCACCCGTTACAACCAAGGTAGCCAGAAGAGCATCTCTGAACGCACAGTACATCGAACTTTGAGGCAGTTGGGCTACAGCAGCAGAAGACCACACCGGGTGCCACTCCTTTCAGCTAAGAACAGGAAACTGAGGCTACAGTTTGCACAAGCTCATCGAAATTGGACAATTGAAGATTGGAAAAACGTTGCCTGGTCTGATGAGTCTCGATTTCTGCTGCGACATTCAGATGGTAGGGTCAGAATTTGGCGTCAACAACATGAAAGCATGGATCCATCCTGCCTTGTATCAACGGTTCAGGCTGGTGGTGGTGGTGTCATGGTGTGGGGAATATTTTCTTGGCACTCTTTGGGCCCCTTGGTACCAATTGAGCATCGTTGCAACGCCAAAGCCTACCTGAGTATTGTTGCTGACCATGTCCATCCCTTTATGACCACAATGTACCCAACATGTGATGGCTACTTTCAGCAGGATAATGCGCCATGTCATAAAGCTGGAATCATCTCAGACTGGTTTCTTGAACATGACAATGAGTTCACTGTACTCCAATGGCCTCCACAGTCACCAGATCTCAATCCAATAGAGCATCTTTGGGATGTGGTGGAACAGGAGATTCGCATCATGGATGTGCAGCCGACAAATCTGCGGCAACTGTGTGATGCCATCATGTCAATATGGACCAAAATCTCTGAGGAATGCTTCCAGCACCTTGTTGAATCTATGCCACGAAGAATTGAGGCAGTTCTGAAGGCAAAAGGGGGTCCAACCCGTTACTAGCATGGTGTACCTAATAAAGTGGCCGGTGAGTGTAGATTGAAAATGCTTGGTAAGTGCTTTAACTTGTCCTATGGATTTTTAAAGGAACGCTTCGTGATTTCCCCCATGCGCGCGTGCACACGCACACACACACACTTATTTTATAGTGTCTTTAAGACCATCTTCTCAATTTGTTTGCATGCAGTACCTTTACTTATCCTGCCTTCAACTTCATCACATGATCACAGTGTGACCTCTTTAGCCATTGGCTCTCACAATCGGTTTCCCATGCCGCCATAAGCTTCCCCTTTGCTATCAACAGCAGTTGGTGCAGATTTCAGGACCTGTGGTGACAACATCCTCACAGAATAAAGTCCTGGAAGGTGTACGAAAGGGGTACCCAAAAGTTTCCAGAAAAGTTGTTTTTGAAGCGTGTATTTATTTTTTTGTACAAAATTCCTTCAAAGTACTCTCCTTTATTAGCGGCAATACACTTATCAAATCACGTCTGCCATTATTCAAAACATTTTTTAAACTCATCTACTTTGATGTGTGCAAGCGCCTCCGTCGTTTTCCTCCTCCACGTCGGCGAAACGCTTCCCCTTGAGGTTCCTCTTCATTCGTGGGAATAAAAAAAAGTCACTGGGAGCCATATCGGGTGAATAGGGTGGGTGGAGCAAGACAGCCACGCCGTTTCTTGCCATGAAAGTAGTCACCGAGGTGGCGATGTGAGCTGGGGCATTGTTGTGGTGGAAAAACCAATCACCAGACTGCCACATTTCGAAAGAAAAACGACGGCTGGACAAAACGGCTTTTCAAGAAAATTCACTGTGGGTAGACTAAACCTTCCGCATCAACGCCTCTTGGCACACTGACTGAGAAGGTGTAGTTGAACAAATAACTAGCTGCAGAATCGCATACTTCGAAAACTGCGTGCGCAGCAGCCTCATTCTGGAAACTTTTTGGTCCCCCTTTGTATGTTGGTATTAGCTATGAACTGTTTTGTGGGAACAGGATATAGACATGGATAATGGCATCATCAGTAACAGATTTTTAATCCACTTCCAGGACTATCTCTCATGAAGTTTATAATAATAGTCTCACTTTAAGCAATATTCCCGAGTACTACTCAGATATTGTTTGTCTTTCTATTTAGGCAACAGGTTTCTCTTCTTGCTCAAAGACTTGGCGTTCCAGGAGCCACTGATTCTACCACCCAGGGTCCTGGTACTGGAACTGCTCAAGTAAGTTTTTGGTGGTATCTATTTGTTGATTTAAACGTGTCACTGCCCAGTTGAAGCATATGTAATATGTACAGTAACACGTCGCAGTAAATGAATCCTTCTGCCACTGCATGTGTCTGATATGTTCCAGTTCTTTACTTGACATTTTCTAAGGCCAGCTGAATGAAATTGATTTCTCTTTCAGAATAGGTAGTAGCTTTTTATTTATCAGTTCTAACTGTGTTTTAATGGGGCTCTATCATTGGGAAAAGTCATTTTTAGATAAGCACATCCTTGCATAGTCTTTATTCCACACCTACCTTTTGTATGTACATTGCCTCAGTAGATTTGGAATAAGTCTGTTTTTATCCATATGTTAATGGGCTTCCACCGTGCACCGGAGTGTCTGTGATCAGTCTGCTCTATGTGTATGTACAGAAGAGATGAGCCATCAGCACAGCAGCCTCTGCTATACGTACACATAGAGCAGACAGTACATAGAGACACTTCTGGTGCATGGCGGAAGCTCATTAGCAGATGTATAAAAACGGACTAATTCATTTTTTTACCAAAATTCAGTATCATCCTTTGTATGTGCACAGAAAATGTAGAACATTGGACCCAAAGTTTTTACTTAAATCACTTTTTCAAAAAAGAATAAAATTCTTCCTGCACCAGATGAAAAGATGTTTCATAAAATGAAACTTAATTCCCATTTAAGAACCCATCCATGGGATTGTAGTCAAAAACATACCTACACATTTCAAGGGTATATGTCGCTCTCGGAATCAGTGTTGATCTCAGGCCTGGTTCACATCTGCGTTTGGTATTCTGTTTGGGGAGTCCGCATGGCGACCCCCCCCCCCCTCCCCCAAACGAAATATTGAACGCATTGACAAGTGGTGAGCTTATGAAAGTACACAGACCCCATAAACTATAATGGGGTCCATATATTTTCTGCACGGTGTCCGCACGGAACATGCGGAGAGAAAAGTAGTTCATAAAGTACTTTTCTCTCTGCGTGACTCGTGCGGATTACACACGGACCCCATTATAGTGTATGGGGTCTGTGTGCTTTCATTGCTCACCACTTGTAAATGTGTTCGGTATTCCATTCTGGGGGTCCCCATGCAGACCCCCCAAACAGAATACCGACCGCAGATGTTAACCAGGCCTCAGCGGCCAAACCCCCACTATAAGATATATAAATACTTTTCGTCACATAACTCCTTTTAAAATAAATTTCAGTGGCTACAATTTCCTGAGGCAGCAATGTCAATTAAGTTGTGTGTTTTTATGAAGTTTTTTAATCTATTTTTTTCCCCCTTTAGGAAAGGACTCCAATTGACCCAACTCAGCCTCGACCCAATCCTCCTGCATTTGTCCAGGGAGTGATCAGTATGTATTGACTCTCTGTTTTCCCAGTACCCCTCTATTATTAAAGTCTGCTCTAGTGACCTTTTCAGAGGGAAAACTTTCTTCCCGTAATTCTGCACACATTCATTTAAAAGATGTTGTAGAATAAGTTTCCGACAACAAAGTAAGGCTACTGCAGATCACTGTGATACCTTTGCTTTAAACACCCCCAAAAAGCCAACATAAATTCTAGTGGTTTATGGGAGGCTTCTGCGTTACGTTTGAGGGAACACTTATCTCAAAGACAGTGTTCCATGGCGGGTGTAATATGGTCCTTGCTCAAAGCTTAGAATCTGCTTTGTTGTTGATTGTTTCTAACATATCTTTCACAAATTTGCAGATGAAGCAGACCATCGTCAATATGAAGAATGGCTTTTTCACACTCAACAGCTCTTACAAATGCAATTGAAAGTGTTGGAAGAACAAATTGGTGTACACCGGAAGTCCCGCAAAGCTTTGTGTGCAAAACAAAGAACAGCCAAGAAAGCTGGACGAGAGTTTCCAGAGGCTGATGCAGAGAAGTTAAAACTAGTCACTGAACAACAAAGCAAAATCCAGAAGCAGTTGGACCAGGTATGTTGGTAAAACACTTTTTGAAATTTACATATTCAGTTTTTGTCTTTTGAGTACTGTTAATTTTTGCTGGGTTTTTAGCCAGAACTGACAGCCGTTGGTAATATAACCAGGTATATGTATTGTTGCGGTGCTTTTGCACAGTAGCATTTTATTTGTTTCTTTGGTTGCTATTACACAAGCATTAGCACCTGCTGCTACCACCTGACAGCTTTGATGAATGTTCAGTATTTGTGTAATAGCACCCAAAGGGGTTTTGCTTAAGTTCTTGGCTGCTGTTTTTGAAGCCAAAATCAGTTGTAGATCATAAAGGAGTCGAAAAGTATATAGGAGAGGTGCTCTTCCTCCTGATGTATTTAGTCCACTCCTGGTTTTTGATAAAAACAAAAAACAATCCTTGAAATCCAGTCATAATCTGTCTATGGTTTCAATATGTCATGTGTGCTTGATCTCATTGCTTATCTATATTCTTTGCCTTTCCGCCTTTGCAAAGTATTTATTTTTTCCATAGCTAAACATATTTACCGTCTTCTTTTTAGGTTCGGAAGCAACAGAAGGAGCATACAAACCTAATGACTGAATACAGAAACAAGCAACAGCAGCAACAACAAAATTGTGGTGTACTTCCAGTTAGTCCAAACCAAAATTCCAGGGTGTTGACCAAAGCTCCAGGTTCAATTGTTGGTGGACATGGCATTCAGCCTCCATCTTCTCTGCCACACACCCAGCTTGTTGCACAGGCAGCAAATCTACGTGGTCTGCAGCCAGGGTTAGCCATGCAAACACAGCATGGAGCTTCTTATATCAAGTCGATACCCCAGCAGCATCAAGCTCAGGGAAATAATGCAGTCCTTCCTGGAACATCTGGTGGTTTTTATTCGACGCCTCAGGCTCTGCAGGGTCTTACTGCTGAGCAGAGGATGATTCAAGAACGTCAGCTTCAGCAACAGAGATTGCAGTTGGCACAGAAACAGCAGCAACAACAGCACCAGAATTTTCCACTTTCTCCTCAGAGTAACTTATCTCAAGCAATGTTGGCCAAGCAGCATGGGTTGATTGGAAACTCGCATGGATTGGTGGTGCAACAATCTTCCTCCCAGGTTCCTCAGACTGTTATGGGTCATCCTCAGTCCTCTGTTTTGCAACATCACACAGCCCAACAAAGACATATTTTAATTGGTCAACAGCAGCAGCGAGTTTTGGGTCAGTCGCCAATGACACAACAGAATGTTGTTGGGCCTCAACTTGTGTTGCCACAATCTCAACAGAATTTGATTGGCATGACACATCTCCAACAGCAGCCTGTGTTAAGTCAAGGAGGAAATACTTTAGGGCAACAGACTCTAACAGCGCAAGCTCAGTCTGCGACTATAAACCTATCTGGTCATCCTCAAAATATTCACTCACAGCAAAACTTGTCTACAAAGGATGCAAACCTGAGTGAGGGCTCTTTACTTCATGAAAATACGGAAACGCAAGGACAGCAAGTAGGTGTTCAACAGGCAAACAGCAGCCCAAGAATCCAAGAAGCTGGTGAGCAGCAATCTCGGGAACAAATGAGTCATAATTTGAACCAAGATACAGATGGACAACCTCCATTAATGGCAGACGATAGCCAAAAGTTAAACCAATCTTCTGATCAAGAGCATGCTTTATATGATTCAAGCAGTCCGTTACAACCGACTGTAAGACAGCCACACCATAGTATGCGGTCTCCACAACAACCAAGCGTACAAAGTCTTGGGACACAGCTCAGGCCAGATCAGGTGCAAAACACTACCCCTAATCCTCTTAGTCAGGATAATCCACACATCTCTGCTGCAGTTTCACAGCAACAAAATGTGGTCCAGGTACAGAGAATTGTAGGCCAAAGTCCAGTACAGACACAGGCCAATGAGCAGGCCAAAGATAATTTGGGACAGCACCTACCCAATACATTAGGACAACAAAGACCAACACTAAGTGGTCAGCAGACTCCATATGCTTCTAACCTGATGTCCTTACAAAACACCCAGCTCATGGCTCACATAAGAGCTCAACTTCAGGGAATTATTGCAAAGAATCCACAACTGCGGCATTTGACACCACAACAACAGCAGCAGTTACAGGCTATTCTAATTCAGAGACACCAACAAGCTCAGAGTCAAGCTCTTAGACAGACTACAAGTCAGGATCCATTGCAACCCTCACATTCGAATGCTGCTGTTCCAAATGGTACTTCTGGAAGTCAGACGCCTTTGGGTGGTGTTTTCCAGGTTCGGCAGGCAGGAACTGAACAAGTGCAGCCAAATTTTGAGGAAAATCCTTCTGGAACTACACAGAAAGTTTCATCAGAAACCACAGTAGAAACACCACAAGTTGCTGAACTTGATCAGAACTCTGTGTTGAAATCTCCAGTGGGAAGATATACTACTACCCAACATCAGGAGACTGCTTCAGGCCAGCAATCTCAGACTGCTTCAGGACTAAGACTTATGACCCATCAGCCTCCACCTCAATATAGATTGCCTCAGCAAGTATCATCTACACACCAACAGGCACCACAGTATCAGATACAGCAGCAACCTCAACAAATTCAACAGTTACAGTTGCAACAAGTCCAACAGAGTCAGTCAGTGCAGATACAACAAGCACAGCAAATACAACAGGTACAGCCACAACAGATATCACAAGTTCAACAAATTCAACATCAGTTACAACAGCCTCTCCAGAGTCAACAGCAGCTGCAGCAAATGCAACAGTCTAAACAGCAAGTACATCAGTTGCCGCAGCCTCAGATAGTACAACATCAAATACAGCAGGTACCACAGCAGCTCCAACAAGCACGGCAGCAGCAACAACAACAGCAGCAGCAACAATTGCATGCGAGTCAGCAACAATTACATCAAAACCAAATGACTCAAGCGCAGCAACATCAGTTACAAGCACAGTCGTTGCAACAAACTCCTATACAGCAGCAGGTCCAAGCGCCACAACAGTTGAATTTAGCGCAGCAGCAGCTGACTCAGCAGTTACAACACATGCAGCAACAGCTTCAGCAGTTACAGCAGACTCGACAACAGCTACAGCAGTTACCACAATCTCCTCAGCAGCTCCAGCAATTGCAACTGGTGCAGCAACAACTACAGCAAACACAACAGCAACTACAACAGTTGCAACAGCAGTTACAGCAAATACAACAGCAGCAGCCTGTCCAACAGTTGCAGCAAATTCAACAATTGCAGCAAATACAACAGGTGCCTCAAACTCAGCAACAACAAATAAACCAGTTGGCGCAGCAGCAGCTTCAACAGTTGCAACAAGCTCAACAGAAACAGCAGCTTCAACAGTTACAGCAGACACAACAGCAGCAGCAGCTCCAACAGATACAACAGTCTCAGCACCAACTACAGCAGCAGCAGCAGCAGCTCCAACAGTTACAGCAGAATCAGCAACAACAGCAGCTCCAGCAGTTGCAGCAGACTCAGCAGCAGCAACTCCAGCAGATGCAGCAAACTCAACAGCTTCAGCAGTTGCAACAGACTCCACAACAGCAATTGCAGCAGACCCCACAACAGCAGCAGCTTCAGCAAATGCAGCAGACTCAACAGCAGCAGTTGCAGCAGACTCAACAGCAGCAGCTCCAACAGTTACAGCAGACTCAGCAACAGTTGCAACATACTCCGCAGCAGCTCCAGCAGTTGCAGCAGACTCAGCAGCTCCAGCAGTTACAGCAGACTCAGCAACAGCAGCTCCAGCAGTCTCAGCAACAGCAGCTCCAGCAGTTGCAACACACTCAGCAGCAGCAGCTCCAACAGCAGCAGCAGCTCCAACAGTTGCAGCACACTCAGCAACAGCAGCAGCAGTTGCAGCACACTCAGCAACAGCAGCAGCAGCTCCAACAGTTGCAGCAGACTCAGCAGCAGCAACTTCAGCAGCAGTTGCAGCAGACTCAACAACAACAGAAGCTCCAACAGTTGCAGCAGACTCAGCAGCAGCAGGTCCAACAGAGTCCACAGCAGTTGCAGCAAGCCCTACAGCAACAGCAGCAAAATCAACAGCACCTTGCACAGCAGCATCTGCAACTGCAGCAAACGCAGCAAATTCCGCAGAATCCTCAGCAACAGTTGCATTTTCCACAACTGCAGCAACAGCAGACACAGCAGTTGCAACAAAGTAAACAACAGACTCAACAACTTCAACAGTTGCAGAATGCTCAACAGCAGCAAGTGCAACTCCAACAGCAAGTTCAACAACTGCCACAAACACAACAGCTGCAGCTTTTACAGCAAGCACAGCAGCAACAGATACAACTATTACAAGTGCAGCAACAACAACAGCTGCAACAGTTGCAGCAAAAACAGCAGCAGCTGCAGACAGCTCAGCAAACACAGCCCTCGATAGAGACACAGCAAATACAACAACAGTTACAGCAAATACAGCAGCAGTTGCAGCAAACACAACATCAGCAAATGCAACAGTTGATACAGACACAACACCAGATTTTGCAGCAAACACAGTTAACGCAACAGCAAGTTAAACAACCCCAGGGGCCACACACGCAGCAAGCTGTGTCTCAAGCACAGCAGCATTTACCAGGTGGTCAAGCAGCAATACAACAATCGCCACAAATGGAAATTGTAAATCAACAAAATGAAATGAGCCAGAGTGAGTCCCCATCACTTAGTTGTCCTCAAATATCACAAAAACTAGAACAGGAGAAGCAAGAGTCTCCACATCCCGAAAACCAAGAGACAGGTCAACACACTGACCAGTCACAGGATGCAAAGTCAACTGAACTCTCACCCCAGCAAAAGGAACTTGGTCTGATGCAACATCCAAAGCAATCTGATCAGCAGCAATCTCAGCAGGTGCAGCTGCAAGCAGGACAACAATCGTCCTCTTTTCAAGTGATGCCCCAGCAGGGCCCTGCTCAGCAACATTTGCAGCAAATGCAACAGCCACAGCAGGTGCTCCAGCAGGTACAACATGTGTCTCATTTACAACAGAGTTCACAGTCAGTACTGCAAGGTCATCAGCCGCAAACCTTGCCAACTCAAACATCTCAAGTGTCACAGCAATGTCGGCAAGTACAACCCACAAACATGCAAATGCAGCCTGCAATCAAAAACAAAGCACAGATGCAGCTTCAACAACTGCAAAATGTGCAAGCTGCTCAGCAAATTCTGAACCAACAAATGCCTGCACAAAATTCTCAACTGATTCAGCAGATGGCACATCAACATAACCAAATACAGCAGATGCAGTTAAAACAGATGCATCAGAAACAACCTGGTCAGGTGCAGCTTCACCAGCCAGCGCTGCAGACTGCCACACAGCAATCCTTTGACGCAAAAATTCAGTTACAGCAAAATTTAGTTCAAGTGCAGCAGAATATCCAGCAGCAGTCGCCTCAGGTTCAGACACAGCATATGCAGACGCTAAAACAGAGTCAAATGCCGCATCACAAACAGCTTCAGCCGCATCAGATTCAGCAGGTGCAGCACATTCTGCAGTTGAAGCAACAAATGCTCAACCAGCCACCTGAGAAACAGCTTCAGTTACAGCAGCAGCTTCAGATGCATATACAGCAGCTACGCCAGCAGCAAGCACAGTTGCAGCTGCAGGAACCAAAGAAAGAACCTTCTGAATCCTTACCTGCCTGTTCTGGAGCTGCACCAACCTCACAAACGGAAAGTCAGACCAGATCCCTCAGCGAGCAAGGAAATGCTACACAATCTTCTGTGGATTCAACAATGGCTCAATCTGCTCAACTCAACCCAATACAGAAATCCACAGAAAACTCTATGTCCACTACTGCCACACCTGAACTTTCCCAGGGTGAGAAAATGGATGAAGTAAAGAATTCCTCTGATATTACATCAGGAGAACCACTACATCCCACAAAGGAGTCAAAAGAGAGTGAATCTCTTGTTGAAGTTGGTAGCAAGTCTTTCTCCAGTGAGACTGGAGACCCTTCCACTCAGGACGATGGCATGGAAATAGATCAGACTGTACAAGAAAATAAAACTGCTTCTGCCGATTCCCTTGAGAACGGGGAAGGGGTTCAAATAGCCAAGCTTCCTGAAGGATCTGTCGAAGAGAGTATTTCTGGAAGTGAGGACACAAAATGTGAGGCAAGTAATGAGTCACAGAATATTGCAGCCAAAGGAGAGGCTGGACATCTCCTCCTGCAGAAACTGCTGCGTGCAAAGACTGTACAGCTTGCATCCCAGCGCTCTTCAGATGGCATACATGCAGACATAAATGGTCATATTGACAATAAGTTGACAGTTTTGGAGCAGAAACTGCAAACTGCACCTTGTGTTAAAGAGGTATGTCAAACGTAATTTTTTTTTTTAATGCATGCCTTGAATACATATTTATATATGTACATACATAAGGCCACCAGCAGTGGTTTTGGCGATGCAGAATATGCAGGTTTTCTACAACAAAGGTCAAAGTATACAGCCCATATGAACCTGCCCTTTTATTAACTTTTTTAATATCAATTAATATAACATCTGCCGCACTTTGGAGTTGAGTTTTGCAGGTTTCCCTTCTGACTCCTCCACAAATATTCAGAGAGTAACAAGAGGTTTAGATCTTGTGTTCACATACGCTGGTGTTAATCCAAATTGATCATATGGTTGTTGTCCTCACTTGTATTCTTCTGAAAATGTGCGGCAAGCATCAACACGAAGTGACGTCTTGTTACTATAGTAAGAGTAGTGCCACACCATACAATTTTTTTGTCTTTTTAAGAAGATGTTTTACATCTTGTTTACTTTTGCTGTATTGAGAAAGTGTTTTTGCTGATGCAGAAACGTCACACTTTTAGGTAAAGGATTATGAGCAAGGACTACAAACATTGTAAGAGACTTGGAGACTGGATTAAAAGAGAGTGTCAGAGACTAGGTTCTCCTCTGCGCACAGACCTTCAATGTTTGGGTTCGCCGAGTGAAACCAAATGACTGTGAGACAAACACTTAAAGGGATTCTACCATTAAACTACTTTTTTTTTTCTAATGAACACGTCGGAATAGCCTGAAGAAAGGCTATTCGTTTCCTACCTTTAGACGTGCTCTCCGCCGCGCCGTTCTGTAGAAATACCGGTTTTAACCGGTATGCAGATGAGCTCTCCGCAGCAATGAGGGCGGGCCCCAGCGCTGAAACACCGATGAGCGCGTCCCCATTGCTGCCCAGAGCTCTTTCCTTCTTCTGCAGCAACTCCGCCTCTTCTGGCTTCTCTTGCTCTTGTAGTTCGATACAGGAGCATAGAGAGGCCACCCCAAAATGGCCTCCGGCCAGCTCCTGTATTGAACTGCAAGAGCGGCTACCCCAAAATGGTCGCCGGCCAGCTCCTGTATTGAACTGCAAGAGCGGCTAACCCAAAATGGCCGCCGGCCGGCTGCTGTATTGAACTGCAAGAGCGGCTACCCAAAAATGGCCGCCGGCCATTTTTGGGTAGCCGCTCTTGCAGTTCAATACAGCAGCCGGCCAGCGGCCATTTTGGGGTGGCCTCTCTATGCTCCTGTATCAAACTACAAGAGCAAGAGAAGCCAGAAGAGGCGGAGTTGCTGCAGAAGAAGGAGGCGGCGCAGGAAGGAGCTCTCTGGCAGCAATGGGGATGCGCTCATCGGTCTTTCAGCGCTGGGGCCTGCCCTCATTGCTGCGGAGAGCTCATTTGCATACCGGTTAAAACCGGAATTTCTACAGAACGGCGCGGCGGAGACCACGTCTAAAGGTAAGAGACGAATAGCCTTTCTTAAGGCTATTCCGATGTGGTAATTAGAAAAAAAAGTATTTTAATGGTAGAATCCCTTTAAACAGCGGATACCCGCAGACTACATAGACTATAATGGGATCTTGCTGGTGTTTAGCGTTTTTATACTGAAGCCAGTGGAGAAAACCTCCTTTCTCTACACCGATTATCAGCGGTTTCTGCACCAGAGTCTCCAACAGTGTGAACCTAGCCAGAGCTGTTGCAGTTCTTCAGACTCCCCAACTTCAGCCTGTAGAAAAGCTCTATGTGCGCAAAGGTTTTAAAGAAGATCTTTCACCACCTCCGCTCTCTCTTCCAATAGGTATTGCTCCATAGATTCTAGTGTAGTTGGGATTTTTTCACCATTCGCAAGCAATTCTTAGTTTCTGTACAATAGTGTTTCCTGCTGTCGGGTAGGTGGTCCCTATGTGTCTTCTCCAGCCCAGGACCACCCAACTGACAGTTTCAACACAGTTATGTTAACAAAAATGATCGCTCAGGAATTGTGGGGTTAAATAAATCCCCGCTGCTCCAGAGTCAGTGAAGTGGTGCCTATTGAAGGATGCAGTGAGGTAGGTCTAGTTCTCACGACCATGAAAAATGGCAGATTTTTAAACCATAATTGTGTATGGGTCTATTCACGTGGGGTGTCTGTTTTGGGTTTTTTTTCCTCACAGGCCTTTTTTTTTTTTTTTTTTTATGCCCATCAAAAAGCTGTATTTCACACACTTGGATATAGCCATGTGAATGGACCCATAGACATTCAAGCAGCTTAAAACTGCTATCACACGGTCATGTGAATAAGCACCTTTAATTTACTGGCACGGCCTCTCTTCATGATGGTTTAGTTGTGTGAATAAGGACTTAAAGTTGATGGAGGTGCTGAAAATGTCCCCTTCAACTGCAATTACTTTCTACAATTGTTACATATTTCGGCTCTATTATTACATATAATCCCAATGTTTTTCAATAGCTAATGGGTCAGTCTTGATATGTTGGGCCTTGTATATCGAAACTGGGTCAGTGTAATAATTCTCTTGACTGTAATTTCTTTTCTTCAGGATGTTTCTGCAAAGAAAACTGTACCCAAACCAAAAAGGACACAGAAGACCAATGAGAGAGTTCCAAACTCCCGCAAAAAGATTCGTAGAGAGGACAGTCTAAAGTCTCCAGAAGCAATTGTGAAACAGCTGAAGCAGGTATTATATGAGAAACCTTAGAGGTTATTTTACATACTAGATACTCACCAATCGCATATTTAAGACCAAGTGATGGGTCCCTTTTAATAGTTTAGCAGTCTTAAAGAGGACCAGTCTCCAGATCTGAAAAGTCCAATGTCATACACTATTAGATATACTGGCATTTTGGCAGTTTATCCAAATACATTCAGCCATTCCACAGATATAATCCTTTTTTAGTGTTAATGCAGATTAGCGTCTATTAGCCAGGTCCGTGGTAAGGCTGTGCTTTCTCCGTGGATTTGTGCTGTATATCATGCAGTGGTACCGCCCAATGGCGTGTATAATCTAATTAGCTTCAACACTAAAAGAGCTTATATCTTTGGAAAGGCTGAACAGATTCACGAAAACAAAATGCTCAGGTGACAGCGATGATGTATTGTTAGGCTTTTGGAAACATTGCTCTGTTAAGTTTGTGTTTCCAATATGACGGCCTCCCCACTACCCCAGGAAATGTTTTAAAAATAAAAAAATGGCTACATTGTAAAAAATAAAAACTCTAAAATAAATCCTCTTTTGCATAAATCTTTAAATTTAAAATGAAATATGACACATTCTCTTCAGTGTGATGTAAAAAGAGAATCTGTGAACTTTAGTGGGTTCCATCATATATATATTTTCAACGGTTAAGTCAATGTTTTAAAAACGTGTTTTGTTTTTTGCTGAAATGAAATTATTTTTATGATCCTTTTTACAGGAGCTTTCTCTGTTGCCTCTGATGGAGCCTTCAATTACTGCAAACTTCAGCCTATTCGCTCCTTTTGGCAGCAGTACACCAGTTAATGGGAAAAGCCCACTTAAAGGATCATTTGGCAGTGGTGCTCTGGAGAGTATCCCAGACTACTACACTCAGCTACTCAGCAAGGTACTTGGATTAATTTATGTAATGCCTAGATGATATCACGTTGTAGAAGACTGCTTCTGAAATGGATAACATTGGCTTGTTTTTGTTTCTTTAAGAACAACCTCAGTAATCCCCCTACACCTCCTTCATCCTTGCCTCCAACTCCACCACCTTCTGTGCAGCAAAAAATGGTGAATGGTGTAACAGCGACTGAAGATCTAAATGAAACGAAAAAGGAATCCGAGAGCAGCGCAGAGGCAGAAGTTAAAAAAGGTGCACTCAGCTACAATGCATCCACACCATATGTCACCACCTATATAAACACAGTTTATATTGTATCCAGGCAGTGTTTTATAATGCACTTTATTCTGCAGGTACAGATGAGCGGAGTCTGGACCTTTTGGCTGCTCTTCCTACTCCACCACACAACCAAAGTGAGGATGTCAGGTAAGAAAACATTGGAGATGTCTTAGTACAAGGTTTGAATGAGGCAACTTTCTTATATGTGCAATAAAAAAAATGTCTGTTTCTTCTTCTAGAATGGAGAGTGATGAAGAAAGTGATTCTCCTGACAGCATTGTCCCGGCCTCTTCCCCTGAAAGTATTCTTGGTGAAGATACACAGCGCTTTCCTTCATTGTGTGATGTGAAAGAGGAAGAGGAGGAGAGAGCTCTGTCTCCAGTCATACCGCTCATACCTCGTTGTCCTATACCAGGTTAGTTGGCATTTCATGTAATTTTTCAGACCCATGAATTGATATCTCAAATGAATTGTCCGATCTGGTTGACCCTATCTTACAATAAAGACCCTTGGCTATTGGCTGTTGATCACAGGCTTGGCTTTTCCAGCCGGTGTAATAAATATTCGCTTCAAGACCACTAGAACATCCCTATGGGTTTATATTGAAATAGGTTGTCAATACCCCAAAAAACACTATAACTTATGTTATAAACTCATCGAATCTTCAACGCGTTTAACCCCTTGGTGTTCGGCCGATTACACGCATTCCTATGCCAGCGAGGTATTTGACTAATACAATTCGCTCAACACTAGCTATAACCCCTTCCTGACAGAGCTAGGGTTTAATTTTTACAGCAGGCACGGGGTGGTGAAATTTAGAACTCCTACAATTTTGCTTTCATTATGTAGCCATTTCCCATATTACATATAATTCAACAAGTATTACATTATACAGTTATTTCTTTCTGCCTGAAAACTCATTTGGTCATGTCATCACAGTCTGGTCCATGATTAGACAGGCTCCTGTAACATTTAGACAAGGTCCACACTGCAATTTTGATCACAATTCTCTTTGTGCGACCAAAGATTACTGGGTTGCCTTGTGATTCATTCACTAATGTTAGTGAATAGTGTAGTGTAGCATCACGATTCAAAATGTGCCTTCACCTTCACTAAGTCAAGCAGTGTTCGATTGTTTTGCAACATGAAATCGCCATTCTGACTGCAATGCTAATCCACTCAAGTCACACACTATGGTCATGCAGCATATCGCCATGTAACCCTAGCCTTTATAATGAACTGCCTCCTTGACTGTATATTTTTGGTCTTCTCACCATTAACATCCATATGCCCTAACAGGACAGGGATTGTATGTCAGGTGGTCCCTTTAAATTCAGTTCATAAAAGTGCCCTTGAATGTCTATAACATATGCGCATTGTCTAGTGTGTCAGTAAATAGTAACATACAGTGCCTACAAGTAGTATTCAACCCCCTGCAGATTTAGCAGGTTTACACATTCTGAAGTAACTTGGCATTGTGACATTTGGACTGTAGATCAGCCTGGAAGTGTGAAATGCACTGCAGCAAAAAAAAGAATGTTATTTCTTTGTTTAATTTTTTTTTTAAATTGTGAAAAGGTTTTTCAGAGGGTCATTTATTATTCAACCCCTCAAACCACCAGAATTCTTTTTGGTTCCCCTAAAGTATTAAGAAGTAGTTCAGGCACAAAGAACAATGAGCTTCACATGTTTGGATTAATTATCTTTTTCCAGCCTTTTCTGACTATTTAAGACCCTCCCCAAACTTGTGAACAGCACTCATACATGGTCAACATGAGAAAGACAAAGGAGCATTCCAAGGCCATCAGAGACAAGATCGTGGAGGGTCACAAGGCTGGCAAGGGGTACAAAACCCTTTCCAAGGAGTTGGGCCTACCTGTCTCCACTGTTGGGAGCATCATCCGGAAGTGGCAGGCTTATGGAACTACTGTTAGCCTTCCACGGCCTGGACAGCCTTTGAAAGTTTCCTCCCGTGCCGAGGCCAGGCTTGTCCGAAGAGTCAAGGCTAACCCAAGGACAACAAGGAAGGAGCTCCGGGAAGATCTCATGGCAGTGGGGACATTGGTTTCAGTCAATACCATAAGTAACGTACTCCACCGCAATGGTCTCTGTTCCAGACGAGCCCGTAAGGTACCTTTACTTTCAAAGCGTCATGTCAAGGCTCGTCTACAGTTTGCTCATGATCACTTGGAGGACTCTGAGACAGACTGGTTCAAGGTTCTCTGGTCTGATGAGACCAAGATCGAGATCTTTGGTGTCAACCCCACACGTGACGTTTGGAGATTGGATGGCACTGCATACGACCCCAAGAATATCATCCCTACAGTCAAGCATGGTGGTGGGAGCATCATGCTGTGGGGCTGCTTCTCAGCCAAGGGGCCTGGCCATCTGGTCCGCATCCATGGGAAGATGGATAGCACGGCCTACCTGGAGATTTTGGGCAAGAACCTCCGCTCCTCCATCAAGGATCTTAAGAAGGGTCGTCATTTCATCTTCCAACAAGACAGCGACCCAAAGCACACAGCCAAGAAAACCAAGGCCTGGTTCAAGAGGGAAAAAAATCAAGGTGTTGCAGTGGCCTAGTCAGTCTCCTGACCTTAACCCAATTGAAAACTTGTGGAAGGAGCTCAAGATTAAAGTCCACATGAGACACCCAAAGAACCTAGATAACTTGGAGAAGATCTGCATGGAGGAGTGGGCCAAGATAACTCCAGAGACCTGTGCCGGCCTGATCAGGTCTTATAAAAGACGATTATTAGCTGTAATTGCAAACAAGGGTTATTCCACAAAATATTAAACCTAGGGGTTGAATAGTAATTGACCCACACTTTTATGTTTAAAATTTATTAAAATGTAACTGAGCAACATAACTTTTTGGTTTGTAAGATTTATGCATCTGTTAATAAATCCTTCTCTTGTTTGAAGGCTCTAACTTATTTGCATCTTATCAAACCTGCTAAATCGGCAGGGGGTTGAATACTACTTGTAGGCACTGTATATTTGGCATTGGTGAAATATCAGTGCTGGAGGGTTTTTTTTTTGTTCCTTTATTAATTCTAATTAATTCTAATTAATAACTTCTTACTCCAGTATTCCCAGATGTAAAACCAACAGAATCCTCGGAGACTGCTGATAAAACAACCTTAAGTGTATCTGGAGGAACAGTATCATGGGATAAAGCTAAGGGCAGTGAAGTGTCTGTCATGTTAACAGTATCTGCTGCAGCAGCAAAGGTAAGCTCAGGACTCCTGAATTAATGTAAAGTCATAAATATGTTGTGAGTTATGTAACCATTGCGTCCCCCTTTCATCTGTAGAATCTGAATGGTGTAGTTGCCGCAGTAGCTGGTTTACTGAGCATCAAGTTACCAAATTCGTATGAAGTGCTTTTTCCAGAGAGTGGTCTAAAAAATAGCGTCGACATAAAGAAACCCATGGACCCCTCTACAGAAGGTGAGCAGACTCTTGTGTATACACATTTCCTAGCCCCTGCTCTGCATTTTGCTAAACTTCTTTTATTTTATATTGCGTCTATTAAATAAAACCTGTTTGGGGATACTACTTCTGTCTGTAATGGCATGCTTTATTCAGACTGTTAATGGGAAAGTTATGACTTATTGTTTTTCCAGCAGATTGTGATCTATGTAGGTGTGACCTCTGGCTCATTGCTAATTTATTGCTGTGACCCCATCTAAGTTTTTATTTCCTGTATAGCGGCACTCTTGGCCAACCAGCTGTGTAGGGAACTGCAGTCTGGGTATTAACTTGAATGGAGTGAAGAGGACAGAGCCTGAAACCAATGCTATGTTCCCTTTTATTCTCTGGTTTGGTGTGCCAGAGGTCAGAATCCCTCTGATCATTGACTCTTGACATGACCTTTTTATATCACTTTGACTTCCTGTTAAGGATTAAAGAACTGCTGTTAATAAAATTGTTCATCATATAATAAAATTTATGTGGGGTTTTCAGTGACAATATGTCCAATCCTTAGGATACGTTATCATATCGACAGGGGTTTGACTCCTGACATCCCCACCGATCAGCTTTTTACAGAGGCCGTGGAGGTTGGGCAATCGCCACTTCCTCTTCTCAGGCCAATGACCTCACATCCGTTGGCCACAAGGTCATGTTAAAGCTGAGTTCCATATGAATGAATGGAATTGATCTGCAATACCAAGCACAGCCACTATATACAATGTTGTGCTGTGCTTAGTGAGCAATGATAAGGCTGCAGAATTTGTATGAACACTGCAACAGATTTCACCACCACCACCACACCCGCAAACCCTTAAAAAATTTCATTGGTGTGGGATTGCTGGTTGTCAAACTCCCACCAGTCTGATATTCGACAACCTGTTATAAGAATAATAATGTAATTCAAGAAAGCCCCTTTAATTGAATTCTAAGCGCTTATAACAATGGGGTTAGTAGTTCTTTTAATCAGTTTAATGGTTTGATTCCTTACAAGCAAGCGTCTAGAGATCAACAAAACATCCATTTACCTTCAACATTCATATAGGAAATGCTGTTTCTATAGGTGACACCAGTGACAAGGACAAGTCTCAACCAGGAAAACTGGAGACCAGCACTGACTGGCTCAAGCAGCTGGACGCGGTACTTCCTGGGTACAAACTGAAGAATGAGCTGGACATTCTTACTCTTCTAACACAGGTTAGTATTTTTGCAAAGTGTCTAATCTAAAAATAGTTCTTGCCACTGTTTGTTATTTTCCAGACAAATGGTTTCCAAGAGTGCAGGTCCAGTTGCAATGTTTTTCACGTTCCTTACATGCAGCCAGCTGATAATGGTATAACATAACAGAAGTAGTAATTTCCCTATCACTTCTGTATCATAACACAACCAGGGATTTGTAAGTTAAGCGTTACTGAGTAAACTGTTAATAAATTAATTTATGGAGCTGGAAAACCTGTTCTAGAAAGGCATCTGGCCACATAAGGTTTCTAGACTACATAAATAAAAGCTTGTTCTCCCAGTGGCACTTCTGAGAATCATGTGTGTTGTATAGAGCTTGGCAATTGAACTAAATCCATCATTTCACCGTTTCAAAGAAGCATAATTCTTATATATTCAGAATCGTGTTATCCGTGTTAGGCCCACCTTAGTGTCTTATGTGTTGCATGCAGGCAAGGTATGATCCACGGTCTCTTCAGTTTCCTTCTCTTACCAACAGTTGGTTGGTAAGAGAAGGAAACATGCATCAAATTTCTATCTTATGATGAAAATAATAGAAATAAATATATATATTTGTTCAAGCAAAAAAAAAACAAAGTCCAGACTAAAATGTATTTTATGTTTAAGGCAAATTTGCGCATCCCTAGTGTTGTAACTCACATTATGAATGGTGTTATACTGAATGGGATCAATTTTTTTCTTTTGTACTCTGTTTAACTAATGTATCTTGATATTTTTCTAGGAGGAGACAATCGATGAGAAGACCGTAAGTCATTGTTATGTGAATAATGTGTCCAATCTGGATGTTCGCCAACTTCCTGTGTTACCTGAAGAAACGTCTCCTCCACCTTCTCCATTTTCACCTTCGCCTGCTAGTCCTGTTGAACCTCCTGCTCCGGAACCAGAACCAGTTCCCACTCCTATACTTTGTCCTTTGCCTCCACCTCAGTCACCTACTAATGATGAATCTATAGAAGCAGCCAAAATTAAGCAAAGGGCTCGCCCCTCTGAGGAAAATGTGGAAGAATCACGGCCAAAAATAAAGAAGTGGAAAGGTGTTCGTTGGAAGAGACTGCACATTCTTATCACTTTCCAAAAACTCAGCTCTCGTAATTGCGAGAAGGAAGTGTGTGAGGTCATAGAAAGACTGGGCACTACTCTGAAGCCTGACACCTTGCCTCCAGATCTTCGAAAGTGCTGCTTCTGTCACGAAGAAGGTGATGGAGCTACTGATGGTCCTGCACGACTTCTCAATCTGGATCTTGATCTATGGGTTCACCTTAATTGTGCTTTGTGGTCTACAGAGGTATATGAGACCCAAGGGGGTGCACTGATAAATGTGGAAGTGGCACTGCATCGTGGGTTGCTTACAAAGTGCAGCCTGTGCCAGAAAACGGGTGCCACAAATAGCTGCAACCGCATACGCTGCCCAAATGTCTATCACTTTGCCTGTGCCATCCGTGCCAAGTGCATGTTTTTCAAGGACAAGACTATGCTTTGTCCAATGCACAAGTTAAAGGGGCCTTGTGAGCAAGAACTGAGCTGCTTTACAGTCTTCCGGCGAGTATATATTGAACGTGATGAAGTAAGCCAGATTGCTAGTATCATTCAGCGCGGGGACCGTATCCACATGTTCAGAGTTGGGGGACTTGTTTTTCATGCTATTGGCCAGCTTCTGCCTCATCAAATGCAAGACTTTCACAGTGTCACTGCGTTATATCCTGTGGGATATGAGGCCACTCGAATTTATTGGAGCATGAGACATAGTCATCGTCGGTGTTCTTATCGCTGTAGAGTGTGTGATAACAATGGGCGGCCAGAATTTACTGTGCAAGTTATTGAGTATGGTTACGAGGATGTGGTGCTAAGAGACTCCTCTCCCCAAGGTAAGTCTTATCCACCTCCCCCCTTCCCATATTACACTTGATAATTGTCAAATAAAGTCCTGACATCTTTATCACAACAGAAACCTTAAAAAGGGCCTAAACTTTTGATTTTGATACAGCATTTGTCAGATTAATTTTTGTAATACACTTTTTATTAACAGATTTTGCCTTCTTTCTGTAAAATTGTGCACTGAAATAATCTTTTTCCTATTGTTGGCAGCAGAAATGTTAATTCTGAGTATGGGGGAGTTCAGGTGTGTTAATATGGAGAGGCGGGGGAGGGGGTCACTTTTAAACCATTCTATCTCAGGCATTATAAAATGGAGAACTGTAAATCTGTTCTCATCTCTCGTATGACACCAGGGTTGCATGCAGCTCTACATTCATTGTTTTCAGAGATGCTCCCAGTTGAAAACACATTCGGGATTGGTATATTAATATGCAACTGCATTTTTTCTCAATCCAGACTGTTTTCAACTGGGTATATCTCTGGAAATAGAATTCATGGGACATATGTGTTAGAAGCTGAGGCTTGGGAAGGGGGGCTGGTATCACTTCAATGTATTATACCCATAGTCCCCACCAGAAGTAGCAAAGTTTTCTGCTGCCAGTAACAGGGAAAAGAATACATTGGTAACAGAAGGTGGCTTTCAGTATGAGATTCTATGGCAAGGAACCAAAAACTGTTAGGCCGTGTTCACATGGAGTATTTTGGATTGTGATTTGGTATGTAGACGCCGCGGGAGCTTTTGCGGGCCGTATACGCTCCCATTGTTTTCAATGGGAGCCAGTACCGTATACGCGGCGCTATTTTGCGGCCGCCGCAAAATAGCGCCGTGTATACGGTACCGGCTCTCATTGAAAACAATGGGAGAGTATACGGCCTGCAAAAGCTCCCGCAGCGTCTATGTACCAAATCACGAGCCAAAATACTACATGTGAACACGGCCTTAAAGTATATCGCAAAAATTGCTGACACAAATGCTGCTGAAAATAAAAGAAAATGCTGAGCGTGCATGTGCTTTCAATAGGGACAGAGGTGTGCTTTTTCATGAGAGATAAGCTGTTGCCACACACAAAGGATCTGGCATGTTGAAATCTAACATTCCTTAACCATACTTCCCTGAATAGCAAAGAAAATGCTTTTGCTTCACTCACACTGACACTGAAGCCACCTTGAATTCATCTCCATGAATCCTATTCCTCTTTGTGCAGGGTACCCTCAGACTATTGCTGTGTAAATGAAACCATAGTTTTTCCATGAACATAACCATACTTCAGTCTATAGAAAAAAGTTAAACATTAGGCAAACCTAAATAAATCAAAATATTTCCAAGATTTAAAGTTTTTCGCGAATCATTTTAGACGTGGCAGTCTTTGGTTTTGATCACTTGCCAGTGAATATGACCTTGAATGCAGTAACTTTCTATTAATAATATTATTATTAGTTACGTATATAGTGCCATCATATTCCACAGTGCTTTACAAACGTCAGTCACTGTACCAGATACAGTAGCCCAGTGGTTAGCACTGCAGCCTTCCAGCACTGGAGTCCTGAGTTCAAATCCGGCTAAGGACAACATCTGCAAGGAGTTTGTATGTTCTCCCCGTGTTTGCATGGGTTTCCTCCAGGTACTCCAGTTTCCTTCCACACTCCAAAGACATTCTTATAGGGAATGAGACAGTGACTTATGGACTTGGATTTGGCAGAAACCCAGCCATAACTTCCTTCTTGTGGCAGGAACATTTCATGCAGGAGGAGATAAGCTGGTCACAGTGAGGAAATCATGGCTAGGTTCCTAACAACTGCCAGACCTTAGTAAGTGAACCACCTTTATAAATACCAGTTCTTGGGTGCTGCAATACGTTGCCTAAGAGGTTGTAATTACAGGTTCCACAAGGGCTGTCTCACAGAAATTGCTTGGCTTGCTTCTGGAAACTCTAAGTTATAGTTTTTAACCACTTCACACATGATTAAAACGTAGGGCAATATTCACAGCTCCATTTTTACTGTAATAATGCTGTTTTGTTTTTTTGTTTTGTTTTTTTTATCCACCTCAGCTCTCTGGAATCGCATTGCCGAGCCTGTTGCACGCATGAGGAGAGAAACTGGAATGCTTCGCCTTTTCCCAGAGTATTTGAAAGGGGAAGAGATGTTTGGACTGACGCTGCATGCGGTGCTGCGCATCGCTGAGTCTGTAAGTTATACTAGGGGTTTTTAGTTCTGGACTTTCCAAAATTACACAGTGTGTGACAAGATCAAATTTTCCAAACCACAAAGTATCCCAGATTTACACCTGTCTTTATTTTTAGTTACCTGGAGTAGAGAATTGTCAGAACTATCTCTTCCGGTATGGTCGACATCCTTTAATGGAGCTGCCACTCATGATCAATCCAACTGGCTGTGCCAGGTCTGAGCCCAAGATCATGACCCACTATAAACGGTAAGGTTACAAAGTGCTGACCTCAGCATTCCTCTGAATACTTCAGTTTGCCATCTAAAACTGTGGATGGTGTTCAGTAACTTTTTTTATCTTAGTAAAACATTTTCTACTCATGAATGTTTAGTTTTAAGAGTCTTTACTTTTTTTTTTTTTTTGTAGTAGAAAATAAGTCTCCTCTTTATCTTGCAGGCCGCACACTCTTAATAGCACTAGTATGTCCAAAGCCTATCAGAGCACCTTTACAGGGGAGACAAATACACCTTACAGTAAGCAGTTTGTGCACTCAAAGTCATCCCAGTACCGCAGGCTGAAGACAGAATGGAAGAACAATGTGTATCTGGCTCGTTCTCGAATACAAGGACTAGGGCTATATGCTGCCAAAGATTTGGAGAAGCACACCATGGTGATAGAATACATTGGCACTATCATAAGAAACGAAGTTGCAAACCGTCGCGAGAAAATCTATGAAGAGCAGGTGTGTAAGATTGTGAAATATTTGAGCTGGGCCGCCTTATTGGCATTTCTTGTAATATATACCATTGAAATTTATAAACTTTTTACATTTTCTTTTTTGTTTTTTTTGGTTTCAATTTTAATACTTCTTTTGTTTTCACAGAATCGGGGAATCTACATGTTCCGAATTAATAATGAGCATGTGATTGATGCCACTTTGACTGGTGGCCCTGCTAGGTAGGTGTAAAGGTTTTAGACGAGAGGCTGAAATGTGACCAATTTCATTAAACCTTTTCACTTGTTTCAACGTAACAAAACATTGTGCTTTTCCATATTCAACACTTGTTCATTTTATGCTTTGTCTGATATTGCAGGTACATCAACCATTCCTGTGCCCCTAACTGTGTTGCTGAGGTAGTCACGTTTGACAAAGAAGATAAAATCATCATCATCTCTAGCCGTAGGATACCAAAAGGAGAAGAGGTAGGTGCTTGTACAGTTTACCCAGTTAGAGGAGTTATGTCGTGAGGTGAGAATGGGCGCTCCTTTCCCCATCTGCACCAGGCTCTGAAGGTGGATGAGTGCTGTACTTCGGCTGTGTCTGGTGCTCTCATTGAAGTAATTGGGAACGCCAAGCACCACCAGTCGATCCCCCGTTTAGCCTGCCTGTGGTCAAGGTGAATGTTCAGTGGGGGGGGGGGGGGGAGGACCCCCACAAATCTGGTATTTATCCCGTTCTATGGAATAATGCCTTTTTAATGACCACAGCTGTATCTCTGGTTTTATACCACCTAGAAAAACAGTTCTGGTATCATAAGAAAGAGGAGATTCTCAGCTTGATGCCAAACATTAAGAACTAGCTCTAACAGAATGAGAGATCCCTCATTTAAAAACACAGTTGGGAATTTCATCTTAATATGCAGCAGTATACGCTTCATATAAAATCACATTCCCAACTGTGTTTTAAACTAGTGATATCTAGAGATGAGCGAACACTAAAATGTTCGAGGTTCGAAATTCGATTCGAACAGCCGCTCAATGTTCGTGTGTTCGAATGGGTTTCGAACCCCATTATAGTCTATGGGGAACAGATACTCGTTAAGGGGGAAACCCAAATCCGTGTCTGGAGGGTCACCAAGTCCACTATGACACCCCAGGAAATGATGCCAACACCTCTGGAATGACACTGGGACAGCAGGGGAAGCATGTCTGGGGGCATCTAACACACCAAACACCCTCTATTACCCCAACATCACAGCCTAACAACTACACACTTTACACACTCAATACCACATCTCTGACAGTAGGAAAACACCTTGAAACATGTGTATTTGGCACTTGCAGTGAGGAGAGCTTGTCACCAGCAGTGAATTTGGCCCTTGTAGTAAGTTGAGGTTGGCACCAACATTTGTTTTGAAAATCAGGGTGGATTGAGCCTCTAACCAGCAGAGTTTGGGCAAATTCATGGTGGAGGGAGCCTCTAACCAGCAGAGTTTGGGCAAATTCATGGTGGAGGGAGCCTCTAAAAACCCCAGTTTGGACCAATTCATGGTGGAGGGAGCCTCTAACCAGCCCAGTGTGGGCAAATTCATGGTGGAGGGAGCCTCTAAAAAACCCAGTTTGGACCAATTCATGGTGGAGGGAGCCTCTAACCAGCCCAGTTTGGGCAAATTCATGGTGGAGGGAGCCTCTAACCAGCCCAGTTTGGACCAATTAATGGTGGAGGGAGCCTCTAACCACCCCAGTTTGGACCAATTCATGGTGGAGGGAGCCTCTAAACAGCCAAGTTTGGACCAATTCATGGTGGAGGGAGCCTCTAAAAACCCCAGTTTGGACCAATTCATGGTGGAGGGAGCCTCTAACCAGCCCAGTTTGGGCAAATTCATGGTGGAGGGAGCCTCTAAACAGCCCAGTTTGGGCAAATTCATGGTGGAGGGAGCCTCTAAAAAACCCAGTTTGGACCAATTCATGGTGGAGGGAGCCTCTAAAAAACCCAGTTTGGACCAATTCATGGTGGAGGGAGCCTCTAAACAGCCCAGTTTGGGCAAATTCATGGTGGAGGGAGCCTCTAACCAGCTCAGTTTGGACCAATTAATGGTGGAGGGAGCCTCTAAACAGCCAAGTTTTGGGAAATTCATGGTGGAGGGAGCCTCTAACCAGCCCAGTTTGGACCAATTCATGGTGGAGGGAGCCTCTAAAAAAACCCAGTTTGGACCAATTCATGGTGGAGGGAGCCTCTAACCAGCCCAGTTTGGGCAAATTCATGGTGGAGGGAGCCTCTAAAAAAACCCAGTTTGGACCAATTCATGGTGGAGGGAGCCTCTAACCAGCCCAGTTTGGGCAAATTCATGGTGGAGGGAGCCTCTAAACAGCCCAGTTTGGGCAAATTCATGGTGGAGGGAGCCTCTAACCAGCCCAGTTTGGACCAATTAATGGTGGAGGGAGCCGCTAAACAGCCCAGTTTGGACCAATTCATGGTGGAGGGAGCCTCTAAAAACCCCAGTTTGGACCAATTCATGGTGGAGGGAGCCTCTAAAAAACCCAGTTTGGACCAATTCATGGTGGAGGGAGCCTCTAACCAGCCCAGTTTGGACCAATTAATGGTGGAGGGAGCCTCTAAACAGCCAAGTTTGGACCAATTCATGGTGGAGGGAGCCTCTAAAAACCCCAGTTTGGACCAATTCATGGTGGAGGGAGCCTCTAAAAAACCCAGTTTGGACCAATTCATGGTGGAGGGAGCCTCTAAACAGCCCAGTTTGGGCAAATTCATGGTGGAGGGAGCCTCTAACCAGCCCAGTTTGGACCAATTAATGGTGGAGGGAGCCTCTAACCAGCCCAGTTTGGACCAATTAATGGTGGAGGGAGCCTCTAACCAGCCCAGTTTGGACCAATTAATGGTGGAGGGAGCCTCTAACCACCCCAGTTTGGACCAATTCATGGTGGAGGGAGCCTCTAAACAGCCAAGTTTGGACCAATTCATGGTGGAGGGAGCCTCTAAAAACCCCAGTTTGGACCAATTCATGGTGGAGGGAGCCTCTAACCAGCCCAGTTTGGGCAAACTCATGGTGGAGGGAGCCTCTAAACAGCCCAGTTTGGGCAAATTCATGGTGGAGGGAGCCTCTAACCAGCCCAGTTTGGACCAATTAATGGTGGAGGGAGCCGCTAAACAGCCCAGTTTGGGCAAATTCATGGTGGAGGGAGCCTCTAAACAGCCCAGTTTGGACCAATTCATGGTGGAGGGAGCCTCTAAAAAACCCAGTTTGGACCAATTCATGGTGGAGGGAGCCTCTAAACAGCCCAGTTTGGGCAAATTCATGGTGGAGGGAGCCTCTAACCAGCCCAGTTTGGACCAATTCATGGTGGAGGGAGCCTCTAAACAGCCCAGTTTGGGCAAATTCATGGTGGAGGGAGCCTCTAAAAACCCCCAGTTTGGACCAATTCATGGTGGAGGGAGCCTCTAAAAACCCCAGTTTGGACCAATTCATGGTGGAGGGAGCCTCTAAAAACCCCAGTTTGGACCAATTCATGGTGGAGGGAGCCTCTAACCAGCAGAGTTGGTGGAAATCAGGGTGGAGGGAGCCTCTAACCAGCAGAGTTGGGGGAAATCAGGGTGGAGGGAGCCTAGTATTAGCAGAATTGTGCAACGCTTATGGTGGATGAGTATGAGGATGCGGAGGAATTGGAGAGGTTGAGTACAGACATGGAGTTTCATGTTGGGGTGCTTTACACAGGTGGGCACAAAAATGACGGCTCTACCCAGTGGTGGTTCATTTTTATCAAAGTGAGCCGGTCGGCACTCTCAGCTGACAGACGGGTGCGCTTGTCAGTGATGATGCCACCGGCTGCACTGAACACCCTCTCAGATAGGACGCTGGCGGCAGGACAGGACAGCACCTCCAAGGCATATAGGACAAGTTCAAGCCACAGGTCCAACTTCGACACCCAATACGTGTAGGGCGCAGAGGGGTCGGAGAGGACAGGGCTGTGGTCGGAAAGGTATTCCCGCAACATGCGCCTATACTTCTCACGCCTGGTGACACTAGGACCCTCCGTGGCGGCACTTTGGCGAGGGGGTGCCATCAAGGTGTCCCAGACCTTAGACAGTGTGCCCCTCGTTTGTGTGGACCGGTGAGAACTTGGTTGCCTACTGGAGGAACTGCCCTCCCTGCCGCCAACGTCACATGCTGGAAACATCTCCATCATATTCTGCACCAATTGCCTGTGGCAAGCATTGATGCGATTGGCCCTCCCCTCTACCGGAATAAAAGACGAGATGTTGTTTTTATACCGGGGGTCAAGGATAGCAAAGATCCAGTACTGGTTGTCCTCCATGATTTTGACAATACGCTTGTCGGTTGTAAAGCACCCCAACATGAACTCAGCCATGTCTGCCACAGTGTTAGTTGGCATGACTCCTCTGGCCCCACCGGAAAGTTCAATCTCCATTTCCTCCTCATCCTCCATGTCTACCCATCCGCGCTGCAACAATGGGACGATTCGAAGTTGCCCGGAAGCCTCCTGTATCACCATCACATCATCGGACAACTCTTCTTCCTCCTCCTCCTCCTCCTCCTCCTCCATTAAACGCAGTGAAGCGGACAGATGTGTGGACCTACTCTCCAGCTGTGACGGATCGGATGCTATCCCTAACTCCTCTGTGTGATCTGCGTTATCCCTGATGTCAATCAGGGATTCTCTCAGAACACACAAGAGCGGGATTGTAAGGCTCACCATCGCATCCTCAGAGCTCACCCTCCTTGTGGACTCCTCAAAGATCCGTAGGATGTCACAAAGGTTTCTCATCCATGGCCACTCATGGATGTGAAACTGAGGCAGCTGACTTTGTGGCACCCTAGGGTTTTGTAGCTGGTATTCCATCAAAGGTCTCTGCTGCTCAACCACTCTATTCAACATCTGAAACGTTGAGTTCCAGCGTGTGGGGACGTCGCACAAAAGCCGGTGTTGTGGCACATGCAGGCGTTGCTGGAGAGATTTTAAGTTAGCAGCGGCTACTGTCGACTTGCGAAAGTGGGCGCACATGCGCCGCACTTTCACCAGTAGCTCTGGAACATTGGGGTAGCTCTTTAGGAAACGTTGCACCACTAGGTTGAAGACGTGGGCCAGGCATGGAACATGTTGGAGTCCGGCAAGCTCCAGAGCTGCTACCAGGTTCCGGCCGTTATCACAAACGACCATGCCTGGGCCCAGGTGCAGCGGCTCAAACCATATTGCCGTCTCATCGAGGAGGGCATCCCTCACCTCGGAGGCAGTGTGCTGTCTGTCCCCCAAGCTGATCAGCTTCAGCACAGCCTGCTGACGTCTACCAACGCCAGTGCTGCAACGTTTCCAACTCGTAGCTGGGGTCAATCTAACAGCGGAGGAGGAGGCGGAGGAGGAGGCGGTAGAGGAGGAGGAGGAGGGGGGTGTTCTTCTCGTGTCCCTGCCAGGAATGTTAGGCGGGGAGACGAGGTACACCGGGCCAGTTTGGGAAGCAGTCCCAGCCTCAACTACATTCACCCAGTGTGCCGTCAGTGAAATGTAGCGTCCCTGTCCGCATGCACTTGTCCACGCGTCGGTGGTCAAGTGGACCTTTGTGCAAAGCGCGGAACTATGGGCCCGCCTGATGTTGAGTGACACGTGCTGGTGCAAGGCGGGGACGGCACACCGGGAGAAGTAGTGACGGCTAGGGACGGCATAGCGAGGTGCCGCAGTTGCCATCAGGTCCAGGAAGGCGGGAGTTTCAACAAGCCGGAACGCCAACATCTCCTGGGCCAGCAGTTTAGCGATGTTGGCGTTCAAGGCTTGCGCGTGTGGGTGGTTAGCAGTGTATTTCTGCCGCCGCTCCAATGTCTGAGAGATGGTGGGTTGTTGTAAAGAAACGCCTGATGGTGCCTTTGATGGTGCAGGAGAAGGAGATAAGACAGGACCAGGGGAGGATGAGGTAGAAGTCAACAAAGTGGCGGAGGCAGATGAAGTGGTGTCCTGGCTCGTCCTCTGGAGTGCATCGCCAGCACAGTTGGCAGTGGCAGAGGCAGAGGCAGTGGCAGAGGCAGTGGCAGTGGCGTGAACGGCAGGCGGCCTTTGTCCTGCCGTTGCTGCCTGCCACTGATTCCAGTGCTTGGATTCCAAATGACGGCGCATTGAAGTGGTGGACAGGTTGCTCTTCTCAGAGCCCCTAATCAATTTCGAGAGGCAAATTGTGCAGACAACACTATATCTGTCCTCGGCGCATTCCTTGAAAAAACTCCACACCTTCGAGAAACGTGCCCTCGAGGTGGGAGTTTTTCGGGGCTGGGTACGAACTGGAACATCTTGGGAGATTCCGGGTGTGGCCTGGCTTCGCCTAAGCTGCTGACCTCTGCCTCTGCCTCTAGCTACCCTTTTTGGTGCTGCACCTGCCTCAACATCCACACTACTTTCCCCGCTTGACATCCCCCCTGTCCAGGTCGGGTCAGTGTCCTCATCATCCACCACTTCCTCTTCCAACTCCTGTCTCATCTCCTCCTCCCGCACAATGCGCCGGTCAACTGGATGCCCTGACGGCAACTGCGTCACATCATCGTCGATGAGGGTGGGTTGCTGGTCATCCACCACCAAATCGAACGGAGATGGAGGAGACTCTAGTGTTTGAGCATCTGGACACAGATGCTCCTCTGTTAGGTTCGTGGAATCGTGACGTGGAGAGGCAGGTTGAGGGACAATGAAAGGAGCGGAGAACAGCTCTGGGGAGCAGGGACAGTTTGGGTTATTGTTCTGTAAAGCTTCGGAATTTTGGGAGGAAGGAAGATAAGACTGTTGGGTAATAGGAGGAGAGGAGGCAGAGTCTGACTGGCTGCTGGACAATGTGCTGTAAGCGTTCTCTGACAGCCATTGCAAGACCTGTTCCTGGTTCTCGGGCCTACTAAGGTTTGTACCCTGCAGTTTAGTTAATGTGGCAAGCAACCCTGGCACTGTGGAGTGGCGCAATGCTTGCTGCCCCACAGGAGTAGGCACGGGACGCCCTGTGGCTTCACTGCTACCTTGCTCCCCAGAACCATTCCCCCGACCTCGCCCACGGCCTCGTCCACGTCCCTTTCCGGGAGCCTTGCGCATTTTGAATTCCTAGTTAGAAATTGGCACTGTATACCAGTAGTAAAAATTGTGGGTGCACGTAACCCCAATATATTCTTTGAATTACCAGTCAGAAACTGGCACTATATGGCAGTAGCAAGAAATGAGGGTATTTATAACCCCAATATATTCTTTGAATTCCCAGTCAGACAATGGCACTGTATACCAGTAGTAAAAATTGTGGGTGCACGTAACCCCAATATATTCTTTGAATTCCCAGTCAGACACTGGCACTATATGGCAGTAGCAAGAAATGAGGGTATTTGTATTCCCAATATACTCTTTGAATTCCCAGTCAGACAATGGCACTGTATACCAGTAGTAAAAATTGTGGGTGCACGTAACCCCAATATATTCTTTGAATTCCCAGTCAGACACTGGCACTATATGGCAGTAGTAAGAAATGAGGGTATTTGTATTCCCAATATATTCTTTGAATTCCCAGTCAGACAATGGCACTGTATACCAGTAGTAAAAATTGTGGGTGCACGTAACCCCAATATATTCTTTGAATTCCCAGTCAGACACTGGCACTATATGGCAGTAGCAAGAAATGAGGGTATTTGTATTCCTAATATATTCTTTGAATTCCCAGTCAGACAATGGCACTGTATACCAGTAGTAAAAATTGTGGGTGCACGTAACCCCAATATATTCTTTGAATTCCCAGTCAGACACTGGCACTATATGGCAGTAGCAAGAAATGAGGGTATTTGTATTCCCAATATATTCTTTGAATTCCCAGTCAGACAATGGCACTGTATACCAGTAGTAAAAATTGTGGGTGCACGTAACCCCAATATATTCTTTGAATTCCCAGTCAGACACTGGCACTATATGGCAGTAGCAAGAAATGAGGGTATTTGTATTCCCAATATATTCTTTGAATTCCCAGTCAGACAATGGCACTGTATACCAGTAGTAAAAATTGTGGGTGTATATAGCCCCAATTCTATTGCTAGGGGACTTGCAGGGTATTTCTGGGGTGAAGGTGGGGGGGCACACCGTTGGAACGGGTATCGGGGTATATATCGGGTATACGGGAATACACTGACAGTGTATTCCATTCAGGATCCTGGGAAAGCTGGGTTGCGGCGATTGAGCCCGTCAGTGCCACGTTACACTGACAAGCTTCTCCCTGGAATTTAGCTCTTACAAGAGCTGTTGGTTGTCTTCTCCTTCCTATCTAGCCTGTCCCTGCCTACCCAGAATCTAACCCCTAGCTAACTGGACGGAAACCTCCGTCCTCGGTGAATTGCAAGCTCAGAATGACGCGAAGCTGGGCGGCGCTGTTCTTTTAAATTAGAGGTCACATGTTTTCGGCAGCCAATGGGTTTTGCCTACTTTTCTCAACGTCACCGGTGTCGTAGTTCCTGTCCCACCTACCCTGCGCTGTTATTGGAGCAAAAAAGGCGCCAGGGAAGGTGGGAGGGGAATCGAGTAATGGCGCACTTTACCACGCGGTGTTCGATTCGAACATGCCGAACAGCCTAATATCCGATCGAACATGAGTTCGATAGAACACTGTTCGCTCATCTCTAGTGATATCTTATTCTGTTAGAGCTAGTTCTTCATGTTTGGCATCAAGCTGAGAATCTCCTCTTTCTTATAATGTCAAAACCATGTTGCTAAAGCCAGTGTTTGGCTGGATGAGCATCTCCGAGTATTTCCTGTGGAAAAGCTCGGTACAGAACCGTGCAGCCTGTGGACTTGAGGGATGAGCAATGAGGGATCATAGTGAGGTTAAACCATCAACAAGGTTTGATAGGTCAGATTCACATGAATGCAATATTTTTATTTTTTTTTGTCATGAAAATTTTGTGCCTCCTTTGCTAAGATATTTATTTCTCAATATGCTAATGAGTAATCTGGTGCACTGAGGGCAACTCCGCTGCTTCAAACTACTGTAACATGCCTGCCTGCCTTCCTTCCTCCCTCCCGTCTTTGAGTGACAGGGCCAGAGAGCTGTGCTGTCTTTGTGTTTGCACTGGCATACTAGAGCAGGGTGAAGCATAGCTGTTTGAAGCAACAGAGCTGCCCTCAGTGCTCCAGACTGCTCATTTGCATATTGTGACGTAAGTGACTACAGTGGCATGCAAAAGTTTGGACACTCCTGGTCAAAATGACTGTTTAATTATGAAGGGTTAAGCAAATTGAAGATGAAATGATCTTTTAAAAGGCATAACATTAAAGAGGACCTTTCACCGATTTGGGCACAGGCAGTTCTATATACTGCTGGAAAGCTGACAGTGCGCTGAATTCAGTGCACTTTTGGCTTTCCCATTCTGTGCCCCGGGTAAAGAGCTATTGGTCCCGGTACCGTAGCTCTTTAAAGTCAGAAGGGAGTTTCTGACAGTCAGTCAGGTATGTCTTTCTTCACAGCAGCGCGTATCATGCTGTACAGTGTGAGCGGGGAGGAACTTGTTCCTCCCCACTCACACTGTACAGTGCTATAGGCGCTGCTTTGAAGAAGGACGTACCTGACAGACTGTCAGGAACGCCCTTCTGACTGTAAATAGCTACAGTACCGGGACCAATAGCTCTTTACCCGAGGCACAGAATGGGAAAGCTGACAGTGCGCTGAATTCAGCGCACTGTCAGCTTTCCAGCAGTATATAGAACTGCCTGTGCCCAAATCGGTGAAAGGTCTTGGCTTTTACCCGGCTTCATCATCTTCTTCCAGCATTTCAAATCCGATTAGTTCAAACCCGACGCTTGCGCAGTAGCGCTCCCTCCGGGGCTACTGCGCACGCTCCGGCGCCATTTTTCTCAATGGCACTGCGCACGTGCCGGATTTGAACCGCCGGGAGATGATGATGAAGCCGGGGAAGAGCCAGGACCGGAGGGCGTCGCCAAAAGAAGGGGAAGGCTTGCCAGAAGATGATGTCGGATCATGTATCACCGCCCACCATGCACAATAGGTCTGATTTACATTTATGTTTTTAGGGTTTTATTTTAAAAGGGGGGGGGGGGGGGGTTAAAATAACTTCAGTGGTGCTTGAATAGCCTATACACGCATATGTGGGGCTCATACAGCATAATTTTGCTGATAGAGCCCCTTTAATTAGCAAATTCGGACTATTGTTCATTGCTAGGAAAGGCCTAGTCATGCAAATGTTACAGTTTTATAAATACCTAGCCTCCCTTACCTTGTGCCAAAAAAACAGCAACCATGGGTTCTTCTAAGCAACTGCCTAACACTCTGGAAAATGACAATCGTAGAGGCCCACAAAGTAGGCGAAGGCTATAGGAAGATAAAGCGTTTTCAAGTTGTGCTTCTTAAAAGGGTTTGTCCAGTTTCCTGCAAATCCAGTCTAGACTGCCCCCTATGGAGCAAATAGTCTGGACTCCAGGCTGATTTATTCTACCTATATTGTAACCTGAATCTTAAATTTAGGATTGCCTAGACCACATACAATCCTAACCATCTGAGCTGTATGGAGTCTTTATGTATAAATGATCACAAGAAAATGGTGAAGTGTTGAAATTCAAAGTTATATTAGATCCAAAGTATATTAGACTATTGTAGAACTGAAATATTATAAGCATGGCACACAGAGAAATTGGAAAGTTCTTCTAACACCTGTCTTCCTTGCTTCTAGCTCACCTATGACTACCAGTTTGACTTTGAAGATGATCAGCACAAGATTCCATGTCACTGTGGGGCGTGGAACTGCCGCAAATGGATGAATTGAACATGGTGAACTGCCTCCGGTTATCCTCAATAATGTGCCCTTTCTATGGAAAGCCTAGGAGCCGAGCATAGAATACCAACGTGTGTCTCCACCATCACTTCATCATGTTATCTTTTGAAGCCTTCCTAGCAGCAGTTCCCCAAGCTTATTGCGTCATGAAGTGGAAGGTGTGTGATGATGTCACTATGCCTGAAGGCTTCTACTGTAGTGGATGGAAGAAACTGCAAGAGAAAGCTCTTCTGCAGAGAACATTCCCTAAACTCTCGAGCTGGGCATATGTTTTGTGTAGCACCGCTTTCTTCCTCCAAGTAACAAATGTTCTAACTAGGAAGGAAGTTTCTTTTTCTTTGTTTTTACCGAAATAAATATTTTGCGCTATCTTCTCAAAGTAAATGAAAATGCATAAAAAAGAGAAAAAAATAGTCATTAGTTAACAAAGCAGTTTGACAATCCTAAATCTACAGGACCCTCCGAGCGCGAAAGAGAGCACATAAGACTGCAGAAAAAAGAGCACAGGAGATGCTTTCGTTGAGCGCAAGAGACAGTCCCTTGACTGTTACCTGTCACAGCTACCCAATCCCAGAGGCACCTGGCCAGCACCTACCTCATCTGCCTGTTGGATACTTATGTGTATATGTGACACTCCCACGGCAATCTAAAATAGATAGCACCTCATAAACATGGACACAGCTCTTACGATGGGACTGTAATGGAAACGTAAACCACCCATCCCAGACTTGTCATCATTGAGTTGTATTATTTTTTTTTTTAATTTCTATTTTGGTCTTTTTTTTTATTATTTTTTTATTCCCCCCAACTGAAGCTTTGTGACCTGCTTCTCTGCCATGAAATTTGGCTTTGAGCAGGTAGGAGTGCACTAAGGATCGTGTTTTCTGCTAACTGCCTGCTTGTGGCCTGTCCTAAGCAATCCATTTTCTCCCCTATTCTGTGCCTGAAACCTCACCCTTCTCTATACAGTACATGGAATATGAAGTGTAGTAGAAACACCTAACTTGTGATGGGGTAGAGTAAACTGCTGTTAACGGCAGATGTATGTATGTGCGTGACTGTATGTTTACCTTGGTTTATATTCTTTCAAGAATCTGTGCGCCTATTCATGATACTCAGTAAACACAGTATTTCTGTAAAGACCCTCTGGAAAAAAAAAAAACTAAAAAAAAATAGGATGTTAGTATATTTTGATGCAATGGGCTTTGTCAATTCTGGTTTTAGAAATGCACTGCTGTATCTTACCCGAACATGCTTTTTACATTTTCTTCACCTGCATTATTCTGAAGCTGCTGTTCTCTCCAGTATGTAATTCATATCCTGATTTATTATTTTTTTAGCACAGTACTTGGGGTGGGAATAGGTGAAGGGGTGTTATTTATTTGTACATGTAATTATATTTATGTATTACAGCCTTGTGAGGGAAGTACAGGGTCATTTTCTATGACTGGCATGGTGTCCTAGATCTTGGCCTATGCTTTGTGATCAATAATCAGATTCTGTAGAAGAGTAATGTACAGTGAAGTCCTAAGCGGAGTAGGTCACAATCCTCTGGCTTCCAGATTTAGATTTTCTTCCTGCACCTGAGCAGAGAGTCATCTTTTTATCCATTTGTACCCTGCCAACCTAATGTGGAGATAACCCCTACCCCAGCAGTTACGGCGATTATGTTCAGAGCGCACAGAGGAAAAAATAATAATAATTAAAAAAAAGGAATCAATGGCGATCAGCATCCAAGGGCATTTAAAATCAAAGCTAGTGTGAATATGATAGAAATTAAGTGCTGTTGCTTTTTAACACAAAGCTGCTTCCACAACTGTTTAAAAGCTGCAAAATTGTACAAAATAAAGATAAATGTAAATAACAATAGAGGAAAAATACATAAAAAATTAAATGTTGTGCATAGTCGGACACCGTATTATTGAGAAACCACTGGACACTATGAAAAGCCTGAAAATTTGAAATTAAATGTACCCGCTCATTTTCATTTCTTAGGTTTTTTTTTTCTCACCCACTCCCCCTTGACCCTCCCCCTTCTCTTTTTTTAAACAATGAATTTGGTAAGAGCATCGACATCTTCATTGGAAGCTGGCAGCCCATCCCTGCCAGACTCTAGTGCTATTAGATTCTTCTAGATATGACATATTGTAATGTAGCTTTTAGGTAAACCCTATACAGTTTTTATTTTTTTTATATAAATATATATATATAAACTATAATCCAAACCCATGCTTGAAATACTTGATTTTTTTTTTCCTTCCTTGCTTGTATAAACACTTTTAATTTTTTGCCGTGTTTGGTTTTTATTTTATCTCCATTTGCAAGTATGTTTTTTTTGTTTTTTATGTCATCCATTTTTTCTTCCACCATTACCTTTTTTTTTTCTTTTTTTGTGACGAGATTCCATAGGGAGCTGTAATTTGTGCGGTGAGGATTCTGTACAGAAGATTTGTCCTTCGTAGAAAACATAAAATTATTCCTTTTTTTAAAAAAGAAAATAAAATAAAAACTTGTACGTGGCATGTTTTGTATTGAATATAATTTTGAAATGTATATAATTTATGTGAAAGAGGCAAGTAAGAAAAAGCTTAATTGCTTCTTTTGGTTTGTTTTTAAAGGACAAATAAAAAATGCATTTTAAATACTTTCAGGTGGTTTTCAGTTATTTTTTGGGGATTGTTCTGCACTGCAGTGTTGAAGTGGTTAAGGGTGCCCCATCAAAGATGGCCGCCGTGCGCGCCCTTTGGCATCTCAGGATGTGACGTGTAGCCCGGGCGGAAGTTTACCTAGAGCCGGGCGGAAGTCGGTAGCGGTGTGCTGGATCTGATGAAGAGGCCGCAATGGATTCGGTGAGAGTGAGTGGGACTGACCCCGGTGCCGGTCTATGGTCTAGGCCGAGGACAGGGCGAGTGTGTGCGGCTCTGCTGCCCCGTCTGCACTGGAGCTTTCTGCTACTAGCGCGCTTACACTGTGCGGCTTTGTTGAGGGGAGGCGGCCGGCCGGCTGCGGTTATTCAGCTGTCAATGGGCGGCCGCAGGTAGCTGTCAGCTTCGGCCTTCATATATTAGATGTAGCCATAGGACGGCCATGACATTAGGCTGTAGTGTATTGGTGCAGGGCTCTGACCCGGCTGTTATATCATTGGTGACAGCCGGTATATACTATACTGTACAGCCCTGCCCTCTGACCCCAGGGGCCACTTAAAGTGGGACTGAACTTATCTGGCTGCATTTGTGTCATTGGTAAACTTTAGAATATATTTTAGTGAAATCTTGCAGCTGTTCCCTGTCTCACAATGTGTACGGGGTGACGTGTAGAGGAAATGAGGGTGTGGAAGGGTCACGTCACTTGGTTACATCTCATACAAGTACTCTGCGTATTACGTGAAAGTCCAGATTCTCACCTGTCTCTGGATATTAAGGTTCTATCTGTATATCGAGAGATCATCTAAGGATTGGGACATTCTTCTATGCAGCCGCTCCCTATCCTGACTGATATCTCTGGACATAATCCTGATCGCTCTGCACTTGTAGACATAAGAAAGAGAGAATCTCCTCTCCCATACCAGAAGCAAGTTTCTATGTTCATAGTGCCCGAGTATACTCTGCTGTGGAAAGGTGTTTTATGGTCAGATGTGCAGGGCTGTGGAAATGGAGTCGGAAAAAATTACACTAGTTTCAATAAAATGGTTTATCGTTAATGATATAATATTGTACAATTAGGGGGCATTCACACTAGCGTCTGTGTCCGATGCTAATGTCTGCAAGATTTTAGCATCGGACATTAGCTGTGTCCGTTACAATTTGCATTATTTTAAATGGGACTTCATGTAGTGTCCCATTTGAATCCCAGGATTTTGCTGTCTGCTTGAAAAATCAGACATCTTTGTAAACGGACACTTAAAGAGGACCTTTCATGGATTTGGACACAGGCAGTTCTATATACTGCTGGAAAGCTGACAGTGCGCTGAATTCAGCGCAGTTTTGGCTTTCCCAATCTGTGTCCCGGGTAAAGGGCTATCGGCCCCGGTACAGTAGCGCTTTACAGTCAGAAGGACGTTTCTGACACTTAGCCAGGGACGCCCTTCTGCCCAGCAGTGCCTATCGCGCTGTACAGTGTGAGCGGAGATAGGCGCTGCTGGGCAGAAGGGTGTCCCTGGCTAAGTGTCAGAAACGTCCTTCTGATTGTAAAGCGCTAGGGTACCTGGACTGATAGCGCTTTACCCGGGGCACAGATCAGGAAAGCCGACAGTGTGCTGAATTCAGCGCACTGTCTGCTTTCAAGCAGTATATAGAAATGCCTGTGCCCAATCTGATAAAAGATCCTCTTTAAGGTTACCCATGGACAGTAAAGGACACTACATGATATTCCATTTAAAATAATGCAAATTGTAACGGACACTGGTAGCGTCCAATGCTAAAATCTTGCGTGGACATTTGCATCGGACACTAGCTGTCAGACACTGACTCTAGTGTGAACCCAGCTTTAGATACATAGTAGGATACATATTTACTTGTATAGTATTTCAGGCTGGGTTCACGTCTGTGTTTGCTTCTGCACGTGAAATCTGTTTTTGAAACAGTCTCAAAAATCCTCAAAAGCTGATTTCGAATGGTTCGTTTTAAAACCAATGCATTTTCAATGGGTTGTAAAAGCCATCCACAAGTGTGCGATTGGAGCATTTCCATCTAGTGACCGCTCTTTTGGGCGGAGAAAAAAGTCAGACTTGTAGGACTTTATTTCCGTTCAAATAATGATACCAGACAGATGGATGGCAACCAATCTGTTTTTTTGATTTTTATTACCATTGAGGTCTATGGAAAGCGGATTACAAATGGAGGGTAATCAGTTTGTGCCGTTTTGCAGTCCATTTTTCCCCTCTGTGCACTGAAAAAGGGGAACAAAAAAAAAAATGGATTGGTCAAAAATGTACACAATTGGACACAGCCTATCAGTTTTTATGAACAGACGTCCATTGACTAATCCATCTAAAAAAGACAGATTGGGGTGTCTGCTGTGTAGCAGTTTGAACCCTTTTTGTACCAAACCATTATTTATTTATCTTTTTTTAACCTGTTTTGCAAGAAGATGGACACGTGTGGACCGAGTGTCCGTCATTGGCTTTTAAGGATTTGGAGGATTCTTCATTGTTTCTTACTGACCATGACTTTGTCATTTACGCAGGATTTGGGGTGTGAGAAATAGATGTGGGGTTTGCTTACGGATTAACATTGTACAATTAGATACATAGTTTGTTACATGTTTACCTTTATCTAAAGCGGTGCTTCTGAACCTTACTAATGCCGTGATCCTTTAATACAGCTCTTCATGTGGTGGTGACCCCCAACCATAAAGTTATTTTTGTTGCTACTTCTTTCCTCCATTATAAATAACAGCCCCCTTATATATAATAATTCCGCTCTTATAATAGTACCCCTTATAGTTAATAGCTCCTCCATTATAAATACTAGCCCCCTTATAGTTAATAGTTCACACACTATAAATATTAGCCCCCCTATAAATAATAATTGCCTCCTTAGCACATAATCCCTTACCATAAAATAATAAATCTTGTACTCGCCGTACCGCGCTCCCACGATGAGTGGAGCAGCCGTAGATTCTCCCTGTAGTAGTGGCGCAATGTATTTTCACGCCACCTACGCCGAGACGGCCTGTGTGCTGCCAGCAGTAGTCTGTGGTAGAGCAAGGACCTGTCATAGAATTAAACAGTATCAGTATGCCGACACAACACACCAATACAGCTGTGGAGCTCGTGAGCGATCAGGTCCCTGTGGCCCCTTTTGGGTATGGTGCCCCCATTTCTTTCATACACTGGGGCCAGTTATTTGACTGCAGTGGTCACATGAGTAGACCAAGACTGGCAGCAAGCACCAGAGCGGCAAAGCTAGATGCGATGGAGGATTTATTAGGTTATTGCGACTTTTAATATTTGATTTTTTATTTTATTTTAATATTGTTTGTCCAGGGTATTATATTTTATTAAATTCCTCTGGGTTTTTGTTTTTGTTTTTTTTGTTCATGCTGGACCTGGGGTTTCCATGATTTCATCTATGGGTCATGTGATTGGATCCAGCACCTGGTCGCTGTACTACCTCCCCCCTCTCCCATTTGAAAGGTAGTTAGCTGTGCCCTCGTAGCTCAAGTAACTACCTGTGAAGACTGGCGAGGAGGCAGAGCAACTCAGGGGCCGGTTGCTGATTCCAATCAAGTCAAAAACAAAACCCTGGAAGAAGAAAGTAAAAGGGGTTGTTCAGAGAGCATTATTTTTTTTAAGTCCCATCCACTACAGGTTAGCCACATGTGCACATGACCTAAAGGGGATATGGGTATACGGAAGAGCAGCACTGCTTGGGGCTGTTTCTGTAAGACCCTCCATATAATTTTTTTTTATATGGGAGTCACTGTCCTCATCCATGCCATGACTATCTAAGGGAGCGTTCACACTACCGTCTGTGTCCGACAGCTAATGTCCGATGCTAATGTCCATGCAAAATCTTGCACGGACATTAGCATCGGACACTAGCTGTGTCTGTGACATTTTGCATTGATTTAAATGGACGTCGGGTGCGTTCTTTTACACTCCGTGCCTGTCCTTAAGTGTCCGTTCCCAAAGATGTTAGACTTTTCAAGCGGACAGCAAAAACCTACATGCCTGGTTTTTCTGTCCGCTTGAAAAGTCGGACATCTTTGGGAACGGACAGTTAAGGACACCCACGGACAGTAAAAGAACGCACCCGATGTCCATTTAAATCAATGCAAAATGTCACGGACACAGCTAGTGTCCGCTGCTAATGTCCGCACAAGATTTTGAACGGACATTAGCAGAAGACACTAGCTGTTGGACACTGACGGTAGTGTGAACGCTCCCTTAGATGTATCTCTTTTTACATGGGAAATAAGAAATCTGCAGCAAATCTGAATTCCCCCCCCCAAAAAAAAAAAATAAAATAAAAAATTCTGTTTTTCCTACGTAATAGCACTCCTGATCACCCAGAACACAGCTCCTTTCTGGTAATGGTGCAGTTCTTGTCATGTAAATGGTAAGACATATGGATAGCTTTAAGATGAGATAATCCTTTAATAGTACCACAGTAGGGAAATTTCAGTATGTTACAGCAGCAGAGTAATACAGATACAGGATAATACACAGTAATATATTACAGGACACACATAAGCTGAGAAGAGAAGATATACTAGGAGTCCATAGCAGCTAAGGAAAAACGGAAGTGTGGAGTGCGGAGTGATCTTTGCTTGGTCTGATGTAGATTATACAGCCTGGTCGCGGTTGGAAGGAAGGACCTGCGATAGCGCTCCTTCTCACACTTGGGGTGAAGCAGACGGTCACTTACAGTGCTGCCAAGTCCCATCAAGGTCTCATACATGAGGTGGGATTTGTTCTCCCGCATGGAGATCACCACAGACAGTGTCCTTCTGTCACCCACCACCTGTACTGGGTCCAAGGGGCTCCCCAGGACAGAGCTGGCCCTATCATGTACACCACCAGATTTCCCAGGGCAAAGATGCCAAATGTTCACTGTGAATGCACCCTAGCATTGACCCAGGACATGTCAAGTGAAAGTCCTCTCATATAATAATAATATTTTTTCTGATGAATTTTTCTTTTTATATTTCAGGGATCTGTTGTGATACAAAACAGTGAGGATGGAAAATGTGTTTCTCCTTCAGAAGGTAAGAACGTACCTTGTACAACCAATGGTATTTGAGGAAGAATTACCACCCAGGTTAAACATCTCTTTGCATTAATCCTCAGAGTCCGACGGCGAAGTGTACACGAGGTTTATGAAGAACCACAAGTGTTATGACCTTATACCTATCAGCTCTAAGCTTGTCGTGTTTGACACCTCTCTGCAGGTAAGCAGATCAGTCAGTGGCTTCCCCCCTTTGGGTACTTGTTAATATACTTTGTTGTTTTATTAACATTTTTTTCTCTGTGTACGAGAAGATATTTCCCCATACTACATTTAATTTTGCAAAGTGAAACATTCTCAAATGATATAATATATCCAATAAAAGAATATGCATTCCCACATTGTCTGGATCTTTACTCCATGAGGATGAGAATCATGACAGGACGAGTCTGGCATCGTATAGTTGTGTGGGTACTTGTGACAATGTAAGTCTCTTTACATCTTGCAGGTGAAGAAGGCTTTCTTTGCGCTGGTCAGTAATGGTGTAAGAGCAGCTCCCCTGTGGGATAGCAAAAAGCAGAGTTTTGTGGGTAGGTCACAAGACAGTAAATGATCATTCCCATTTCTGACATGTTGCAAGCATTGACTGTATTTTTTTGTTTTTTCAATAAAGGTATGCTTACCATCACAGACTTTATTAATATTCTTCATAGATACTACAAATCTTCCATGGTAAGTTTCTAGGAATCCTTGGTCAGCTTCTCTATAGTCTGTCTAATGCTGTGAAAGGAGTGTATGTGTCTCTTTGGGGGTGGCCGTATTAAACGGGACCTATCAGTTCTCTGGCGCCAATGGGTTTTGGAGCATCTTTTTTTTTTTTTTTTTTTTTTTTTAAGGACTCTGCAATTCCTTTTAGAAATTCCCCTCCAAAAAAGTTTGATAACTGGGCTGTGTGCTTAGCATCCACTTACATGTCCCTATGACTTTGTTGGGACACACCTCTAGGATGAAAGGAATGGTCACATCCATCTTTTTCTCTAGCAGGAGGAACAGCACAAAAAATAATTATTTTACATTGAATAGCAGCGTTTGCTTAAATATTAAAGAGGACCTTACACAACCTCGGGTACATGCGGTGGGATAGACCACTAGAAAGCTGACAGTGCGCTGAGAGTACGCCGTTACCATAGCTCTTCAGTGTCAGAAGGGCGTTTCTGACAGTCTGTGTGGAACGCCCCCTCCTCACGGTAGCGCCTATTGCACTGTGCTGTGGGAGGGGGCATTCCTTACCGCCCAGCCTGTCAGAAATGGCCTTCTGACACTGCAGAGCTACGGTAACGGCACCCATAGCTCTTCAGCGGGGGCTCAGAATAGGAAAGCCGATAGTTTCCTGAATTCAGTGGACTATTGGCTTTCTAGCGATGTATTACACCGCGTGTGCCCGAGGACGTGAAAGGTCCTCTTTAAGTTGGTAGAGCCAACCATCATTTTCTTTTGTCCTCCATGTCGGCATCCAGTGATTCATGGCACTTCTCTGTTCTTTCTCCTGGCTCACTAAACTTTCATCACCTAAACTCTTCCCACCATTTCCTACTGCTGTTACCATTGTACGTTTTTACATTACATGTATTTTCTTGTGTACACTGTATTAGAGACTGATTTCCCCTGCAACTGGGGCTGGTACATTTACCCCCAGTTGCAGGAGGAATACAGCCTCCTGCACGCTGTATACACAGCTTACAGAGCTGATCTGGATCCTGTAGGACCCAGCAGCTCTTGCAAGACGCTGAACCCGACGGATCGCGTGACTGGCGGGTCAGAGGGTGGCCGCATCATGGCGGCGCCCATAGCTGTGTATACAGCGCTCATTGAGCGCTGTATACACAACGATTGAGAAGACAGGGAAGGTAATAAACCTTCTCTCTGGGAGCTCCGGCTGAAGTTACAGCTGGCTCCCAGTTTCAGCAGCTGCACGATCTCATGCAGCTGCTGAGTATTGCTTGGATGTACTAGTACGTCCTGGAAGAACAAGGCAACCACCTTCTGGATGTATATAGTCTATGGACGGTCCGGAAGTGGTTAAAAACATTTTTTTTACCTATTAAAGAGGAGCTTTTCACTAATGTAGTTTTCTGCAGTTTGCCTAGCATTAGTCACCTATCCAGCCAGCTGTCTTTCAATATGACGCCTGTATTTTTGGAGTAGTAAGGCGGTTGTCCTGCAGAGTGACTCCTTATTGAACCTAGTATTGATGGGTAGTTAAATTGTTACTTTGTCCTTTGTGTTATCAGGTGCAGATTTACGAGCTGGAGGAGCATAAGATAGAGACATGGAGAGGTGAGTGTTTGTAGGCGCTATAGTTAATATTTGGCAAGAGGCCATAACTGGCCTGTTAAAAGGCGATTTTGATAAGATTCAAGGTTAGATTTTCAGATGAAAGAATTTTATTTGAGTTTTCTAACTATTCAGTTGTCTGTTTCTTTCCAGAAGTTTATTTGCAAGACTCATTCAAGCCTCTGGTCAGCATATCGCCCAGTGCCAGGTGAGGAGGGGGTAGTGCCAGCTCCTCTATTACACTTATAATAGTTGTAATATTGAAGCGCACACTTACAAGTGTTTTTTTTCCCCCTCATCAGCTTGTTTGATGCAGTCTCCTCCCTGATAAAGAATCGTATTCATCGTCTTCCGGTCATTTCTCCAGACTCTGGAAATACCCTGTACATATTAACACACAAACGCATCCTTAAATTCCTCAAGCTATTTGTGAGTCCATTTCAGTTCCTGCTCAGTTTTCGCTTCTTTAGCTCTTTGTTATCTTTTTCCTCACCTTCTGGTTTTATTGACAGATGTCTGAAATGGAAAAGCCAAGTTTTGTGAAGCAAACATTAAGAGAGCTGAAGATTGGCACCTATGATAACATTGCTATGGTTCATCCAAACACTCCAGTATACGTTGCTTTGGGTATTTTTGTGCAGCGTCGTGTCTCTGCATTGCCCGTTGTCGATGATTCTGGTAAATATGAAGAACATTTATGGTCAATGTCATTTAACCACTTCAGTACCGGGCCAATTTCTGGTCAGGGTCCAGACACATTTTAGTTTTTTTTTTTGCATGTGTGGTTTTGAGGGCTGTAACGTTTTTCTCGTATGTCTCAGTAAACTAACTTCTGCATCTTTTTTCAGGGACACACAGGGCTTTATTATTATCTTTTTATTTTTGAATGTGTTTTAATTTTTTTTATATCTGGGAAAATATAAACATAATAGGAGGGAAATCGTGTCTGGTTTTCACTTTTCTTTTGTTTTTGTTTTTTAATAACACAAAGTGGTACTGAAAAACTTTAGAAAATAGTTACGGTAATTTTTATTTTATATGGTGTCGTCGGAGGTGGGGCTATCACCTTTAATAGTGGCATTTTATTGGCGTATTATTTTTTTATGATTTTTTAAATTATTTTATTTACATTTTTTTTAAACTTTGCTATAAAAAATTTTTTTAAAAAAAATCTATATCTATAAATTTAAAAAAAAAAAAATTCTTTTGGATGACATGTAGAGAAGGTTGAATGTTCTTCTTTTGTATCCTTATAATAAATTAGGGTTCAGGAGTAAAATAGATATATTTAGGTATATATGCACATGTTATAACTAGTGGAGCTTCAGGTCCAGGTGACGAATAATTTGCAAAGATGACTATGGTGGTTCCCTAACACCGGAAATTGAGATGGGTGAGAAACCTATATTAACCCAGGTCATTCTATTCAGAGCATGCACTGAGGAAGGAACGATGGTTCCGCAACGCGTCTGCGTTTTTTAGGGGGTTTACTTTTTTTTTTTTTCTTTATTTTGTGATTGACATCAAATTTTTTGTCATTTTATGATGTTTTCTGATTAAAAGTTATATTTTATCATCGGAGAGTTGCCGGAGAAATTTGTTTTTGCTATAAATTTTTTTAATTGATTTTTTTCAGATTGTGTCCCCATAAGGTTATAAGAGACCTTTGGGGACATCTGATCACTTTTTCTTTTGTATTAGAGACTGATTTCCCCTGAAACTGGGGCTGGTACATTTACCCCCAGTTGCAGGAGGAATACAGCCTCCTGCACACTGTATACACAGCTTACAGAGCTGATCTGGATCCTGTAGGACCCAGCAGCTCTTGCAAGACGCTGAACCCGGCGGATCACGTGACTGAGGGGTCAGAGGGTGGCCGCGCCCATAGCTGTGTATACAGTGCTCATTGAGCACTGTATACACAACAATTGAGAAGACAGGGAAGGTAATAAACCTTCTCTCTGGGAGCTCCGGCTGAAGTTACAGCTGGCTCCCAGTTTCAGCAGCTGCACGATCTCATACAGCTGCTGAGTATTGCTTGGATGTACCAGTACGTCCTGGAAGAACAAGGCAACCACCTTCCGGATGTATATAGTCTATGGGCGGTCCGGAAGTGGTTAAAAACATTTTTTTTTTACCTATTAAAGAGGAGCTTTCATGTTCTCCTGCACATGCGCTTTTATATACTGCTAGAAAGCTGACAGTGTGCTGAATTCAGTGCACTGCTGGCTTTCCTGTTATGTGCCCTGGGGCTGGAGATATCGGTGCCGTTACTGATCTCTTTCCACTCTCGTCCATAGCCCTGTACTTTCAGAAGAGGGCGTTCCTTACCGCCTATGGACAATGACACCGATATCTCCATTGAAGAGGCCAATACTTTTGGCCTGATGTTGCAGCTTCTTCATACAGCTTGTTGAGGTTCTGCCAGTGGTAGGCCATTAGTATTGTGATCCCCAAAAACCCTATTTAAAGTCAGTAAGATCAGTGAAGGTCTGATACCCAGCACCCCACCAGTCACCTGCTCTCAGAAATTCATATACAGAAAGGAAGCAAACAGCGCTGTGTAGTGGTCAGACCATGGTATTGCAGGACCTCTCCTGGGAGCTAAGCTGCAGTGACAGTTCAGGCACTACACAGAGAACAGACCTGCCTGCTTTCTGCTTCATTCTCTTTGTATCACCTGCGGGGAAATGCTGATCGGCGAGGGTGTTGGGCGACAGACCTTCACTGATCTGATGTTGTTGATCTAACCTTATCATAATTTTCGCTTTGAAAACCTCTGCTTGTCCAATCTGAACATGCATTCTTATAAGAGTGTTGGGAAAGAGAGCTGTTAGATGACAGCTACGTAGTGTGCTAGGATACCATATAAAGGGCAACCTCCTACACATTAACTAGAATCGAGTGTGGAAATGAAGTATTAGCAACCTATTAAACTTAAGTATCTAGAAAATGTCATTCAATTTCTTTGTTTTCCATTTTGCAAAACAATACAGAATACAGATATAGTGAGAAGCATTCCTGTATGACAGACTGTGCTCCTGCAGCCACTTTGTATTGTTGGACTTTGCCCCATGTTTCGTGTTTTATTGTATTCTTAATGTAAATATGCAAATGTTAATATATTTTTTTTTTTTGTCTCTGCAGGGCGGGTGGTGGATATCTATTCCAAGTTTGATGTCATTGTGAGTACCTTTTAGCGCTAACCTCTGACACTTCCTTGTATACTCACGTACAATGACATTTACTTTTATCACTTCCTAGAATTTAGCCGCTGAGAAAACCTACAACAATCTGGATATCACAGTGACTAAGGCTCTTGGACATCGCTCTCATTACTTTGAGGGTGTTCTTAAGTGTTACCCGCACGAAACTCTTGAAACTATTATCAACCGCCTTGTTGAAGCAGAGGTAATGTGCAAGCCTTTATAATATAGGGGAACTATTTCTACAAACAGCTGCTAGGTGTTAGGGCCTATAGCCAACTATACATACAGTTAGGACGGGGTCTTATCACTCTTGCATTTGGGGGGAAGGGTGCCCATTGGTCCTACCCTCCCCATCACTTATGTGAATAGGTGACATGTTGAAGACAACCCCTTTTAATAGGCCAGAGAGACCAGTGTGGGCAGCAACAGACATTTTCTATCCATGTATATTTCTATCCAATAGTCAATGCAATAATCCTGAATAATATATTAATGAGTTAGTGGATTGTCAGATGCCTGTACAATATTCTACGGCTGTTTAAAAAGGAAAATCCCAGTCCAGAAACATCCCTTTTCTATATAGTTAGCTCTTCCTATGGACATCATTCACACATGTGTTTCATATTGGACTTGGAGGGTGCAGCATAGAAATGTCCAAAATGCAAAAAACTTTGGTCATGAAAAAGCTCACCTGCACAAATTTCTTAGGGAGGTGCACGATCCGCTGCCTTTGGGACTCCAAGACCAGGATAATGTATTTACCAATTTCAGGTTAAAGATGGATCTGCGACACTCCTCTTCATTAATAAAACTTTTACTTTATTCCATTATCCAAGACAATACAAAAACTCCATGTAAAAGGTAGAAAAAACAAAAAAATACAAAAAGACGCAATAAAAACCGCTGTCAGTGAAGCATAGCTGACGCGTTTCAAGACCGTATGGGTCTCTTATTCATAGCTGTTTAAGGTCTGCTGATGCACTGGTGAAATGCTACATATATACCCTTATTCAACATGTGTAAGCTATAACACTAATGACACTTGACATTAACAAAAAAAGGGGGGGAGCAACCCGCCTCTAATTATGCATGTGACCAGAAAGCTTCACCATCATAACACAACCATAGGTGAAACGAAGAATAACTATTAATACAAAAATATAGTTACTAAAGATCCAACCCAAACACTTGGCTAAAAGTTCAAATCTCACCTTATATGATTAGGGCTGTAGTCGTGTCTAAGATCGGATATTACTTCCTGGTTCATGTCTCCGGAAGCTATGTATCTTGGTTTTATCAATGGATTGGGATTGCCGTTCTAATCTCGCCCTGATTGGCTCAAAATCACATGGTCAAAAGCAACCAATCAAGTCTTACTCCATCTTTGCCATTCATATTCATATGATGCAAGGCCGTGGCTAATCATAAGAAGAAATTCGATTTGGTAATTATATCAATGTAAATTCCAAGCCAATCAATGGCCTTAAAGAGAAATAGCCTTAAAGAAAATATTCCTGATAGATGTAAAACACTATTCATATAACCAATTTAATTCATCTGAAATACCACAAGGTTACACACTAATATGATCTATGTATTAATAGATATAAGTCAAGGCGGTTCTTATATTTAACCCTTTTGGGTAACGGCTGTCAAATCTATAGATCCATAGGGCTTCTCGTTTATGTAATAGTTTTTTACGATCGCCACCTCTTATGGAATCCGTAATGCTATCAATGCCCCAAAATTTAAATGTTTTCATTGAACCTCTATGTGTTGTAAGAAAGTGTTTAGAGGCTGCCGAAATGCCTTCCAAAGAACTTTTTTCACTATCTTTCACATGTTCTAATATTCTAGTTCTCAAAGTGCGTGACGTGCATCCAATGTAGTCTAAATTGCATTCCATACATTTGATGCAATATACTACAAATGTACTATTACAATCAATATGATTATAATATTTTACATCAAAATTGGACGCAAAACTTGTTAGTGTTTTAGTGTTGTTAGTTAATTTGCATGTTCGACACTTGGGGGCACCACACTTAAAGAAACCACAGATGTCCATATTGATATCATTTTGTACCGGGTACAGAAAACTTGAAACGCGTCAGCTATGCTTCACTGACAGCGGTTTTTATTGCGTCTTTTTGTATTTTTTTGTTTTTTCTACCTTTTACATGGAGTTTTTGTATTGTCTTGGATAATGGAATAAAGTAAAAGTTTTATTAATGAAGAGGAGTGTCGCAGATCCATCTTTAACCTGAAATTGGTATATGCAGCATAGAAAGCTGATGTTTGTCAGTACAGCTGTTCACACTGCAGGATTTTCAATCAGGAGTTAAAGAGATTTTATTGCTACCATATTTTTTCCAGTAGGAATCAAAGCGGAAGACGTATGCAGCCTTTTATTTAGGGCCACATATAGATAAAAAGCAATTGTGGATATAAAGTAGATTTAGTAAAGGGTAAATATGAGCAAAGAACCTCCCGCATATACGGTACCTTGTCTGTGTTTGTCTTCATATTTCAACTAGGACTGGTGTAAATAACGCTTCAGTGTTAAGTTGTAGGTGGATGTAGTTAAAAGGATATTTCCTTATCCAATTCCAATGAAGTTGGGACGTTGTGTAAAAACAGAATACGATGATCTGGAAATCTTTTTCAACCTGTATTCAATTGAATACATTACAAGGATAAGATATTTCATGTTCAAACAGATAAACTTTATTTGGTTTTTGTTTGCAAATATTCACTCGTTTTAGATTTCATGTCTGCAACACATTACAAAAAAAACTGGGGCGGGGGCCTGTTTACCACTGTGTTATATCACCTTTCCTTCTAACAATACTCAATAAGCGTTTGGGAACTGAGGACACGAATTGTTGAAGCTTAGTAGCTGGAATTCTTTCCCATTCTTGCTTGATGTTCAGCTTCAGTTGCTCAGCAGTCCGGGGTCTTCGTTGATGTATTTATACGCTTTATAATGCGCCACAAATTTTCAATGGGAGACAGGTCTAGACTGCAGGCACCGCACTCTATACCTATGAGGCCACGCTGTTGTAACACGTACAGAATGTGGCTTGGCATTGTCCTGCTGAATTAAACAAGGATGTCCCTGACAAAGACGTCACTTGGATGGCAACATATGATGCTCCAAAACCTGTATGTACCTTTCAGCATTAATGGTGCCCTCACTGCCCTCACAGATGTGCAAGTTACCCCAGATACAGGCACTGACACCCCCTATACCATCAGAGATACTGAGCTTTGCACTGATAAAAATCTGGACACTCCTTTTCCTCTTTGAAACAGAGGACACGACGTCCATAATTTCCAAAAACAATTTGAAATGTGAACTGGACAGACTACGGTATGAACTGGTAGGGGGTACTAGCGCACGACCATGATCCTCTCTGGAATGGCTCTGGAGTGTTGGATAGAGGGTGAAGAAGGAATGGAGAGATATTCAGCAGCTGGAGCCCTTGACATCCACAGGGGACGACATGACAATTCAAGACCAACACGAAAGGCACCGCACTTACTCCCAAGTTTTGATAATAACACATAGCTTTATTGTGGCCAGTAAAAAAACACAACGCTGTCACAGCTTTACGGGGTTTTCCCCTTTTTCAAGTGGGATACAAACAAACCAAAGTTCCCTACATAATAAAAGCAGAATAAAAAAAAAACACAATTCAACAATCTGATATTGACAAACAAAGCTTGGTTCCATATGTTTGCAGATCTTATAATGTAAATAGTGCCATAGACCTGTTATTCCATCTATTTTCTGATTAGTGATGGAATAACAGGTCTATGGCACTATTTACATTGTAAGATCTGCAAACATATGGATCCAAGCTTTGTTTGTCAATATCAGATTGTTGAATGTGTTTTTTTATTATGCTTTAATTACGTAGGGAACTTTGGTCTTTTTGTATCCCACTTGAAAAAGGGGAAAACCCCGTAAAGCTGTGACAGCGTTGTGTGTTTTTACTGGCCGCAATAAAGCTACATGTTATCAAAACGCGGGAATAAGTGCGGTGCCTTTCGTGTTGGTCTTGAACTGGACAGACTACAGGACACTTTCCACTTTGCGTCAGTCCATCTCAGATGCGCTTGTCCCCAGAGACGCCCATCCTAGCTTGTGAACGACTGAGGCTTTTGGAGATGCTCCCTTTATACCCAGTTATGACACTCACCTGTCTCCAGCTAACCAGTTCACTTCTGGAAGCTCCAAGCAGCTGGGGGGGGGGGGGGGGTGTTTGAGCATTCCTCAACTTTCCCAGTCTTCTCTTGTCCCTGTCCAAGCTTTTTTGGAACGTGTTTCCGGGCATCAATTTCAAAATGAGTGAATATTTGCAAAAAAAAAAAACAACAAAAAAAACAATAAAGTTTATCTGTTTGAACATGAAATATCTTGTCCTTGCAGTGTATTCAATTGAATATAGGTTGAAAAGGATTTGCAGTTCATCATAATCTGTTTTTATTTAAGTTTTACACAATGTCCCAACTTCATTGGAATTGAGATTGTATAATGTTTCTATGATTATGGTGTGAAGGTTATAATCATGTAATGTATGAAGAACATTGTTATTCTTAAAAGCTGAATGCTAGATATAGTTGCTTATGCTTGAAACTGCTATAATGTTATATGATAAGATGGCGCCTGTATACAAGATGGGTGCAAGAAAACCAAATGCTTGGCTTGCTGCCACAAGACAGCGCCCCAAGGTCAACATGCAGGACCGGGAGTAGTTGGCTATATATGGCACTGCTTACACTTTTTCTGTTTTATTGAGATGTGCCATACCAATCAGGAAAGAATATGAAAACTTACATTGCTGTTATATCACTTCCTTTCTTTGCTACTATTTAATCCTCCAGTTTTTAATAAAAAACTGCGTCAGCACACATTCCTCTACTGAGGGTTGGTTCACACTAGTACTTGTATTCCGTCCGTAATGAGTCCCCATGGACACCCCCCGGACGGAATACAATCGCAATTGTAAGCGAGGTGCTGGCAAAGCGCACGGACCCCATAGAATATAATGGGATATGTGTGCTTGCTGTGCACTGCCCGCATGAATCATTCATAAATATATATACGAATACATTAAAAACATATCAAACCGCAGCACATTGCTTACAATGGCGATTGTATTCCGTCTGGGGGGTGTCCATACGGACTCCTTACGGACAGAATACAAACACTAGTGTGAACCAACCCTCAGCAGAGGAATGTGTGCTAACGCACCTTTTTATTAAAAACTGGACGATTAAATAGTATCAGAGAAAGGAAGTGATATAACAGCAATGTAAGTTTTCCTATTCATTCCTGATTGGTATGGCACATCTCAATCAAACAGCACACAGAGCCCATTATAGTCTATGGGGTCCGTGTCCTTTGCTAGCAAATTGCTTACAATGGTGATTGTATTCCGTCCGGGGGGGAGGGGAAGCCGTGCGGACTCCTTCTGGACGGAGTACAAGCGCTAGTGTGAACCAACCCTAAGAGAGGAGTTAATACCAACCTTCGCGTCTGGTATCAATACTGCGTCGCTAGCCCTTAGCTCATATCAATTAGCACAACGACAGTTACCCGGGATTATTGGTCCATTAGTCAAACACGACTCTGACATTATCAATGGTTGGTGAGGGTCTGACCTCTGGAACTCCCACAGTCCTAAAAATTAAGGAGACACAGGTGAACAAGAGGCTATGCAAGGGAATATTTAATATAATGCCCTCTTCATTTCCAAGAAAGGTTCCAGGTGTGATCCTGAAATGATAGCATATCAGATTGGTGATATTCTATGCGTTTATAGGATGTGAAAACCCCTTTAAAGTAGTTTACCCACAAGATCAACGTAACCCCTATCCAAAGGACAAGGGATAAATTGCAGATTGGTGTGGGTCAGCCTGTTTCGACCCTGACTGATCAGGAGACTATTGGTGCCTCACACCCCCCATTTAAATGAAGCAGTGGTTGCTGCCATTCCATCAATTTCTGTGGAACTGCCAAAGTACAGCATTCCTAATGGTTCCCCCCCATATATCAGTAGACTGATGGCACTGCATTATATCTACTTGCAGCTGAATGAAGGTAAAATTACACTTCTAATAAAAGATTGTGATCTTTCAACTCTCCTATGGCGAATGCCCCTACAGATTGTGATCCACCGCCGGGCTATTTTTAAACAGTTGTAGTGAAGTGATGTGGCCGTGACGCCATTGATTGTCCGCAGTTTTATACCAACCTGGACCACTACGAGTAGTGACAAGCTGCTGCGTTCAGAGCACACATCATTGCTGCAGCTTTGTATGCAGAGACCAGCTGGGGGGCTTATAATAAGTAAAGCTTTCTAGTTATTTTTAATCCATATACAACTATATTTGTCGACCTTGTAAAAGCGTGGAAAACTTCCGAACAGGCCAGAATTTTAACATCAATCTTATCTTACAATCTTATGGTAGAGTTGGAAGGGACCTCAAGGGCCATCGGGTCCAACCCCCTGCGAGTGCAGGTCTTCCTAAATCATCCCAGCATATGTTTATCCAGATTCCGCTTGAAGATTTCCATTGATGGAGCGCCCACCACCTCCCGTGGCAGCCTATTCCACTCTCTCACTACCCTCACTGTCAGAAAGTTTATCCTAATGTCTAATCTGTATCTCTTTCCCTTTAGTTTCATCCCATTGCTTCTTGTACTTCCTTGTGCTAATGAGAATAGGGTAGATCCCTCTGCACTGTGACTACCTTTCAGATATTTGTAGACTGCTATTAAATCTCCCCTCAGCCTTCTCTTCTGCAAACTAAACAATCCCAGTTCTTTTAGCCGCTCCTCATAGGACATGGTTTGCAGACCTTCCACCATTTTGGTTGCTCTTCTCTGGACTTGCTCCAATATATTGATGTCTTTCTTGAATTGAGGCGCCCAGAACTGTACACAGTATTCCAGGTGTGGTCTGACCAGGGAAGAGTACAGCAGAATAATGACCTCTCTTGATCTAGATTCAATGCTTGTCTTAATACATCCCAGAATTTTATTAGCCTTTTTTGCAGCAGCACCGCACTGTTGGCTCATGTTGAATTTGTGATCGACTATTATGCCCAAGTCCTTTTCCCCTATGCTATCACTTAGTTCTATTCCTCCCATACTATATATGTTTTTTACATTTCTGTTACCCAGATGTAGAACTTTGCATTTGTCCCTGTTAAATACCATTTTGTTCGCCTCAGCCCATTGTTCCAGTGTGTCTAAGTCCTTTTGAATACACTCTCTCTCCTCTCTAGTGTTGGCTATTCCTCCTATCTTCGTATCATCTGCAAATTTTATGAGTTCCCCAATAATTCCATCGTCCAGATCATTTATAAAGATATTAAAAAGTACTGGGCCCAGAACAGAGCCCTGCGGCACCCCGCTTTTGACTTTCTTCCAGTTCGATGTGTAGCCATTTAGTATTACTCGTTGTGCCCGATCATTAAGCCAGTTGTGAATCCACCTAACTGATTTTTTGTCAAAGCCATACTTAATCATTTTTTCAATAATCAGTTATCACTCTTCTTTGTAGGTGCACAGACTGGTGGTTGTGGATGAGAATGATGTAGCCAAAGGAATAGTTTCTCTCTCAGATATTCTACAGTGTCTGGTTTTGACAGCAGGAGGTGAGATGCTAGAGACAAACTAGGTGTCATCCATATTGTTTCATTTTGTCAACTAGCAAAGGAAGTGACAGCATCTGAGCAGGTGTTGTAACCTCCACAAATGTTTTATTTCTACAATAGCAACAATTCAACCCACACAAGGGTCTTTACCAAGCACGTTTCATTTTGTTACATGAGATTTACCTTGTCTGATTCTATAGGTGTGAAGACCCCCTGACTGAGCTGAACCTGTTCCATCACCTCAGTGCTGCAGTATAGTGATGTGTCCCTGCACCTCTTCAGATCGAGACTCCGGTTAGCAATAAAAGGAACATCTCACAAGTCATCTGGTTGCGATCTGAGGAGACCTAGATTCCTATACCTGCAGAATTAATCTTAAGCAATACTTTGGGGCATTACTACAAAGAGACCAATATTATGAGACTTGTGAGAGACCCATCATGGGGAAGTGCACAGTATTGAAGACGTAACCAGTCACTTTGAACATTATTTTATACACATGGCACCACTCTTTCTACTGTTATATAGCCTTTTTTCACATTATCCATGGAAAGCAGATTGGAGATAGGCATTTGATCCAGTGTGGTTCATAGAGAATACGGTCCCATGATAAGATGGCTTTATGTGCAATACCAGGGCTTGGGCTCATATCACAAGTCTTCACAGAAGGTTGTGTCTACTTTGCACTTAGCTGATTGAAGAGTCACATGCCACTTTGTTTTGGATTATCCTATTTTTTTCTTACTGTCCTCCTTGGACGTTGTAGATTTTGTTGTTTGCATTCAATATATATTCCATATTCCTGAAGTGCGGCTAGATTTAATAAATGTTTCATGTCCTTTATATTTTCATAGTGGACACACATGTCCTGACAATTGTATTCAGTTAATAAAATTCATTTTTCCTAAATGGGATGTTATCTTTTATTTAGTATTTTTGATAGGCTCTATCCACACAATGATATATAACGGTGGTAAATGTTACTACTATTGAACAATTGGAAGAAGACATAAATGGTAGAGAAATTGACATTTTGGGTAAATGTCCCTTCACGTAGATTGGAAGGTATTGTGTTGGAGATTCATTTATTTATTAAGTGGTACTTTCCTTAAGAAACTGTCCTGCCTCCATACCACAACTTCCCAGATTCCTTGTCAGTCCTGGCCTATACTGGAAAATCCTTCCAACAGAAGTTCAAACCAAGAACCTTGCAATACAGCTTGCACAATACGGGACACAGGCAGACATACTTTTGTTGTTTGTACTGATCTATCCTCTGGACGGGTTATCAGTATGTGATCTTTGGGCTGCAATACCTGGACCTCAGACAAATCAGCGGTTTCAAAAGCTGCTGCAGTTCATGGTAGGGAAAGCCGCCTGCAGCAGCCCCATGCACTGTATAGCGGTGGTGCTGGGGAACTATATGTCCACTCCAAGTACTTGGATAGAAGCAGCCTGCACAAAGTCCCTGACCACTGCAGAAGCTTGGAGGCTACCGATACAGCGGTTCTGTGCAAGGGCCGGTGTTGGACCCCCACAGATCTCATATTGACAACCTATCCAGTGGGTAGGTCATGAACATGAAACATGCATTAGGGTCCAGGAAACAGCTTTAGTCTAAGGCCCCATGCTGTGAAAAAGCTGCATTTTTTGTTTCAGATTTTACTATGGATTGAGCAGAAACATAAATGTTCCCTTTGAATTCCCATTCCTTATGTAAGCACTCTTGAGTTTAGCTAAAAAAAAAATACAAAAAAAACGCACTAAAATCCGCTACAAAAAAGCAGCTCTTCTACAACATGGGGCCTCAGTCTTAGGGCCCATGCACACAACTGTATGCAATGTTGGTGTACTAGCTGGGTTTTTCAGGGATAGCACACTGGCTCATGCAAATAAATTTGTATTCCACAGAGACCTAACAGCCCTGACTGCAAAACTCAGGACAGGGCCTATTTCTTTCCAGTTTTGTGGCTGTGCTTCAGTGGCCCCCATTCTTTGAATGGATGAAGCGGTAGAAGCACGGCTCTAGTGCATGGGTGGCACATGGATGACATCTGAGTACTGGTCGCACAGTCCAGTCACGGCCAGAGGCCCGCACACGGTCATGTGCAAGGGGCCTTAATGACATAGCTAACTTAGCATCTTGAGGAACTTGAAGAATCACTTGACAAGTCTGAAAACATCCAAGTATCCCAATAAACTGTCACAAGAACCAGAATAATAACACCTACGAGATCAGGATTTCCATGCCACCCCATCCTGGTTGAATAAAGTAGTGGTGGAGTAAGCACAGGGCTGCCTCATTCAATGCCTGTAAGAAGGTGGATAGGTGGTGTTATTTCTAGGACAAAACCATTTCTATACGTTGAAATACATATGAATATGTCAGACAGAAGACTGGATAAATATATGGGGGGAGGGCTGGTATCATGTCTGATCAATTTTTTTGTTGAGCTTTATTTGGGGACCGACCTCAGTAGTAGCCAAACTGAGATACTTCACATTGTGCGAGTTGTAAAGAGATTACACTCAGTTTGCATAAATGGATGTGTACTTGTCAAATGCTAAAACGGAAATGCTTTCCGGGTATTTGACTATGAAAAAAATTGTCACTCATAAACAAAACATTTTCTGGTTTCCTATTGTGCTGAGCAGACGTGAATGGATTTAGTAATCTGTTACCTCTTTCCCCAGCAGAACATGGGCTTATAAAGGGTTACAGATGAAATCATTGGACTACAGTGCGGGTCTTACTTGCAGGTAGGTTGCTTTATAACAGTAGTAAGAAGGCGCCTTGAGATATTCTGGATTATTCCTAATTTGAGGTCTGAGGACAGTTTGTTTCCTAGGCAGGCTGAATGGGTAATAAAACTTCTTGAAGACAGCACCAGAATCATGTTTGATCATTACATGTTCATTGCAGCCACCAAACATTAAGAATTTCTTAAAGTATTACTAGCATGTACCATCTATATACTGATTCTTCTCTCACCACTGCTGACCATATCAGACCATGCCAATGGTCAGATAACACAAATCTATAGAGAATGAATGTCTGTGGTTCGGGATTCTCATTTGTAGACTGCGAGATCAATGAGCTTTCATTTAAGTTTCTTTCAGTTTCCTTGCAGAGTATTGCTACTGTATGTGTGTATAATTAATTCTCTATATTATTCTGTGTTTCTAGCGCAATGGTTTTTTTCCGATGTGGTAATCTAATTCCATCTCTAGGGTCTTGTGTTCCTGTACTTTTGTGTTGGGGTTGGATTTAGAGCAATATTCAAGGAAAGCTGTTCACCATACCGTGCCCATCATGTTTCTTCCATCATATTACCATCCTGCTCCAGGCATCTATTGGTGACTATTTCCTTGCATTTTTGTGACTTGCTAGTGTTGTGGTAGGTGCGGTTCCATTGTTGGAGCTTCAGTAAGTCCTGGGCATAACTGTGTATGGGGAGACACTGTTTTTACATGGAAAAGGGGTTTGTTACAAGTGATGTTGGTTTCTGCTGTTCACATCATTACATCATTATCATTCTGCCTCAAAATCAGCTCCAAATGCCGTCTGAAATCTGCCTCCTATACATTTCACTGGGAGATAGACTTTCTCTTCTAGCTAATTTTTTTCAGCCAGGAATAAAAAGAAGAATCCTACTTGTTCTTTAGGGGGATTCTGCCTGAAATTCCCATTGAAAAGTGTGAGAGGCAGATTTTCAGAATCTGCATCAAAAACAGCTTCCAAAATCTGCCTCAAATTCTTGAGGCAGAAATTTTCTGCCTGACAAATGAAGCTTTAATTTCCTCCATGTGACCACCTCTATCCAACATCCCCATTACTGATGTACAGGCTTCTCCTAAGGCCGGGTTCAGGCTGTGTTTTTTGGTCAGGATTTTGACACGGAATCCGTATCAAAATGCTGTTCAAAAAATCGCCTCCCATTGAAATAAATGGAATCCGGTCATTTCCTTTTTCTGCGAGCGGTTTGCTCCCACTTGCGGAAAAAAAGAAGCGACCTTCAGGTGGATTCCTTCAAGCGGATTCCGTGGCTGATTCAGCCACAGACATCCGTCTCGCGACACCTCCCTCCCGAATAGACCCATTCATTTGGGCCTAATCCAGAGCGGAATGCCACGACTGGATGCCAGACACAGCTAGCCGTTCTTTGGTCCGGAATCTGGATCAGCCTCCGCATCCAATTCTGGACCAAAAAACCCTGTCTGAACCCGGTCTAAGCTGGAGAATACATTTCTAATCTCTGTTTGCCCAAAGACATTAGATCACTGGTAGATCCCATTAAATATCTAGCGTCAGCTTTAATCCCATCTCTTGCAGCTTCCCACAAAAGGCTTTTTACTAAAAGTGCAATGATTACTCAATGCTTGTTAAAGTCATATATATGCAGATATGTGGAAGAAATGCTGACGTTTCAGATTACTTTCAAATATAGAAGTGTTAATAGTTTATACTTGTCAATAAATCTGTCTGGAACAAAAGAGGAATCTAAATAATATATCAATATTTGGTGTGACAGCCCTTTGGAGGAGTCTGGAAGTGATGATATTGTCCCCACAATGCCATTGAGTCTGGGATTAAATGAAGATACAGAAGAATTTGAGCAAGTCTACATCCATAGAAGATCCATGGATAGTTCTCCAAGATGTTTGGAACAATCTCCCTCCTGAGTTCCTACAACTGGAAAGATGGATAGACACACAGTAAAACCTCTTTGAGCCAAAATCACATTAAAAACTGGTCTTCTAAAGAAGATGGTTAATATAGAAAACTGAAAATCTGTCCCGAAAATGTAGCCTGAGTAAGGGGGTGGTCTTTTTGAGAGGTTTATGTAATATATATTCATGTATATATTATTATATAAACTGTAAGGTGCAATAAATGGCGGCACTGAGCCCACTGTCCCTCTCCTTTATGTGCTGGGGAGTTGTTTTCTCTGAATTCTGCTGAGTACGAGGACCTCTTGTGCTGCTAAATCCCTGTTTGCTCAGTTCAGTGCATTGTGTAACAAAGCCGTCCTTTGCTGAGTACTGTAGCAGCAGAGTTGGATGGAGACTGGTGCAGCGAGGCTTTGAAGCTGGTGCAGGTGAGTGTATACATTCTAGGCAGTGCATACAAAGCACAGTACTTGAAGGGTTAAGAAAAAGTTGAGCGATTTGTAGTTCGTATATGTTAAAGTTTTCTAGGACATCCTTACTAGGGGTCTCAGAAAGTGCTGCCAGTTCTTGTCAACTGTGTTAAGCAGACGGGGAATGGATCGTATTACTAATTTCAGCATGTGTCCATACTGGTACATAAAAATCCAGACTATATTGTCCTATAAAATGCATTGTACGGAATGAATACATATATTATATATATTATACTTTCATGTATCTGTTCATCTTTAATGTAGACCCTGGTAAACATGTTATGAACTGCAGTGCTTACGTTTGGGTTCCCCTATATTCCCATAATCTGCTTACAGATCAGATTATGGCTACTATGTAAATAGTTTCATCATGCCAAAATAATATGTGATAAAGCATTGGAAATCATTGGGAAAACTGGTCATTTATACATAAAAATGTTATTGTGTATTGATACATGATTGATTTCTGACATTACATGGCGGCATCTCCACCGTCCACATTTACATTTCTGGTTAGAGAGGAAGTCTCCAGGTTTAATATCTGCCCAAAACTTTGCACCTCACAACCTGGTGGTCGAGTTTTGAATGCTTCAGTCTGTTTAAATGCCAAGTGGTAGTATGAGTGGAGGACAAGCCTAAAATATTTGTAACCCTCCATATAGGAATATTCATACATGAATGTCTCATGGTTGTGGTGGTCGCTGTGCAGCGCCACACCCAGTAGAGTAGGGACCCCCTATATAGAGGTCGCCATGAAGTGGCTAGCGGTCTTATGCACCTTGATCAATATGTATACTAAGAACCTCATGTTCAGTATTGTACAGTTTGCTGAGAAGCACTAGATCAATGTATAAGATTGGGATGTGCGGTCATGTCTTTTTCTTTTTTTGAGTATATATTCAGAATGATCTGACTGCGTAGACTCTGTATTAGTAGTGGGATTCTCTAAACCATCTTTGGTAAACTAACTAAATTTAAGGTGAGCATGAACTCCATTAATTAAAGGAAAAATTATAGTCTTAGGATATCTTCACACAGTGGAGTTTGTATGATTTTATTTCTACTTGATCAAATTCTGACGAGAAATTAGAAAATTCTACACCAGCCAGGTGGTATTTTTCTGACTCCCATTCACTTCATTGGAATCTGGAATTAAATAGTCCCAACATTATCAAATCTGTCCCATATGTGTAAAATAATATAACTAATAGCAAAGTGAATAATAATCCTTGTAGAGCCTGTGAATGGTATAGGCTATTCTATGATCAGTATTGAACCCCAATAGCAATCACTTGACATAATGCAGACGCCTCTCCATGTTTAAGTAATTCTCTGGATTATCTATCATCTTATTAAGAGATTCTGGAGGAGTTCTGGATTGTGCGGACCTCAGTAATGAAGACTTTATTATTTGTTTGCTTTCTACATATTAAGGACAGTAATTGGGATTCCTTAGCTTGGAGGAGTCTATGGCAATAGTAATATAACCACAGCAAGCCTGCTGACACTGCCGCTAGTGTGTACAGACGTCTACACTGAGGTGGGTCCTGAGCACGGGATAGTCTGTGTATTTATTAGTCAGGATTCAGGAGTGGCGCTGTTATCTGTTCTCTGGGCCTGGCAGTAAGTACATTTTACTACCCATAATGACCCAATATGTAACATACTGTACTTCTAGTGTCTAGGTGTTAGGAGATTACAGTAACGTATACATACAGGACATAGCAATGTTTTCTTACTTTGTGTAATGGGCTTGTATCTTATGTCTGGAGAGAGATGTATATAGCTATGGCCATGTACACTAATGACACCTGCAAGAAAAGTCATCTGTATGTTATTGTCTGTTATATATAGTATATTATATTAGTCTCTGTTATACTAAGATATAAGAAGGTATTAAACCTACATAGAAATCATTCAAGTTAATATAAGTGTAGTTTGTTCTTTAGGATTCTCCGATTATCTTCGTTCTTGTATTCCATATATTTTTTTTTCCATTGATATAGCCATATGAGAGCTTGTCTTTTGTGGGGTAAGGTTTTTTTTAATAACATGAATTGGGTTACTGAATAACATTGCTTACATTTTAAAGTGTGAATAAGCTTTTGAACAAGTCTTGATTTTTGGCAGTATTTGTGACATTAACAAATATTGTTATACAGGTTATCCCCAGATATTGCTTTGTTTCTGTGACTCCCATGCTGCGATCTTCTTTCTGCCCCTTCTGTGTTTCCCTTGTTTCTCTGTTGCCAGGTGAAGTCTGGACACTACTAGTCACTTTGTACAAGATGGCAGCTCTTGTATAAAGGGGGAGCGATGTTGCTATAAACAGTTATAACTTTGACATAGATTGGTGGTTCTGGTGTCATGTGAAAGAGTGTTATCTCCAAAGATAGTCAGGATTGGTATAGTTATATGCAGCTACAACTGTGTATGTTTCTGGAAATAATAAAGGTAGATCTGCCATCTTGATGTCATATTAAAGAAGGGAATCTCATCTATCCTGTGTCACTGGCACTGCTCTGTTCTTTGTAGTGCCTGACATACACCAGCTTGGCGTGACCACAGACCCTTGTTCTGTTGTACCCTTCACAGATTTCAGCTGGCAGTAAAGAAACAAGGAATAAAGAAGTAACAAAAACTGGATTTCATAGAAAGGAGCCAAAATCCATGAATAAAGCATACTACAAAAGGTATTCATGTCACAAAGTACGTAATTCATCAAGAGAAATAAATAATGAAAATTATCTTTTAATATCAAATAATTAAAACGCTAAACATAGTGTAGACCAGGGGCAGGTAACCTCCGTCACTCCAGCTGTTGTAAAACTACAACTCCCAGCATGTATATTTGGAACTCCCATGGAAGTGAATGGAGCATGTTGGGGGAAGGGGGGGGTTGTAGCTTTATAGCAGATGGAGGGCCAAGGGTCCTCAACACCGCCTACACCCGATAATCCAAAAGGTAATCGGTGCAATGTGGACTGTTACATTTGGGGATAACCCTAATATAGAGAGACTTTTAGATCACTATAAACAAAGGTGACCATGCTCAGATCCTGTCCCTATTGATATATCCCTCCCTATTGATATTGGATAGAGGTGTTTCAATAGTACCAATAGGAAATGTAGTCCAGCAAAGACCAAAGATGGCCTATGAGGCTACTGGCCTTGTGTCACACCAACAGGATCAGATACGGCTAGAACTGCACCAGTGACACATCTCCGCTCCAAATAACCTGTCCATAAACCCTACGTGTTTCTTAAAATATTCATCAGGGGTCCAATGGAAATAGCAGTAAAAACTGCTGTTTAGATAGTATTTCTTTAGGTGTAATCAGATTTTATTAAGGTTTTTGCAATTAAAGAAAACAAACATCCAATGTAACAAAACAACAGGGAGGGGAAAGCACGTTCCAGGAACAAACAATGCGACCACGCAGGGCCGAGGGACAAGGAACAGAACTGGGGAAAAACCCCAACAGAGAAATCAAGGGCAGAAAAATAAAAAAAGGCATCAAACCAGGAGGCAAGAAGGGGGGAGGACAGGACAGGGCGAATGTACAGGACACAGAAGGGGGGTGGGACGAACAGAGGGTGTAACAGAATCAGAGGGAGAGGGAGGAAAATCAACCAGAGAGCACAACCCGGAGCAGGGTAAACAACAAAGGAGGAAGGGAAATCAGGCAAAAAGGGAGGTGAAATCTGAGGACTCCTGGAACACCACCCACGGCTGCCAGAGGGCATTAAATTTGGAAGTATCGGGCATATCCTCCACCACAAGAAACTCCATTCTGCGGATAAGGAGAAACTCCTGCAGCCATTCCAGGAGGGAGGGAGGGACAGGGCTGCGCCAATGGCGGGGAATGACCATCCTGGCAGCCGTGAGAAAGTGACGCAGAAGATCACCCTTAACCTTGGAGAGCTTGCCGGGGATAAGGGAGAGAAGGGCCAGTTGCGGGGAAGGAGTCAGGGAGCGGCCGGTAACCTTTTCATAAAGCGAGAACACAGCCGACCAAAACGGCTTGATCTCCTCACATTCCCACCATACATGAAGGAGAGAACTCTCCGCAAAACCACAGCGCCAACAGCGGTCAGAGACCGACGGATAAATCCTATGGAGGAGGGTAGGGCAGCGATACCATCGGGTCAACAATTTGAAGTTCTTTTCCTGGGCACTACAAGGTAAAGGCAGATTGTGTGAAAGGAGGAAACAACGGTCCCAATCAGCAGCAGATAGACCAAACCCCAGATCGGACTCCCAAGATCCAACGAAGGGGGGGGGGGGGGGCCCGGGGTGGCAGCCTTCAGTAAAATATCGTACAAAAGGGAGAGGGCGTGCGGGGGGGACTCAGCGCCCCTCAGCAAAGTCTCTAAGTCCGTGAGGGGAGGGGAAAGGAAGGATTGTACAGAATACTTGTGCCAAAAGGCGGATAATTGATGATACTCCAACCAGGAGAGCGCAACGTCCGGACAGGAAGATTGGAAGTGGGCAAAAGGGGGTAGAGAGGGAGAAGAATCGGGGATATCGCCCGGTTTAGTGTCAGCAGTCGCAGACCAAACCAAAAAGCGGCGGGCGGCCACGCCCGGTGGAAACATAGGGTTTCGAAACAGTGGGGTCAGGGGGCCGGGTACCCTAGCCAGAGCAGCAGATTTGCACAAAGAATCCCACACTGAAAGGAAGTGGGAGGCCAACTGAGAAGAGCGGATCGAGGCAGGGCGGAAGTGCGAGGGTAACCAGGGGAGAGAAGGAAGGTGGGAAGACGTCAGCTTTGCCTCTAGAGACACCCATTGTTTATCGCGGGACCTATAGCGCCAATCAATCAAGCGGAGGAGGACCGCTGCGCGGTAGTAAAGAAGAGGATCCGGCAAGCCAGCGCCCCCAGCAGTTTTACGCCGAGTGAGGGTCCTAAAGCGAATCCGACTACGGGAAGGGCCCCAGACGAAACGACCGAAAAGGGACCTAAGCGCAGAAAAAAAACGCCCAGGAACCGAGATCGGGAGAGCTTGAAAGAGGTAGAGGAAACGGGGAACGACGTCCATTTTCAGGACATTTATACGGCCGAAGATAGTATTTCTTTAGGTCATGTCAATGTATGACATTCATTTCAAGCTTCATCTGGTGTTTTTTTTTATATCTTTCTCGGCTTCATTATACAAAGACATTTGCATAGAATTAAACGCTTTCCATAATGCTTCAATAGAAAAAAAAATCACACAATGGTTAACATCTGGATTTAGTCTATGAGACAATAGACATAAAACCCCAACTAAACAAATAGTTTATCCGCATTAATACGAAAGTGTTGGTAACTCCGAGAGTGAATAATTGTTCATAAAGAATATTGTTATAACTTTCTAGAATGGACAGTCACAGATGGATGGACTTGGACGGCTCCTGGGTTTACACTTCAAATCCCAGAAGACAACAAGAAAGTCTCCTGAAATACAGCACCTTACCAGGCCGAAATCCTGATAACTACAGAACAGCCGCTGAGATTATCAGAAGATCCGCAGATGACAGAGGGAAATATGGCACTATACCGGGCAGGTAAATAGATGTATACAAGTTATATATACTCAGCAACACATTACCCTGCCCCCTTTCCTTTTAGATGTTATTTCGGTTGTCTTCTGGGCTCTGTGTTTCTATATGATTATATATATTATACAGTATATTATATGACTAGTATTCTGCCATCACAGATGATAGGTTAGGTGTGGATGGAAATGAGTCTGTGACTTTACAATTATATGACAATTATTACTTTTGTTATTTTCCTTTCACCTAATTCTCTCCCTTCTGTCTACATATAGTGCTGCATGCTCCCTGGTTACACTGAACTCTTATGGGATTTTTTTTTTGCTGTATAATTTGGACATATACCATATATACTCGAGTATAAGCTGAGTTTTTCAACACAGTTTTTACCTGAAAAAGCCCCCCTCGGCTTATACTCGAGTCAAACAACTTTATGTTCAGAGATCGCAGGCATTAGCTCTGGCATCTCTGCTGTAAGAGTTACAGCGGAGACCCGGTTGCTATGGCGACCACTCTGCAGCAGACCGGCCGCCTTTATACTTACAGACCCGTCATCCGCTGTAATAGAATGGCGGATGCCGGGGACCGGGGTGGGTGTTGGGGCCCGCAGCATTGCCACGCTCCTGCCGCTGCAGGAAACCACCTCATGTTGAGTCAGCAAGACACCTGTGGACCTGTGATTTTTCAAGTAGCATCGCCAAGCTCCTGCCGCCGCTGGTTTCCTGCAATTGCTGGCTTCATTACTGGCTTCATTACTGTTAAAAGATGGACTATAGGGGAGGCAGCTCCTCTGCAAAATGTTGGGTACTGCAACATCCATCTTCAGGCAGCACCCCGTGCCATCCGGCGCTGCAGTAAATAGGCCCCGTTACCTGCTGGGGTTACTCCAGCAGGTAACGACCTATTAAAAGAAAATCTGCAGCAGTACAGGCTGCCGCCCGGCCCTCTACTGTCCTGGGCCTTGTGGCAGCCGCTACTGCTGCTACCCTGGTAGTTACGCCCCTGGAGCTAAGCCATACCTCCCAACTTTAAAGAGGACCTTTCACCACTTTTGGGCACATGCAGTGTTATATACTGCTGGAAAGCTGACAGTGCGCTGAATTCAGCGCACTGTCGGCTGTCCCAATCTGTGCCCGCTGTAAAGAGCTTACGGTGCCGGTACCGTAGTGCTCTATGGTCAGAAGGGCGTTCCTGACCATTAGCCAGAGACGTCCTTCTGCCTCGCGGCGCCAATCGCGCTGTGCTGTGGAGCGGGGAGGAACTCCCCCCTCCCTCTCCTGATAATGCTCGTCTATGGACGAGCGCTGTGAGCAGAGGGAGGGGGCGTTCCTCCCCGCTCTCACAGCACAGCGCGATAGGCGCCACGAGGCAGAAGGACGTCTCTGGCTAATGGTCAGAAACGCCCTTCTGACCATAGAGCACTACGGTACCGGCACCGTAAGCTCTTTACACCGGGCACAGATCGGGAAAGCCGACAGTGCGCTGAACTCAGCGCACTGTCGGCTTTCTGGCAGTATATAACACTGCATGTGCCCAAAAGTGGTGAAAGGTCCTCTTTAAAAGGGATGAAAGAAGGACAAAATGTGTGGTACACTCAGCACCATGGAAAATTTATCCCCACCTACTTCTAATTTGACTCCACCCAATCCCAATTTCTTTTTGTGCCCCAACACATTATAATGCCCCAGCAGTCACCCTAACATGATATGCTTCCACTTTATAAAGTCCCTCTCCTGGTACACCCACAGTTAAATGTCCACCCTCCATATGCCACCAGTTTATTGTTCCCATCCATGTGCCACCCCCCCACAGTTTCATATCCCCCTCCAGTTGCCCCCAGTTTAATGTCCCCCTCCAGTTACGCCCAAAGTTTAATGTCCCCTTCCATCTGCCCCAGTTTAAAGGGGTATTCCCATCTCGCTTGTTCACCAACCTGTTTGCAGTCAGTAATGAGGGGTTGGTTGTACATGAATTACCACAGCATGAAGCTGATGTAGTAGAGCTGGATTTGAGTCAGTTTGTAATACATACATAGGTACCAGACTCCCTATCTTAGCCCTTATCAGCCAAATTCAATTAAACCAACTGATAAGTGGAAGAGCAGGAGATAAAACAGCTCATAAAATACTGGAGCTCTCACCTCCCCCCTCCCCTATCTGAGGAGCTCCGTTATTTGTCTATGGCAGAGACATACACAGCTTAGAGCTGCTCCGTGCACTCAGCCCCCCCTCCCTCTCCCTCTGAGAGCAGGAGCTACATCACTTGTCAACTGAGCAGATAAGCTCAGCACAGGGCCCGTGGTCATAGAAACGCAGTGTAAACAATGAAGTGAATAAATTAAGATAGCGGCCAAACAAAGCAGTTTTGATGAAGCAATGTATTTAGGAGAAGACTTAAATCCACATTAACTAGCAGTATAGATAGGATGCTTTTGATGGTACAACCCCTTTAATGTCCATCAGCCCCCAGTTTAATGTCCGCCTCTAGCTGACACCAGCTTGATGCGCCCCCTCCAGCTGACTCCACAGTTTACAATCCCCCTCTTGCTGCCTCCACAATATAATGACCCTATCCTGGTACCAACTAAACATAAAAGACACTTATATTCACCTCTCCTCACTGCTCTGTCTGAAGTCTGCTCCCGGAGGCTTCAGGGAGTTTCAAGCGTGATGTGATGACATCACTCACATTACATCCAAAGCTCTCGGAACATGCATCGGGCGGGATAGTGAAGCAGGGATGTGTCTGATCTGTGGGCACTTAACCAATCAGGTGTCATGGTCCTATGTGATACGGCATACCGGTGGTTACTTTCACTTTCTGCTTCACATTCAGTAATAGAATGGCACTCCTATATTTTAATATAACTATTAAAATATAAAAATGTTTATCCCATTTGCCATAGTGGGAAAAAAAATTGAAATGCATGAGTAGTGTAGCGTCATACTTTTCGTCAAAGTGACAGGTACCATGCCCCCTTGTTGAAACTCCGCCCCTTAGCTGCCAAAACACTTCTCATCAATACGCCCCAACACGTCCCTTTCCGCCCCCTTTCCTTTGTGTTGCGATAGGTCTCCTGCCCTCCTCCAACCCTCCTACGCCCCCCTCCAGCCCTAGCAGATATCACAGCCATGTCTGGACAAGTCCCCTCCCCCCATATTCCCCCCTGTGTGCACATTCCAAAGGTTCCAGAATTTGATGTCCTCAAGAATGTGAGTGTCTCTGGAATGCGATGTCAGTTTGATCATGTCATGTAATCAAGTTTAATTTCCCACCCCAAATCAAAACCAGCATACCATTCTATTATACGGCGCTTATTGCAAAAAAAAACCACTAACCTTCACCTTTTTAGCTACATCAGGTGGTGCTGGCTATATTACATCGGGGTGTATAGTTAGGTGTGGTGTGGCAATTAGAATGAACATGATACGTCTCTTATATCAGGATACATGCGCCCTGCCTAGCTATACAATCAGGTAGAGACATGCCGGGACATGTCTTATGAGATGCATATGCATTACATTATTATGGTAGATGCTAAAACCTTTATCAATTTATAAGCTAATGGCTGTATACAGATTAAGCACAGACAAAAACACAAAGTTTTAAAAAGTTTATTCAGCAGATAAAGTGTAACAGCGCATATAAATTCAAAAAAATCCAGTTAGAGTTACATTATACAATAATATACACATGATCAGTATTTACAATTTACAAGCTTAACCAAGAAGATTGTAGCATGGTGCACAGACAAAAATGCAGCTTTAAAAAGCTTATTCAGCAGATCAACATACTACACTATACAATAAAAGGGCTGACTCATCACAAGAAGGTAATTAAATGGTTTTATCCAACATCTGAACCATGGGTGAGAAGATTGGGTGGACCCCGACCAATCTAATACTTGATATCTACCGAGTGGACAAATGTTTCTTACTGGTATACAGGGCCGCCGATAGGCCAGTACTACTGCTACTGGCGTCAGGGGCCCGGCCGAATTTAAAAATGGGGGGGCCCGGGCCCCCTGGCCCCGGCAGCAGTCATTGTATGTCCTGTTTCAACTCAGATCTGCGTCCAGAGGACGCAGATCTGAGTTGAACACATACGCGGCTGAAGTGAGGAGCTGACACAGGTCGCTCCTCGCTTCGCCACTGCACGCCTCTCTCGCTGACACATATGCGGTAGAAGCGAGGAGCTGACCTGTGTCAGCTCCTCGCTTCGCCGCTGCCGCCTCTCTCGGTGACAAATATGCGGCTGAGCCGGAACCCGGCTCAGCCGCATATGTGTCAGCGAGAGAGGCGGCAGCGGCGAAGCGAGGAGCTGACACAGGTCAGCTCGCTTCAGCCACATATGTGTCAGCGGCAGCGAGAGAGGCGGCAGCGGCGAAGCGAGGAGCTGACACAGGTCAGCTCGCTTCAGCCGCTGAAGCGAGGAGCTGACCTGTGTCAGCTCCTCACTTCGCCGCTGCCGCCGGCTACCCGGCAGTGTAGACGCGATGTGATTGAGTTCACATCGCGTCTACAACTGTGCGCCAGTAAGAGAGAGAGGCGCGCAGAGAGCAGCGGGGGAACGAAGGAGAAGGTAAGTGTAATGTGGAACGTGAAACTGGGGGCAGATGAAGGAGAGGACGGCATGACACTGGGAGCAGAGATGGAGGGACATGAATCTGGGGGCAGAGATGGAGGGGACATGAATCTGGGGTCAGAGATGGAGGGGACATGAATCTGAGGGCAGAGATGGAGGGGACATGAATCTGGGGGCAGAGATGGGGGGACATGAATCTGGGGGCAGAGATGGGGGGACATGAATCTGGGGGCAGAGATGGAGGGGACATGAATCTGTGGGCAGAGATGGAGGGACATGAATCTGGGGGCAGAGATGTGAGGACATGAATCTGGGGGCAGAGATGTGAGGACATGAATCTGGGGGCAGAGATGAGGGGACATGAATCTGGGGGCAGAGATGGGGGGACATGAATCTGGGGGCAGAGATGTGAGGACATGAATCTGTGGGCAGAAATGGAGGGGACATGGATCTGGGGCAGAGATGGAGGGACATGAATCTGGGGGCAGAGATGGAGGGGACATGAATCTGGGGGCAGAGATGGAGGGACATGAATCTGGGGGCAGAGATGGGGGGACATGAATCTGGGGGCAGAGATGGAGGGGACATTAATCTGGGGTCAGAGATGGGGGGACATGAATCTGGGGGCAGAGATGTGAGGACATGAATCTGGGGGCAGAGATGGAGGGGACATGAATCTCGGGGCAGATGAAGGGTGTATATGAAGCTGGGGGAGAGACGGAGGGGGGACATATAATTTATGGGTGAATGTAGGAGGATTATACTGTGTGCGGGCAAATGGAAAATTATTGAGTGGGCAGAGTCAACATAACAGTGGGTGGGGCAAAATTTCCCGCGGCGCGCAAAGCACATTTTGTCCCTTTTTTGGTTCTTCAAAAGTTGAGAGGTATGGGTACAGGGGGCAATAGAAAGATGTTAGAAGGTGGACGGGGGGGGGGATTGTTGGGGCATTGGGTGTGCGGCACTGCGGAGAGGGAACTGGGGCAATAATATATAAGTTTTTAGCTGGAGAATAATAATGATGTAGGCGGCTATGCTACTAGCATAGCAACCTGTTTGGGGGTGGGACTTTCACTTTAAAGGAGTGTTCACATTGCGTTTTTGGCCTCCCTTGCCGGGATACGTTGGTAACCAGTCACAATCAGCTACCCACTTATCCCTGCACGGAGAACTGCAGGCCCCCCTTTTTTTTAATGGCCAGTTCTTCGTGCAGGGATAAGTTGACAGCTGATTCTGACTGGTTACCAACGTATCCCGGCAAGGGAGGCCAAAAACGCAATGTGAATAAGCCCTGAGGATTTATTAGGAGGGCTCTTATAGATGGTGTTGGCTCTCTATAGGCGCTGTCACACGTAGCAGAATTTACCTGCAAATAGAATCTGATTAAGCCTTGTAATGCTGCTAAATAAAGGGAAATGTAATACAGAATTGGTATGTCGCAAAATAAGGTAGTTTTAAAATGGCGGGGGAGGGGGGGGGGCCCAGACACTTAGGCTGTATGGGGCCCTAAAATTCCTGATGGCGGCCCTGCTGGTATATTCCTTTTATCAAGCTAAGAGGTAAACCATAGGAGGAAAATTAAAAGACCGAGTACATTAAATGAGGACTGATGTACCCAGAATAGATTTTAGAGGAGACTAGACCCAATTCTAACAAGTGAGTTTATACTTGTGATGCAGGGCTTTAGATAATAATTCTTTGTCTGCACGTTCATATAGCACTGTCTATCACTGTTATAAATGTGAGGTTCTTAGCGCACAGTTCGATAACTTGTGCGAGCCCATCTGCCACGTCACGGCGACCTCATTCAGATGGGTCCCTACACTAAGACTTTGTGTTATACCCCTGCTACAGACAAGACCCCAGAGGTTAAGTTCATAGAGTTTGTGCTGTAACAATAAGTATATAAGAAAGTAATCTCCTCTCCTATATGTGAAGTGTTAGTGGCGGGACCCATCGTAATAAGGCCAATAAGTGGGCGATGGGATCAAAAATGTCAGCTAAAATATGATGACATACTATATAACATCACTATGAATAAAATAGCACTGATGTCTAGTTAATATACACTATCTATAAGAGCAGCAACACAAGGCTCAGAGCAGAAGTTTCACTGTAATACTAATACTAAAGGGAAATATCTTAAAAAAAAATTTCTGATCTGTACAATTCCAGTCCATATATTGTTTTAAGGGCATATACATAGCTCAGATTGGGAACCTCTGCTCGAAACCCCACTCTATGAGTTAGAGAGGTAAACCACTAAGTATAAATATATATATACATATTTACAAATGACATTCGCACCTTACACATATTGTATAAGGAGATATCTATTACATAAGTGGACAACCCTTAGGCTGAGCTCAGATGGAGTATTTTGATCTGGAATTTGAGGCGGAGGCTATACATGACTAACCTTATAACATACATTCTCCCCAAACTTTTATACCTACTACGTACACTCCCAGTGTGGCTTCCTAGATCTTTCTTTGACAAGGTGAGGTGTATGTTCACTACTTTCCTGTGACAACGGAAATGCTCCAGGATCAAATACTCCCAGCTTCTACAACCACCTACTAATGGAGGAGTTGGTCTCCTAGACCTACTCACCTATTACCACACCCATGAATTGGAGCACTGTACTATACTGAATTATACAACTCGAAACCTCCCACATGTCCATATCAGACAAACTATCAGTCTGGGGTATCCTAACTCTTACCCCTACTACTAATCCCCTTCTCCATGGTATAATCACAACCAGGCACACTCTCCAGAAAACATACTCCTTGGTTTCTGCATCACGACCTACCCTGCCCTTAGACCTACTCCACTATATGATTAACCCTAAGAAATTTGTACAACCTACTTTCTGGAATAGTTTGTGGCAACACTCTCTGTCCAAGTTTTTCATTAGGAACTCCCCACCTATGACTTCCCAGTTACTACAAAAAACCAAGCCCGATCCTGAGAAATTTCATGCAGCAATCAGATTTCACAACCACATGCGAATGCTACCTTTCACAACATTTGACCAAGAAGTTGTTGTCTTGGCAGGGGCCTACCCACAACTAAAGGGAGTTTGCTTCAAACTCTATAAATACCTGCTAACCCCAAACCTGAGTTCCTGATGATATGGGAAGAGGAACTAGAATTATCCTTTTCCACTAGCGATCATAGAAGGATTCTGGCCAATTACCAGTTTCTCTCGCTGTGTCCAAACACAGGAAAACTCTTTCAAACTGCTCATATAGTAGTATAAGACTCTGTTATGGTTACATGGCATTGACCTTTCTATCCCAGATACCTGCTGGTGCTGTCAAGAGGCGGCAGGTAGTCTCTTACACATCTGGTGGTGATGCCCGATGATCCGACCCTTCTGAGACAAAATGCTACACCACTAATCTAATTTGCTCCAAGCAAATCCCTTCTTCGCCTGAACGTATTCTGTTATGGCTTCCCCATGAACACTATAAACTCAGGAAAATGATTTCACTGCCCACCTACTACAGCCAAGCTCCTGATTCCTTCTCATTGGAAGACTCACTCCCTTCCCTCCTTCTCACAGTGGGTCTATAAGATTAGTGATATATTCTGGATGGAGGAGCTTGGAATCCCATGACCAGATTGACCTTTCTGAAAACGTGGACCCTGTGGTTATCTACAAAACAGACACTCACATAGTTGGACACCCAAACTCCATATATTTCAATATCCTACTGTATTTTCCAATAGCCTTAAGCACGCAAACTTCACATTTGGCAGCCCAGCTGCACTACACCTCTACCTCCATAATGACCCATGGACTTTACATTCCCCCCACACTAGTACCAATCATAGGTATCTACCTTCAGGCTCCATTGTTGTTTCTCCTTACTACCCCTGCTACCGTTCCTTCTCCTTGCTCCCACCCCTTCTCCTCCTATTACTCTCCTCGTCACTCCCTGTCTACATTCCCTAACTTACACTCTCTACTCCTCCCCTTCTCCCACCATTCCCCCTACTTTTTTTTATCCCCCCTGCTGGACTCCTGATGGCAGTCTCCCTGTTTTAGTGTAACTTGTACCTTGTTATACAAAAAAAAAAAAGAGTAATGTGTTTGTCACACAACATTGCATTTGAATACTTGCTATTCACTGCACATACTCAATATAAACAGTTTTTAAACAAAACAAGCTATATAAGTTAAACTATAAACAGACATATCTAACTACATATATATGTACTGCATGTCCGACTCTGTGTCCGGATTATAAAACCCGGTTTCGCGGCGGAAAGCATAAAACGCTCACCGCCGCTCATGGCCGGACATCTTTCTCACCCTTTCAAATGAATGGGTGAGAAACAGTCCTGCAGGTTTCCGTCTCCTGCTCTGTTTTATGCAGGAAACGGAAACCTGCAGTACGGAGACCCTGGGCACAGATGTGAACGAGCCCTAATACATAAATATGGTTCTACACAAATAGAACAGTCTGTAAGAGTAAGTCTGGCATATTCCACACTCCAGAACTCAGCAGAAGAAATGAATGGCAGCGTCTTCCTTCACTGCGCCACCAATGATTTTTTCATTGTAGGCAGCAGCATAGGGGGCTGGTGGAGATGGGGGAGGCAGGTGCTTTGCAGCCTTTCAGGTGAAAATCCAAGTCAATCCAATTAACTGACAATCCAAGTTAATTGCCTGTCACCACAATACAACAACGCAGGCAGTAGAGCAATCCAACTGTGATCAGTAAATCTGTTACATCTGATATACAGCAATCTTGGCTCATGCTAGCAACATGCCAGAAATCTTAGCAGGAGCTGTCCATCAATTCAAATGAATTGCCAGGCAGTGCCTACTACCTCCTCCACCCAGCCCCGATCACACCACCTCTGCTGAATACAGTGAAAAACAGATCATTAGTGGCACAACAGAGGAATTACATTAGAGATGAGCGAATATGCTCAATTGAATACCTCCACCCTATTGCTCCCGGCGTCAGGGACACTTCCAGGGCATCAAATTTTTACTGCCCCTCCCACCTGCCTTGCCGCTGGGAGCTATACGTTTTATATATACATGGCATACAGACTTGACTTTGAAGAAAGGAAATTTATTCTAAAATGCTACTGGAAGTATGAAAATGGGTTCAGTCTGTAAAGAAAGAATAAATAATTGAGTTATCAGCTGCTAAAATGTGTATACATTTTTTTGGGACACCCTGTGTGTATATATATATATATATATATATATATATATATATACACAGGGTGTCCCAAAAAAATGTATACACATTTTAGCAGCTGATAACTCAATTATTTATTCTTTCTTTACAGACTGAACCCATTTTCATACTTCCAGTAGCATTTTAGAATAAATTTCCTTTCTTCAAAGTCAAGTCTGTATGCCATCACTCGGTTTAATGGGTTCAGTCTGTAAAGGAAGAATAAATAATTGCTGAAGTGTGTATACATTTTTTTTGTGACACCCTGTATATATGTATATATATATATATATATATATATATATATATATATATATATACAGTTAGGGCCAGAAATATTTGGACAGTGACACAAGTTTTGTTATTTTAGGTGTTTACTAAAACATGTTCAGAAATACAATTATATATATAATATGGGCTGAAAGTGCACACTCCCAGCTGCAATATGAGAGTTTCCACATCCAAATTGGAGAAAGGTTTTAGGAATCATAGCTCTGTAATGCATAGCCTCCTCTTTTTCAAGGGATCAAAAGTAATTGGACAATGGACTCTAAGGGCTGCAATTAACTCTGAAGGTGTCTCCCTCGTAAACCTGTAATCAATGAAGTAGTTAAAAGGTCTGGGGTTGATTCCAGGTGTGTGGTTTTGCATTTGGAAGCTGTTGCTGTGACCAGACAACATGCGGTCAAAGGAACTCTCAATTAAGGTGAAGCAGAACATCCTGAGGCTGAAAAAAAAGAAAAAATCCATCAGAGAGATAGCAGACATGCTTGGAGTAGCAAAATCAACAGTCGGGTACATTCTAAGAAAAAAGGAATTGACTGGTGAGCTTGGGAACTCAAAAAGGCCTGGGCGTCCACGGATGACAACAGTGGTGGATGATCGCCGCATACTTTCTTTGGTCAAGAAGAACCCGTTCACAACATCAACTGAAGTCCAGAACACTCTCAGTGAAGTAGGTGTATCTGTCTCAAAGTCAACAGTAAAGAAAAGACTCCATGAAAGTAAATACAAAGGGTTCACATCTAGATGCAAACCATTCATCAATTCCAAAAATAGACAGGCCAGTTAAATTTGCTGAAAAACACCTCAAGAAGCCAGCTCAGGTCTGGAAAAGTATTCTATAGACAGATGAGACAAAGATCAACCTGTACCAGAATGATGGGAAGAAAAAAGTTTGGAGAAGAAAGGGAACGGCACATGATCCAAGGCACACCACATCCTCTGTAAAACATGGTGGAGGCAACGTGATGGCATGAGCATGCATGGCTTTCAATGGCACTGGGTCACTTGTGTTTATTGATGACATAACAGCAGACAAGAGTAGCCGGATGAATTCTGAAGTGTACCGGGATATACCTTCAGCCCAGATTCAGCCAAATGCTGCCAAGTTGATCGGACGGCGCTTCATAGTACAGATGGACAATGACCCCAAGCATACAGCCAAAGCTACCCAGGAGTTCATGAGTGCAAAAAAGTGGAACATTCTGCAATGGCCAAGTCCATCACCAGATCTTAACCCAATTGAGCATGCATTTCACTTGCTCAAATCCAGACTTAAGGCGGAAAGACCCACAAACAAGCAAGACCTGAAGGCTGCGGCTGTAAAGGCCTGGCAAAGCATTAAGAAGGAGGAAACCCAGCGTTTGGTGATGTCCATGGGTTCCAAACTTAAGGCAGTGATTGCCTCCAAAGGATTCGCAACAAAATATTGAAAATAAAAATATTTTGTTTGGGTTATGTTTATTTGTCCAATTACTTTTGAGCTCCTAAAATGTGGAGTGTTTGTAAAGAAATGTGTAGAATTCCTACATTTTCTATCAGATATTTTTGTTCAACCCTTCAAATTAAACGTTACAATCTGCACTTGAATTCTGTTGTAGAGGTTTCATTTCAAAACCAATGTGGTGGCATGCAGAGCCCAACTCGCGAAAATTGTGTCACTGTCCAAATATTTCTGGCCCTAACTGTATATATATATTCATCTATTAATATATTCATCTATGGACATATAGACACCATAAACATTCAGAATTCTGAATAGTCACTATTAGATAGGGCTCACACTACCATTGGTGTCCGCTCAGAAGGTGTCCGTTTAAAAAAAAAAAACAAAAAACGGACACCTATCATAAATTGATGGCTATCAGTTACTTATCAGTTACTGTCCATTATATGTCCGTTGCCCACAGACCTCAATGTTAAAAAAAAATAATGGACGCTTGCTGTCTGTTTTTTCAAACAGACAGACAAGTCCTGCATGTAGAATTTTTTTTGTCTGATTGAAAAAACGGACATGGTTGTAAACGGACACTAAAGGACACAAGATAAAATCCCATTGAAATTAATGGAAATTGTAAACAGACCGGCTAGTGTCCGTTACTGAAATCTTGTACGGACAATAGCCACGGACACTGCTGAGCAGTCACCATCGGTAGTGTGACCGCCCCCTTACAGACATGACTAATATAGTCTCATAAAATAAAGATATACACATATTAGATATATATAGACATTACATACCGGGTACCTTGATACTGTTTTCATTCTGTTTTGTCCTTTGTAAAAAAAATAAAATAGTAATAAGACCGTGTAAGTTAGACACCAACAACATTTATGTTAAGATGGAGAACCTGACAGGGTGGAAGGGGGGATGCAGAGCTACAAGTATAAGCAATGTTATTAGTCACTAATCCCATCACAGGATGAGAGCAACAGACATAAAATGACAGATGTAAATGGCCCCTCCTGTCTGTCTGCATTCACCCCAATGTATAAACATAATGGGAGCTTTCTTCTGTCATGATTTTCAGTTTTCTGATGGCAGAAAAGTTGTGCATGCTCCATGGTAAAAGTAATGAAATATGACAGAAGACAGCGACCATTACGTTGTTTACATTGGAGTCAGTGGATCTGGACACAGACAGGGGGGGCTCCGCATGTGTCTGTTACAGTTAATGTCCTTTGCTGTCATCTTATGATGGATGGCAACAAAACACATTGACAATGGTAGTGTGAGCATAGCCTTAGACTCTGTTCACATTACATCTGATAATATTGCTGCTATAAACCTCTGGTGGATGTCTCCATTGCATCAGGTGTATATCACCTATAGGTCACTAGTGTACAAGTATATACTGCAGTTTACATTTCAGGTTATAATAATTTCCTATAAAATAAAAATAACCATACTGTCTATATACTGACTACAGGTATATATAGGTATACTACAGGTATATAGCAGCCATGTTTTTGCTATCTGCTGAGCCTATAGGTCGAGTTCTCCTAACTATGTGGAATAGCAGAGCTGACTGCGCTGTTCTGTCTGACACATAACAACACAAACCTGACTGATCAGAGAAAACTGATGAAAACGGATTCCACCGGCCAGAGGGAGAAATATTACAGAAATGTCTTGTATGTGTTATATAAATGAGCATAACAATGTGCAATGAGGCTCATGTGAACAGAGGCTAATACTGACACGTCACCCCATCCCCCACCTATGTATAATATGTGTAATATATGAGAGGGTCTTCAGTATTAGGATTAGACCCCGCTCTCTTACCACCTCGCTGTGCAGAGCCGAGCGCTCACCTCCATCTCCATCACCGAGGAACTGACACCGGCCAACTGATTTTTCAAACTCAGATCCCGCAATCCTATTGGCTGTAAGTGGCTGCAGTTACCATAGTGACATAAACAGCTGAGGATTTAACTCTTTAAGTGCCAACCCTGTTTTATTATTAAGGCCTTTTATCATTTCCCATCCATATTGCTGTATTAGGGCTTGTCTATTGCAGGATGAGAGATACTGATTGTATGTGAATGTGAAGGACCAGCAAATCCACCATTCATATTGTATTTTATATTTTCCATTGCTCACTATATTAACTTTAGTCAATGCAAGCAGCACTTTTCTCTCCACATGTTTTGTGCAGAAACCGAGCGGAAACCACATGGACCCCATTATAGTCTACGGGGTCCGTGGATTTCCTTAGGTAACCGCTTTTTTATACATAGAGGTTTCCATTTGGGGGGCCCCCAAGCAGACTCCCCAAACAGAAACCTGAATGCAGATGTGCATAGGGCCAAAGATTGAGGTCCAATCCTTCCACACCGGGCAGATTCTTTAGTCCATGTCTGGTAGGAGATCCCTCAGGAGACCATCCGAAACCTCATCAGGAGAATGCCCAGGCGTTGTAGGGAGGTCATACAGGCACGTGGAGGCCTCACACATTACTGAGCCTCATTTTGACATGTATTAAGGACATTACATCAAAGTTGGATCAGCCTGTAGTGTATATTTCCACTTTAATTTTGGGGGTGACCCTAAATCCAGGCCTCCATTAGTTAATAAATTTGATTTCCATTGATGATTTTTGTGTGATTTTGTTGTCATCACAATCAGCTTTGTACAGAACAAAGTATTCAATGAGAATATTTTATTCATTCAGATCTAGGATGTGTTATTTCGGTGTTCCCTTTATTTTATAATATTTATATTTAGGGGAGCTATTTATAAGGAAAGTCTATTAATAAGACTAGGGGATCTATTATGTATGGAGGGATTTATAAAAAGGAACTATTAATAGTTAATGTACTGGGGGAACTATTATAAGTATGTGCCCCCCCCCCCATCTTCTCCATAGTCATCTATGTCAGAGCAGGAACTTTGTAGCTCCCTGTGCTGGTATAGATGTCCATGATATCGGCGTGCTATGCAATTGTTAATGAGGCTGACCTGATCTGAGTCACCAGACCAAACGTCTGGTGCTGCGGATCTCGAGGCCTCTTATGAGACGGGGGCCTTGGGCATTTGCCCAGTTTGCCTCTCTTAACGCCAGCCCTACTGTCCATGTTGGTGTGAGATGCTGCAGAGATATTAAGGGTGCATGCACACTACGTAACGCCGGGCGTGTATGAGAGCCGTACACGCCGGCGTTACAGCAGGGCTGCCGAACACTTCCCATTCACTTCAATGGGAGCGCTCGTAAACGCCGCTGTTACGAGCGCTCCCATTGAAGTGAATGGGAAGTGTTCGGCAGTCTGCTGTAATGCCGGCGTGTACGGCTCTCATACACGCCCGGCGTTACGTAGTGTGCATGCACCCTAAGACTGATGCACAAATTGACCCAAATCTTTATATACGTTATTTACGTAAAATGGAAAGCCATTTTGTGACAGAAGCTCACAGATTATACACCTCTATAGGAATAATGTACAACATGTTGTAACCAGACTGGTATAGAGGGCCTAGGGCACATCTGCAGAGTTCAGTATGTACATATAGCATACAAATGAGCGGTTGCGAAACAGGTCAGATATATATTTTGCTTCAGAGGCTGAACTTCTGTCTATACAGCATGTACAGATTTTACAATTACATTGTGCAGACATGATACAAGAGCAAAACCCTGCCCAGTCATCTTTACTATGTAAAATATAACATGTAATGAAGAACAATACACAGACTCAGACTACTGACATTCTATATGGTATATACGGAGTGCCCATGTGTAGAGTGCATCATATATAATGTACAAGTTCATGGGCATTAACGTAGTTTTATATTTAGACAGGTAGAGTTTTATTGCTCCTGTGCTCTATCTTATTAAATAGAAGTTGTAAGATTTAATTTGCTTGCGCCCTTTGAAGTTAAGATCAAAACTAAACATATTCCACCCGGGTGGAGGAATGATATATAGGCCAGCCCGGCAGAGCTCAGGTGGAGCAGTGTCCCTCGGGATGTCGGAGACCTTCTATCCAGGTGATAATAGTTTCTGATTCCACTAAGTATGAAAATGTCATTGCATTGTACTAAGTCCTGAAGTATTAGTATATACTGCAGAGAAGATCATTCTCAGTAGTAGCCGATGTTATTTTACAACTAGGCAAGGCACATACAAGCTCATATATGTATTTGTCATGTTGTAGTAGTCTTATAGTTTTTATAGAAATATAATATAATTTACACTGAATTCTTCTATAGTTATTTGTAAAATGAAAATTGTGAGTGACAACCAATTCACATAAGTTTAAATAAAACTGTCTATAAGATTAGTATTGTGGTTCGTCTTTTGTGGCTGGCAGATCTCTAAGGATGATTTCTGTGTGATAGGTTGAGCAAGGACAGAAGGATGATGGATGATGCCAGCCCAGTCTCAGTGATGGCTCACCTATACCTAACGTCCAGTATCTTACAGCACCTCTACACTTGTAGCTTATTGTGGGATGTCAGTAGATCAGTTTCTACAGTGTCAATGATTATTTCCCTAGTAAAGATGGAACAGTCTGGACACATATTAGTCTAAGGGTCTTTTTATACACCCGACAACAAATGCAATCAACTGATATATGTTTATAGGGCCTTTACACAAACAATTGTGTCACCAGAAAATTACCTATTTTTTAAATCAAGTTTTATGTTAAAAATATTTTAAAATAACGTTTAGTGAGTTTTTAAAACATTTTCCATTATATATATATATATACAGTCCTATGAAAAAGTTTGGGCACCCCTATTATTCTTAATCATTTTTAGTTCTAAATATTTTGGTGTTTGCAACAGCCATTTCAGTTTGATATATCTAATAACTGATGGACACAGTAATATTTCAGGATTGAAATGAGGTTTATTGTACTAACAGAAAATGCGCAATATGCATTAAACCAAAATTTGACCGGTGCAAAAGTATGGGCACCTCAACAGAAAAGTGACATTAATATTTAGTAGATCCTCCTTTTGCAAAGATAACAGCCTCTAGTCACTTCCTGTAGCTTTTAATCAGTTCCGGGATCCTGGATGAAGGTATTTTGGACCATTCCTCTTTACAAAACAATTCAAGTTCAGTTAAGTTTGATGGTCGCCGAGAATGGACAGCCCGCTCTCAAATGATCTGAAAACAAAGATTGTTCAACATAGTTGTTCAGGGGAAGGATACAAAAAGTTGTCTCAGAGATTTAACCTGTCAGTTTCCTCTGTGAGGAACATAGTATGGAAATAGAAGACTACAGGGACAGTTCTTGTTAAGCCCAGAAGTGGCAGGCCAAGAAAAATATCAGAAAGGCAGAGAAGAAGAATGGTGAGAACAGTCAAGGACAATCCACAGACCACCTCCAAAGAGCTGCAGCATCATCTTGCTGCAGATGGTGTCACTGTGCATCGGTCAACTATACAGCGCACTTTGCACAAGTAGAAGCTGTATGGGAGAGTGATGAGAAAGAAGCCGTTTCTGCAAGCATGCCACAAACAGTCGCCTGAGGTATGCAAAAGCAGATTTGGACAAGCCAGCTTCATTTTGGAAGAAGGTCCTGTGGACTGATGAAACAAAGATTGAGTTGTTTGGTCATACAAAAAGGCATTATGCATGGCGTCCAAAAAAAACAGCATTCCAAGAAAAACACATGCTACCCACTGTAAAATTTGGTGGAGGTTCCATCATGCTTTGGGGCTGTGTGGCCAATGCCGGCATCGGGAATCTTGTTAAAGTTGAGGGTCGCATGGATTCCACTCAGTATCAGCAGATTCTTGAGAATAATGTTCAAGAATCAGTGATGAAGTTGAAGTTACGCCGGGGATGGATATTTCAGCAAGACAATGATCCAAAACACCGCTCCAAATCGACTCAGGCATTCATGCAGAGGAACAATTACAATGTTCTGGAATGGCCATCCCAGTCCCCAGACCTGAATATCATTGAACATCTGTGGGATGATTTGAAGCGGGCTGTCTATGCTCGGCGACCATCAAACTTAACTGAACTTGAATTGTTTTGTAAAGAGGAATGGTCCAAAATACCTTCATCCATGATCCCAGAACTGATTAAAAGCTACAGGAAGCGACTAGAGGCTGTTATCTTTGCAAAAGGAGGATCTACTAAATATTAATGTCACTTTTCTGTTGAGGTGCCCATACTTTTGCACCGGTCAAATTTTGGTTTAATGCATATTGCGCATTTTCTGTTAGTACAATAAACCTCATTTCAATCCTGAAATATTACTGTGTCCATCAGTTATTAGATATATCAAACTGAAATGGCTGTTGCAAACACCAAAATATTTAGAACTAAAAATGATTAAGATTAATAGGGGTGCCCAAACTTTTTCATAGGACTGTATATATATATATATATATATATATATATATATATATATATATATATATATATATAAAACTCTGCAATTCTGACTTGGACCACTAAGCTAAATGATATGCTGAGACTTCCTGTTTTCTGTAAGAGATTTTTTTGCAGCAGCCACCTCACTTCTCAGCATACATGTGATCAGGGCCATTTCCCCACAGGGCCCTAAGGTAGCGTGAGGGCCCTTGGGACAGCAGGACAGTCTCTGAGAGTATTTCTTGGGCAAACAGTGCTACTCACCTCCTTTGGGTTCTGGTGCTGATCTTCAGGCTTCTTCTGGTCTGGAGATATCACAAATGTCGTAATTATATGTTATAACACCAGCTTGACCGAAATTAATGCTGAGGCCTGATCACAGGCGTTCATGACATCTCTGAGACCAGACAAGACATGAAGACCGGCACTGGAACCCAGAAGAGGTGAGTAATGCAGTTTATGTGTAATCACCTCCCTTGGGATTCCGCTCATTATACTGTGGGGTCTGAGAAGGCTCCAGAGTATAATAATAGGTATAATGTGTGTAGGGGCCACTATGAAACTATGGGGGCACCAGGAGAGGGACTTTATAATGTGAGGGCAACTAAAGGGGTACATTATAATATGTCTGAATGGCTACTGGGTGGGACAGGTTACTATGTGATGCCACTGTAGGGGCATTACAGTGTGTGAGCATTATACTATTATTGTGGGTTAGGTATGTCTAACTTGTAGTAATGCGGTGCCCACTTATGAAACCTTTTGCACTGGGTACACCAATGTGTTAAAAGGGTCTTGTAGATGATCACAGCTATCATACAAATGTAGATAAGACACAATATCCACCAATTACAATACACAGGTCTCAGAACATCTTCTGCCTCTTCTATTAAAATGAATAAGGTTTGCTCCAGACTGTTGTGTCTATGGTCCATGATCCATCTCCAGGAGTCAGGAAGTCACTAACTATTTTAGGCTTTGAGGTAATTCCAAGATTCTTATTATCTATAGATAATAATATGGAAGATTAAAAATAACATCTTCATGTATTGTTACAAAACATGTTTAACATAAAAACGTGATTTAAACAATAGGTCATTTGCTGGTGACACTTTCCCTTTATTATAATAATTTGATATGCCTAAAGATGGAACAGGGTCTGCAGCACATCCCCTATTTACAATAGGAAATATGGTGCGAACAATGATCATTTTTAAGTCTGTATAAAAGATAGTGCTTGCCAGTTTGTTGACAGGTCTCAGTCATGTTTACAGTACCTTTATAATAATGCATGTTTGTTTGATCATCTATATATCTCATAATACTAGTATAAGGGCGGCATATTAAGGAATTACTTCATACTGCCATATAGTTAATGGAAACACAAAGTATAAATACATTTATGATTATTATAATCAGGTCTTGCCTGACAACAAGGATGGCACATTAAAAGATATTACAGGCAACAAAAGGCCCAAAGTACACAAGTACAACATATGAAATCATTGAAATAGAAGGTAATAGCTAGGGAGTGACAAAAATAGTTAATAGATAAAAAAATATTATTTTATTATTATTATTATTATTATTATTATTATTATTATTATTATTATTATTATTATTATTATTTGTAGTTTGAAAGTTATTGTAAGCTGAAATATAACATATTTAATGATTTTTTTTAAGGTATCTTAACAAAGCACCAATGACAGCCCAGTCTCCCTACAGACAATGGTCTACCACAAGATTGCCGCAGGGGACAGTTTTGCAAGATTCAACCAACTGGAGTTCCAGTCTGCAGCCAGGTCATCGAAGTTCCACACTAGGAAGAATGGATCAAAATACTGATAGGAGAAGTGATGCACAAATAAGACAGCAGTTCCAATATAAATGGGACAACAGTATAGCCAGAACGCCTGCTGCTGAATATGAGAGGAAAAGACAAAAGTTGCCTGGAGATCCATATGGAGAAATGATAAACCATTCCTATTCTAGTAAGCGGAGACAAAAAGGGAAGCTAATACAGATGGACTCTATTTATGGTAAATGGGAAGCAGATTATATATTGGAAAAAAAGATGAAAGAGCTAAAATATGATGAGTGGGAACCTTTACACAATCTGCCCAAAGCTCTACAAAATCAACTTCTATCACAAACAGCCAAGATGGCATATCCCGAGACTGAGAAAACTAAACCAGCTATGATAAATTCCGGAGATACAAGTCAGGAAAAGAGAAGTTGGTGGTCTAAGCTTGTCAAATCCACTAAATCAGGAGGAACTAATCCAACTATTTCAGAGAGCTGTCAGGACAAAGTAAATAAAATGTACGTGGAGCAAATCTCCTCAATAAATCACAAACAGGAAGTCCTCAAAGAAAATCAACCACACTTAAGAAAAAGAAAAGTTCCCCCACCTTATGTTCCTCCTCCTTCTTATGATTACCCACATCGTATCTTCCCTATTAACAAAGAAAAAGGAAATCACACTAAGGAATTCAGACAAAATCCAAGTACTCATGTTCTTTCTCTACATGACATTGAGGACTGTCAAGAAAGAAGAGAAAAAGTGCCAAGGTATAGTGTGGAAAGCACCAGAGCTGCCAAGACAAATTCAACCCCAAGTACAAACATACAGGAGAATAAAGTGGAAGCGAAGGAAAAGCAAAAGATTGACCCAGCTTGGCAGAACATAATACAAGGCAGAAAACTTCCTCGAGCTCATAGCTCATGGACAGGACCGAACTCTGATGAATTTCTTGATCACATATATGAAAGTGTAGAAGGCAGAAATTCACCTCTTTCTACCAATATACCTAATTTTCCAAAAACCAAGTCTGATCTTGACTTACAAACTGATAACCTGATATATGGAACCGTTTCATTCCCTCTTCAAAGGGACACAAAGATGCCATATACATTGTACACAGGTAGCAAAGCAATATATGAAGAAAGTGAATTAACAAAAAGAAAAAGTATGACCATTACAAATAACAGCCAACGATCAATCCCTCACTTTGATGGTCGACCACCAATTCCTCTGCACGGAGTCAGACTGCCACGAGAGTTGGGTTTCAGCTATGCGAGTGGAAATTTTCAAAATGCTGATAAAAGGATCAGAGGAGATCACATAAACAGTAGTAAACACGATGGCGAGCAAGGACATGAATGGAAACGGCCATTAAGGGTTGTATCCAGCAAAGAATCAAAGGCAAGAGGTCCTCCAAAGTCTCCAATAAATAAGACTGATTATGGGCGATACAGTCACACTCTTCCCCTGAAAAAACAATATATGAAGCCATATATGCAGGAAGAAACAAAACATGGTGATCCTAGAAAGCAAAGAATACCTTATCAGGATCCAGAATTTCCTAGATGGAGAGAGCCTGGAAATGTTAACACTTTACCAGGGAGGAGCCGTGATCATAACCGTTGGAGAAACCCCGATAATCTGAAATTTAGTAAGAAATTCAATACATCTGAACATCCTCACATACGTCACAGTGATCTAGGAAGAAGTCAAGCTAAAGACGTCATAGCCGAAAAAAGTCAGCCGACGTTATCTAATGAGGGTGAGGGCCTTTTTGTTATTGATGCAACCTGCGTAGTTGTTAGAGCAGAGTATATTTTTCCACCACTAATGGAACAAGTAAAATTTGTATCTAATGAGAAATCTAAAGGGGAATCCTTGGCTGTTCGTGGTCCCTCTAAGAACCATGACAAGAAAGAGAGTGTCCTACACTCAACTTCAGAGCCAAAGCCTAGTTCAAGTTTACCATTACAACCATTTCCTCAGAAGAACCATTCTAAGACACAGCATGGCAATCAGATGTCTACAGGAGGACAGGCCTCAACCCTCAAAGAAAGAGCAGTCCGCATTTTAGGGCTTTCCATTGGAGAATTAGACTATCTTAGTGAGGCTCGAGATCAGCACAAATGCAACAGACCCTTAACAGAAGACATTAATGCTGATGGAGGGGACATATTTAATAAGCAAGAACCCGAGGTATCAATTAAGAATGTAAATAATAGAAAAGAATCTAAGATCCGGAATTATAAAGAAATGCCGTGTATTTTAGAGGATCCTCCTCCTGCTACTTCACTGAGTAGTAATGATAGTGTACACAGATCTAATAGCCCAATGTCTAATAATGGGACGGAAGAGATGAGAGAATTGGGACCAGAACCAAATGTGCTTATTCCTGACATGCAGAACACAAGTAACAATGAAGAGTGCTCGAAACCATCTAACATAATGGTTCAAAATGATCAAATTCTAACAACACCAAACTCCCAGGAAAGCCATCCGTCTACGGTACACTGCGTTGGAGGGAGTCTGTGCCCAGGTGTAGTGTCTGACAGTGAAGAACTTGATACAGCCATGAACAAGCAGACACAAGAAGATGTGGAAAGTCTTGTAAGTGAGCAGAACTGTAAGACATCAGCTGAAACATTGGATATACATGATTTGGAAAGGTTACAACAAGATGAGGGTAGGTTAGTTGAATCAGTGGAGGAAAAATGTCTTTTTAAGCCAAAAACAATATCCATGGTCACTGAAAAGACGACAAGCGAAGAAAATCCTGTAACGTCAATGAACAAAGAGGAAGATCTCCCTACAGAAAATCAATGGAAAGAGAAGAGCTGCAAACCTACAAAACATGCACCACGTTCCACAAATCCTCATTTATGTGAGGAGCCTGAGATACAGCCGAGGCAGACAAGGAGTGATGTGTGCTTACAATCTCCGACGGATCAAACATCTTTATCTATGGGCCTAAGGAAAGTGTATTCAAGAAGACCAAATTACTATGCCAAAGATCTCAGGGAGGCTGTCTCCCGTATCAGACGCCACACTGCCCCAGATTCTGATACAGATGAAGATCTAGAGAAACCTTCTTCTGACTCGGTAGAGCAGCTTTCAGATGAATGTGTGACTTCATGCAGCTCAGACACCTCAGACTCGGAAGTGACAGTAATATTGTGTGAAGCTGACAAGGATGAAGACACATTACCCTTCACAGAAGATACAGGCAGTGAAGGGATGAATGGACACAGTGAAGATTTGGGTGTTATGGTAGCTCCACCAACAACATTGCACGAAAGTCAATTTGTAGACCAGTCTGGCATGTCCCAGGTATCTGAACAAAAAGCTGAATATGATCTGAACAGCTGCATCAAAGAAATACTCCAGGACTTGGATAAGACTGAACAAGAATTTTTCTCAAGCAATGAAGATAGGAGTAAAGTCTCAGCAAACTGTGGTTCTCTAACAACAGGTAACTGAGCATTTTACATAGTACCTGTCAACTCCAATAACATGTCAGTTTAAAGAGGACCTTTCATCACATTCACCAACTCTTTTAATAGTTGCCGCTCCACTGATTCTAGCGCAGTTGAAATTTTTTTCTCTACCCCCCACTGTTCCTGAGCAATCAGTGTTGCTAAATAGTCAGATTGTCAGATGGGCTGTCCTGAGTCTGGAGTAGACATCCTGGGATCATCCACTTAACTGTAGAAAGCATAAACTAGAGATGAGCAAGTACTATTCGAAACGGCCGTTTCGAATAGCACGCACCCATAGGAATGAATGGAAGCGGCCGGCACGCAGACTTTGCCGGTGGCTGGCCGCTTAACCCCCTGCGTGCCAGCTGCGTCCATTCATTCCTATGGGTGCGTGCTATTCGAAAAGGGAGTTTCGAATAGTACTCACTGATCTCTAATAATTACCTTATTGGGTGCTAAAAGTAACAACACTGATTGCTCAGGAGCGGAGTGGGCTAGAGAAAAAATTCCACCTGTACCAAAATCAGTGAATTGTCACTTATTGAAGGATGCAAAGAGTTGAAGTTGGTGGAGATGGTGAAAGGTCCTCTTTAACTATATTCTTGAATTTCAAATGTAATAAGAACCTGGCAAACCTGGAAAAAATTCCAACTGTGCTGAAATCAGTGGAGCAGTGCCTATCGAGTGATATAAAGATCTGGACTTGGCACAGGTAATGACCGAATCTCTTTAAGTCAGAACATAACAATAAACCAAGCAATGTTTTTGGAATTGCTACACACTACAGAAGTAAAGAACATGTATCTAGTGGTACAACAAGACTATTTGCTGTTAGGACTAGTTCACACGGGGGGCAAGGAGGCAGATTTTGACAGTTAATTTTGCCTCAAAATCCGCCTCCATACAACAGTGGTCTATGAAGACCACTAGCGTTCTTTTTTGCCGCTAGCGGCATGTTGCTGCTAGCGGAAAAAAGAAGCGAGCTACCCTTTCTTCAGGCGGATTCCGCCTGGCGGCAGCAACCTCCAGAGTCGGCCCATTCATTTGAGCCGACTCTGGAGGGGAAAGTCGCGACCGCGATGGTTGTGGTGCCGACTCCGCCCAACCGTGGTGCCGACTCCGCCCAACTGTGGTGCCAAAATCCGCCCCACCGTGTGAACGAGCCCTTAGATCATATACGGTAACTCCGTCTAGTCTTTTTCTTTTAGCCATTTGAGCTGCAAACCTCTCTTACTAATTCACTAACAGAAAGGTAGTACCATTATCATATGTGCAGTGGAGGTGCACCTCGGTCATAGTTTCCACAAGCCAACTACAATAGCTTACGCTACTTTCCTCCTCCTCCTGTCCCCTCATATTGCTCAAGTACTTAAAAAAGGCAACTGTGCAAATAGTTTTGATTTAAAGGGGTTATCCAGTTTCTAACATTGATGGCCTATTCTTATGAAATGGAGATTATTATTATTAGATCTCCAACACCTGGGACCCCCACAGATCACTGCTACTGAGACAGGACGACTCAATTATATTTACATACCACGAGCCACACTGCTCATTCACCGTACACCCTGTAATGGCGAGTGACCAGCGCAGCTCGCAGTATGTAAAAAATAGATCTGCAGGGGTTCCAGTTGTTGGACCCCTGTAGATCTAATATTGAAGATCTATCCTATGGATAGGCCATCAATGTTAGAAACCAGATAGCCCCTTTCCTCTAGTTTTCTGTATACAGCTCCTATACAGACCTCTGTATCTCTGTGGTTATCTAGGGGCTGTGCAAGCGGCTTTTTGTGTACATAAAACATAAGACACAACTTTTCATGTGTAAATCTCTACCTAAGGTGATCTTATTTGGAATATGAGATTGCGATATATGGTGGTGCTCTGTTCCCATTTCTTTTTTTTTTCATTTTAGAACATCACACAAACACAGATATGGACATGGAGTCTTCTATAACAGAGTAAGGCTGGTCTTACACGACCGTATTGAATGTACGGTCCGCAAGTTGCTGATCGGCAACATAGACTCCGCAGATGTCCGTGTCCTGCCGCACTCACCGAGTCCGTGCGGTGCCTCAATTCATGGCCATTACAGACATGTCCTATAAATTGCGGACCACGGTTGCGGCCCGGCCACACCACGGATAAAATATCCAGTGGTGTAAGAGGCCACATTGAATATAATGTGTCCGCAAATGGTCTACCATTGAAAACCCTCAATGGCGGACCATTTGCAGACTTACATTACGGTCGTTTAAGACCAGCCTAAGTAAGTGAGAAAGGAAACCTGCAGAGCAAGCATGAAGTGGAGTCTCCTCCTGGCTTTCTACGAAATGTTTTATATGGTCGCCGGCTTGAAAACTCTTCATCAGCATCTATTCTTTTTCTACCAGTATTATAAGGAATTCTACTTATACCATTAGTGTTCATGCATTCATTGTGTCATGTATACTAGATAACATCAGGACTTGAAGTGATATTCATATGGTAAGATATGCTGTGCTATGCAGGAATGATTTCTTCATGAATGGAGCAGTATTATGATGTACATGCTTTAAAGTGGATTTTCAGGGTAATAATAGTGATGACCTATACTAATAATCAGATCACTATCAGATTGGTGAGGGTTTAACATATGAGATCCCCATGAATTGGCTGTTCTGTGCAGCATATATACAGAGATTGGGTCAGGAAGCAGACAGCACTGTTCTTTGTGTAGTGGTCAGAACAGGTACTGCAGATCAGCTCCCTTGTACTTGAATAGGAACTAAGCTGCAGTGACTCAGTGAGCCCAGTCACTACAGAGAGATCAGATCTGTCTGCTTCCTGCTCCATTGTCTGTGTATCAGCTGCTCAGACGATTAGAGTGATTGCCGAGTGTCAGACCACCACCGATCAGATATTGCTGGCCTAACCTTAAGATAGATCATCAATACTGTTAGCCTACAAATCCCTTTAGATATACTGAGGTAAGCAGGACTGAATTCTTCAAAAATCCATAGTAGTTTTTGTTGACCACTACACATTTATATTTATTGTATTATTCTTGTTGTAGCAGTAACCTTGTCCATATATATATATCATGCATCAGATATCTACCTGTACGGACACAATATTAGTTATTTCAGGTCTTCACAAAGATACTAACTATATAATACATTATTTTGCAATTTTGCAGTGCAATTGTTATTACCTCTTAAGTTTCTACCATCATAAATAATAAAACATTACCAAAACTACCTGGAATATTCATCAGTGTGGTACAAAGAAAAAGATATTCACGTATTATATTGTCTTTGAATAACAAACACCATTTTGTTTAGTTTTGGCACAGAGGAGATTTGCATATTCTTTATTCACCTATATTTGCAAAGTGAGAATTACCATCCCCAGCCATAGCAATGAGGAGATTTACATCCCACATCACTATGACATCTCAGGAGCCTGTAGGCACAGAATGACTGCCACATTTGACTCCAATACGGTACGACCCCAGGTCCAGGCCAACTGTTTCCTATGAGAGTTGCAGGAAATGCGAATGTCCTTCGTGGATCTCCTGTTTGTGATGTTTTATGTTTTTCTCTCTATATTTTTTTTTAATGTAGAGTGTGAGCCCCATAAAGGGATCATAATGTACATTTTTTTTTTTTCCTATCAGTATGTCTTTTTGTAGAATGTGAGGAAATCCCCATAAACACGGGGAGAACATATAAACTCCATGCAGATGTTGTTCCTAGTGGGATTTGAACCCAGGACTCCAGCGCTGCAAGGCTGCAGTGCTAACCACTGAGCCACCGTGTTGCCCTAATTTTTTTTCTATATATTTTTTATTATACAGTATATGCTTGTTTTATATACAATAATGATAGAAATTCTCTGGCCATATACGCATTCCCCTTTCTATTTCTATGTATTCTCCTATCACTCACTCAGTAATATACTGAATTAATATATACGGTAATATACATATGCATGTACAATGTTTAGATGTGTTTTTATATATATTTTCGTGTAAGCTACATTATTTTCTTTAGGTGTAGTTATGAGCGCATGCTTACTGTGCCTATACTTGCCCTGTCTGTAAGGAAATCTTATGGAGACAAGAATGTACACTGCACAGCAGGAATCCTCTTTATCTTTCCACATGTCAGATTTGGCTACTGACTACTGACCATAGGGATCATACAAGTTAGGCTTTGTTCAGATCTGCGTCAGAGTCTCCGTAAGAGCGAAGAGTACTGCAGTATAAAAACGGCGGACCGCTCTTTTGGCGGATTCGCTCTTTGTCGTTCAGGTCCCACATCAGATATGAATGACACAAGGCGCAAGTGTAAACCTTAGCTTTCAGCTGACAACAGGTGGCCCATGTACAACACTTTACTTTATGGGCTACTTGGTTTCCAAATGCTTATTCTATGGTATGTCTGCTCCAGAACGGAACCTGACTGAAGCTTGCCGATAGGTGGTATTAAAATTCCAGGAGAGTCTAATCTACTTCTTACCCCACCCACAAAAGAAATGGGAACCCACTTTCACACATAGAAATCTCCACAAACTGCCCACTTGGTGGTTAATGTTACCCAAATTTTGTTCCTATGGTTGTCCACATACTTTTCTACCCATTTCCCAGGAGTATTGGCAAGTATGAACTTACCTGACTGAAACATGGCTGTGATGTCACTGCACATGACCTCATAGAAAACACTTGTGATGTCACATCCGCTTCTATGACTATTACACTCTTATGTGACTAAAATAAGTTGTGACATATAAAATTACTAGAGTTCTACACATTTGTGACATCACAGTATATTTATCTGTCAACCTCATGTGTGATGCTAAGGCAGTTTCGCTCACTTGTGATATCACATAATCGGATATGTTTACCTGTGACCCTGACAGAAACGTTGTGTAGTGCCACAGTTGTCTGACAGAAACGTTGTATAATACCACAGTTGTCTGACAGAAACGTTGTGTAGTACCACAGTTGTCTGACAGAAACGTTGTGTAGTACCACAGTTGTCTGACAGAAACGTTGTGTAGTGCCACAGAAACTGACGCTGAGTTCACACCAGCATTCGGCACTCCGTTCTCAGGTTTCCGTCTTCTGTCATGCTGAATTCAGCGCACTGTCACTGGCTTTCCAGCGGTATATAAAACTGCATGTGCCCCAACCCATGAAAGGTCATCTTTAAATAGTGCCCCTTATTAATAATACCCCCTTATATTAATAATGCCCTATTAGTCCCTATATAAAGTCGCCATATTCTGACACCTGTAAGTTTTTTATACTTCCTTGCATAGGGCATCTTTTTGTGCGAGGCCGGGAGTACTTTTCAGTTCTACCATTTTGGGGACTGTTTATTGCTTTTGATCACTTTTTATTCAAATTTTTATCAGAGGCAAAACAGTAAAAAAAATGTCAGTTTGACACTTTTGACTTTTTTTCCTGCTATGGCGTTTACCATACAAGAAAAATATTGCTATGGATTTGTAGAGCAGGCGATTTAGGACACAGGGGTATGTGTTTCACAGTATTTACATACTTTTATATGTGTTCTAGGGACAGAGGGGTGATTTGAATTTTTAATACTTTTTATTTTTTTTAATATTTTTATTTTTTTATTTTATTTTTGTACTTATTAGACCCCCAGGGGTCTGATTACTAATACAATGCATCACAATGCATTGCAAAAATCCGGCATGTCTATTGCAGGCTACATACAACAGCTTGCAATAGAAAGTATAGAGTGACAGGCTGGAGAGCCTTCACAAGGCTCTCGGCTGCCATAGAAACGCACGCAGGCCCCGAAGCTTGCTCCGGGTGCCTGTGATTGCCAGTAAAATGGCGACTCAGTCAAAGCTGGGGGGTTAATGCTAAAACAGCAGACACCATTATTGTGTTGGGGTGCTGGGGCACAATTGTGTCTATCTGGCCCATCCTTGGGCTTGAGGACTATTTCTTTTTCCACCCACTTGCAATTCTTGCACTTGGGGGTTAATAGGAGCATTACAGTCTGTAGTGCTCCTATTAACCCCCAAGTGCAAGAATTACAAGTGGGTGGGAAAAAAAACAGTCCTCAAGCCCAAGGAAGGGCTTCCCCTGCCGGGCTTCCGTGACGCTAAGCCAGTCCAGGTCAGTTCGCACGCAGCTTGTCCTGGACTGGCTTAGGTCAGTAAAAATGCCGCCCCCCGACATAGCAATTGCCTCACGTCGCCTCATTAGAGGTGCGGCGCTGCCCTTGCCATAAATGTATAGATACTTTCTGGTTGATAAAATCAGGGCATTTAAGCCACAGCAGCCACCCAACCTAACTAGCAACATTGCCTTTGCATAAACCCCAGCAAATAGGGCAAATTTGCAGCGATTGTTACCAAAATCCCATGAAATTCACGACTATTGATGTCTATGTCTATATATAGTGGCAAAAAGCATATCCTTTGTTATAACTTCTGCTTTGTTAGAACAAATCTGGGTGTAGGCAGTAAACCAGGGCGCAGTTCCATCTGTTTACCATGAGATGGCACTACAACTATAACAATAACTACAGAGGAACATAACATAATCTATCCAGTAATGTAACATCATGTTGTCACCAATGTCATTTACTAAAAGCCAAACACTATGAGAAATGAACCTACACTAAGTACAAACAAAATGCAGTTTCAGAGTACAGTTATAGTTCCGCCAAATGTGATCACATTCAATGAATTTAGATTGTACTATTATATCAGTAATAAAAAGGCAGATAAACTAGGACATATTACTAGCTAACTTAATAAGAATAGCGGGAACTATTGATATAGATTGATAGAAATCTCCAGGATACAATGGACTTTGCAATGAGTATTACAAGTAGCTTGCTAGAGTTTGTAGGTAAATGCTTTGCATAGGGAAACAGCGCCTCCCTTGTCCATGGGCTGCATTGTTGTCGCTTAGCCCCATTCATTTTCTATATTAAAAACAGACCCTCCTTTTTAGTAACTCATACAACCCCTCTAAGAATATACTTTTCCAACCCATCACTGAGAGGGAGGGAAATATAAGGGGGTGTTTGCTAATATATTTTCCAAGTGTTTAGGACTGGAGAGCTATTTCTTCTAAAGAGATGTTAGATTTAAACCATATGTTCAACATACATTTCATCGGGTGTATCACTGTACATTTATAACTAGGCACGGTCCAGATGTAGCAGGGAGACCCCTCCTCATCTGGCTATAGCTGTATATATTTTATAAATATGAATGGGAGAATAGATCTAAGTGCTGCCGCACAGTGTATGATGGCAGCAGAGCCGTATTTGGTGCTGAGGATGACAATGTATTTTTGTATAAGGGCCTATGGACACGACTGTGTGCTAGTTCAGTGTGCTGTCCTTGTTTTTCCCAGATGTCACACTGACCCATTCATTTCTATCAGTTCGTGCACACAACTGTGATTTCCATGGATCCCTGTGCGGGCTGACAGTTTGTGCCACAAACTGACAGGTAAATTCCCTGGGGCCAGTGAGAACAGCTGGTGCACAGGTAGCCCACAGATGATATTTGTGGGCTGCCTGCTTCATACAATCCTGGCCACGTGGCTCACACGTGCTCATGTGCATGAGTCCTAACACTGATTTATAGGCTCTCCTGCGACCACAAAGGCCACTGAATGGTTTCAGCTGTCATGTAAGGTGCAGGACTTCCAGTGGCACAGACACCAATGGTGGACAACGTAACGCTGGGGACAGGTGAGTATGCCTTTCTTTATGTTACACCTCCCCTGGCCTTCACATGAAAATCACTATCACTTTAATCAAAGTATAGGCGCACATTTTTTACCCATCTGCACTTTGTGGACACCATTTTATCCAGCTAAAATCAGGTCTGATTTTCCCCTATGTTTACAGAGACCCTTACATTTTATGTCCATTAGGCCTACTTCACACAACAAAAATGGCCACCATGCGGCTTTTTTATAATTCACAAAAGTCTGTGACTGTATTCACATGTTTTTTAATGGACAGTGAAAATGGTCCACCAGGAAAACTAACGTGTTCAATGTTTGTGTTTTCTCAGTTAACCCCTTAGAGACACAGCCCAAAAGTGACTTAAGGACCAGGCCTCTTTTTTCAAATCTGACATGTGTCACTTTAAATGGCGATAACTTTGAGACGCTTTAACTTACACAAGTGATTCTGAGATTGTTATTTCGTAACACATTGTACTTCATGTCAGGAGTAAATTTTCGTTGATATGTTTTGTCTTTAATTATGAAAAAATAGGAAATTTGGTGAAAATTTTGAAAAAAATGCAGTTTTCAAACTTTGAAATTGCAAGCCTTTCAAATAGAAAGTCATACTACCCGAATTTTTTCATAAATATAATTAACCATGTCTCTGATTTATGTAGCAATCAAATTTTAAGCACCCTTTCATTTTTTTCAGATATTATAAGGCTTACAAGTCAAGCAGTAATTTTCCAAATTTTCAAGAAAATTTCCAAAACACATTTTTCAAGGGACCAGTTCAGTTCTGAAGGGAACTTGAAAGGCCTCTCTAATAAAACCCCCAAAAGTCACCCCATTCTAAAAACTGCACTCCTGAAAGAATCCAAAACAGCAGTTAGAAAGTTTCTTAACCCTTTCAGCATTTCACAACAATTAAAACAAAATGGAGGTCAAATTTACATTTTTCAATTTCTGTCATTAATATATTCATTTAGCCCTAGAATTTACACATTTACTAAGGTTTAAAGGAGAAACTGCACCCCACATTTTGTTACACAATTTCTCCCGAACACGACAATACCCCATATGTGCTGGTACCCTAATGTACAGGCACACGGTCGCTCTCAGAGCGGATGGAGCACTAATTGGATTTTGTAGGCCAGATTTTGCTAGAATATTTTTCAGGCGCCATGCCCCGATTACAAAGCCCCCAAGGTGCCAAAACAGTGGAAAACCCCAAAATGTCACCCCATTTTGGAAACTAGACCCCTCAAGGAATTTATCAAGGGGTATAGTGAGCACTTGGACCCTACAGGTGTTTCACAGATTTTTTTACCATTGAGATGTGAAAATGAAAAATTACTTTTTTATAATAAAATGTCACTGTAGCCCCAAATTTTTCATCTTCACAAAGGGTTAAAGGAGAAACTGCACCCCACATTTTGTTACACAATTTCTCCCGAACACGACAATACCCAATATGTGCTGGTACCCTAATGTACGGGCACACGGTCGCTCTCAGAACAGATGGAGCGCTAATTGGATTTTGTAGGCCAGATTTTACTAGAATACTTTTAAGGCACCATGTCCCTTTTGCAGAGCCCCCAATGTGCCAAAACAGTGGAAACCCCCAAAATGTCACCCCATTTTGGAAACTATACCCCTCAAGGAATTTACCAAGGGGTTTAGTGAGCCCTTTGACCCTACAGGAGTGTAACAGAATTGGCCCAACAAAAGGAAAAGTGACATTTTTTGCTATAAAATGTAGCTTTAACCCCAAATTATGCATTTCCACAAGGGGTTAAAAAAAAAATGCACCACACAAATTGTCAAGCACTTTGTCCCAACTACAGAAATGCCCCACATGTGGATGTAAAGTGATGTATGGGCACACTGTAAAGTCCAGAGCTGAAGGATCGCTATTGGGATTTTGGAGGGCAAATTTAGCTGAAATCTGTTTCAGGCACCATGTTGCATTTGGAGAGCCCCTGAAGTGCTAGAACAGTGGAACCCCCCCCCCCCCAAAAAAAAACGACCCCATTTTGAAAACTAGACCCCTCAAGGAATTTATCAAGGGGTTTAGTGAGCACTTGGACCCTACAGGTGTTTCACAGATTTTTTTACCATTGAGATGTGAAAATGAAAAATTACTTTTTTTCCAATAAATCGTCCATTTAGCGCCATATTTTTAATTTTTGCAAGTAGTTAGAGAATTAAGAGCCCCCCACAGTTTGTTACACAATTTCCCCTGAACACGGCAATACCCCATATGGGATCATAATCTGCTGTATGGGTACATGTTGGGGCTCAGAATGGAAAGAGCGCTATTTGGATTTTGGAGGGCATATATTGCTGGAATAGTTTTGAGGTGCCATGTCGCATTTGCTGAGCCCCTAAAATATCAATACAATAGAAACCCCTCAAAAGTGACCCCATTTTAGAAACTACACCCGTCAAGGAATGTATCAAGTGGTATTATGATTTTGAGACTAAAAATGCTTCCCAAAAATTGAAATTTTTAAAGAAATATGCCATTTTGGTATCCAATGTATTGCACCCACTTTGTGTTGTCAGAGACCTGCACTCCTAAAACTATTAAGTGGGCCTTCCCGAGGGGCAAAAAAATTATATATGTGGGTATAAACTGCTGCTTGGGCGCACAGCAGGGCTCAGAAGGGAAGGAGCACTGCGCTTTTTAGCTTTTGGGGTACAGATTTAGAGGGACTTCCTGGGCGCCATGTTGTTTTTGCAGAGCCCTGGAGGTGCCAGTAAACTGGAATTCCCCAAGAAGTGACCCCATTTTGTAGGGGAAATTTTAGAGTCTCTGCAAAAGTGCCATGGCATCCAAAAACCAAACCGTCTAAGTCTGTGCTCCAAAAAACAAATAACCTTCTTCCCTTCTGTGTCTGGCTGGGCCCTAATATCAGTTTATACCCACATATGACATTACGTACGTTATCCGGGGTACACCAGTGTCATATATGTGCCCTAATATCAGTTTATACTCACATATGACATTACCCCGGTTACACCAGTGTCATACATGTGGCATAAACTGCAGTTTGGGCACACAGCAGGGGGCAGAAGGGAAGTAGCGCGATTCGGCTTTTGGAGTACAGATTCAGATGTTTGGTATCTAGACGCCATGTCATGTTTGTAGAGCCTGTAAGGTACCAGAAAAGTGGATTCCCCAAAGGAGTGACCGCAGTTTGAAAACTGCACCCCTAAAAGAATTTATCAGGGGGTGTAGTGTAGTATTAGTATCCCGGACGTGACTGAACAGCGGATGGCGAAGAGGGAATATATAAGCGGTGCGGAGGACATTGCAGACACTAAATTCCCTACTGTACCCCCAGTAGCTCCTATGATTGGGGGAGTCACACTGGGGTCACTTTGGGGGTCACTTCTGGTATATTTTCCCTCATAAGCTGTAAATATAGGGTGTCCCCTGATATTCGCTCGCACAGCTTATACATTCCCTGCCTGCCGCACCCAGTTGTGTTCTAATGATTTGGCGATTTTGCGTGATTTTGTCTTCACATTGGTAGAGGCTATATTTTCTTTATTTTTCTGCTGACGTGGCCATATAAGGGCTTGTTGTTTGCGGGATGCGATGTATTTTGTAATGACACCATCTTGGGGTGCCTAAAACTTACTGATTACATTTTATTAACTCTTTTTTTGCTGGATTTAAAAGAGAAAAAATCAATTCTGGTATTGAGTTTTACCTTTTACATTTTTCGCCATGCAGCGTACAGTATAAGTAACATGTGACCTTTATTCTGCGGGTTGGTACGGTTACGGCGATACCTCATTTATGTTATTTTTTTATGCGATACTAAGTCTGCAGAACAAAAACACATTTGGGGACATAAATCAGTGATTTTTGCATCGCCATCTTCTGAGAGGCGTAACATTTTTATTTTTTGCTTGACAGTGTTGGTTGAGAGCTTATTTTTTGCGGGACAACCTGTGCATTTTATTGGTACTATTTTGGGGTGCATATGACTTTTTGATCACTTTTTATAGCACATTTTGTAAGGTGAGATGGCGAAAAATCACTACTTCCGGCGGGTTTTTTCCGTTATTTTTTACCGCCGTTCACTGTGTACATTAAATATTGTTTCAGTTTTGTTGTACAGGTTGTTACGGACGCGACAATACCAAATATGTATTGTTTTTATTAATTTTTTGTGTTTTTTTTACATAATTCATTTTTTATAGAAAAAAGGGATTTTTGGGACTTTATAACTTTATTAATTGTTTTCAAATACTTTATTTTTTTTTTTACACTTTTTTTTTTTTACTTGTTCTTGTGTCCCTATGGGACACATGGATCAGTGAAGATTGCATCACTGATTCTCTACTCTAGACTGAGACACAGGCTGCAGTGACAGCCTGCACGTGTCTCACTCTAGACACAGGAAGTGAGCTGTGCGGACGGGACAGCTCACTTCCAGAAGACGCCGGGAGCATCACCAGGTAAGTGAGTGCTCAGGGCTGTCTGGGGTCACTAACCAGACCCCAGACTACGTATTACAGATACCGGCACCCCCCGACCTCGGTCCGGGGGGTGCCGGCGGGGGGGGGGGAGAGATTGCGGCACCCTTTGTTTGCGGTGGTCATGTTTGACCATCGCAATCAAAGGGTTAAAACCTCCGATCGGTAAAAGTACCGACCGGAGGTTATGGAAAAGGGTGATAGCTGTCAGTAACAGCTATCACTCAGTTCCGATTCCGCCCGCTCAGCTAGTGAGCGGGCGGAATCACCATGATGTAATATTACTTCATGGTGCGCGAAGTACCTCGCGTCCATGACGTAATAGTACGTCAAAGGTCGCTAAGGGGTTAAACAAAAAAATCAGATGTGTGAATGCACCCATAGACTTTCATGGGTTTTTTAAAAAAAAAAAAAAAAAAATTGCAGTCACATAGCCTTTTTTCAATGTTGTTGTGAATGAGCCCAAAAAATTAACCAATACATTTGTTTTTCATGAAAGTTTGTTGTGTGAATGGTTGTGTTAATAGGGCCTTAAAACATCCATGTTGTCTCTATGGACTATGTAGTAAATACCAGAACCAACTTAAATTATATTAAACTGTGCCAAATTTTTTTGACCTAGATCAATGTAGTATACAGCTGGTCCTTATTGGAAAAAAGCTCAGCAAATATTTGGCATTTGTGTCTCATTCATTTCTTCCTTGTCCTCCTTATTAGGCTTAGTCTGGCCCACTGAGGAACTGATCAATCCCATAGTGGACCCCGGGCAATTAGGGGGCCTTACTGGACCCCCACTGCTCTTTTAATAGACAGTGGGGTCCAGTAACAGCCCCTATTAACTTACCTATCCCTGCACCTGCTCACTGCAGCCTTCCTCTTCAGCCTCTAGGGGGCCCTGTGCATCACTCATTATGTCTCTGCAACATGATATACAGTGCATAGGGTCCATTGAATCCTGAAGAGAGAAGCAGAGTAGTCCATGGGCAGGGGCAGGGATTGGTAAGTGTATGCAGCCCATTCTACCCAGTTCTGCTATAAGGGAGACCTGTTGAGGTGGTGGGAAACATCACTAATTCCCCCATACAGTGGCCCCTTCACTTTTCCCTCTCACACAGTGGCCCTCATACAGTGGGGCCATTATATTGTATGGGGGCTACTATCCTGAATATATTAAAATGTGTAGGGCATTAGGAGGAAATGTTAAAGGGGTTGTCAAGGCTTATTTTTTTTATTCTGTCCTCAGTAGGGGGCCATAAAAAAAATTAGGCCCAGACAACCCCTTTAAAGGGGCTCTATCATTGGGAAAAGAAAGATTATGAATGATAATCTGTTTTCCCTTAGCCCAAACAGCAGCACAACTGGGGTATTCCTGCCCCTAATGAGCTGTTAGGACAGGTGGAATTTTTAATTACCTAACAGCTTTTGACTCCTATAAGAGGCCGGAAGACATGCTCCTCCCTTGTGTTAGTAACAAGTATGATAAAGGTGACACACACATATACATCACATATTGTACAATAGCACCTCTTAGGGAGGGAGCCTTGTGCTGCTGTTTGGGCTAAGGGAAAACAGATTATCATTCATAATCTTTCTTTCCCCCTACGCCCAACAGCAGCACAACTGGGGATTTAGCAAGTATTATCTCCCCTAGGGCGGGACCTCCTGGCAGGCTGATGCCAAGACGGAGTGCCCAAATGCTGTAGCATCGGCCGTACGCCAGTCCAATCTGTAGTGTTTGGCAAAAGTCAGCTGTGAGTTCCAAGAGGCTGCAGCACATATCTGCTCTAGAGAGAGGAACCGTGTCTCTGCCCATGATGTCGCCACTGATCGGGTGGCATGGGCTCGTAGGAAATCTGGAACAGGAAGATTCTGAGCCCGTAGGGAACAGCTGATAGCTTCTCTGATCCATCTAGACAGGGTTACCTTTGATGCTTTAGCGCCTCTATTGTGGCCAAACACATTAACCAGAAGATTCTCTGATCTTTGGAACGGTGCTGTACGATCCAGGTAGATACGTAGTGCTCTTACCAGATCCAGTGTGTGTAGCTTCTCCTCCTGCTCAGTGGCAGGGGAGGGAAAGAAGCCTGGTAGGGTGATCACTTGATTGGTGTTCTGAAGTGTGGGTACCTTTGGCAAGAATCCTTGGACGAACCTTAGCTGTACTCTGTCAGGAAAGAAAGTTATGAAAGGTTCGGAGGCCACTAGGGCCTGCAATTCGCCAACCCTCTTGGCGGAGGTTATTGCCAACAGAAAGGTCACTTTAAATGACAGGTACTTCCAGTCCACTTCAGATAATGGTTCGAAGGGGGGCGCACATAGCCCTTGTAGAACCGCGGCCAGGTCCCGCCTGGGGACAGGGGGCCGTACCTGGGGGCGGAGCCTGGCAGCCCCCCTAAGGAACTGTTTGACAAGAGGATCTTGTGATAACCGTGTCTCCAGGAGAGCAGATAGAGCTGACACTTGAACCTTGAGGGTGGCAGGTGCTAGTCCTCTCTCCAAGCCGTTCTGTAAGAACTCTAGGACTGCATCTCTGTCTGGATCGCGGTGGCTGCCTGTACACCAATCTCGGAATATCCGGGCGATCCTTTGGTAGCTCTGATTGGTTGCCTCTGCTCTTGAATGGGCTAAGGTACTTAGCACTCCCTGGGACAATCCTCTGTCTGCGCATATGGCGCAGTTAGCCTCCAGGCAGTGAGGTTGAATTTGTCTAGGCCCAGGCACGGCCGACTGTTCAGTGACACCAGATTCCTGACTGGTGGAAGCCTCCAGTAGTTCCCCTGACTCATAAGGATAAGGTCGGTGAACCATGCCCTTTTTGGCCAGAACGGCATGATCACTATTGCCGAAGTCTGGTCCTGCCTGAGTTTCGCCAATACCTTCGGTATCATCGGGATGGGAGGGAACACGTATGCCAGTTCGAACCTTCATGGTATTAACAGGGCATCCACCGCCAAAGGGTTGTCTTCCCGGTACAGGGAGCAAAACCTTTCTACTTTGGCATTGTGTTGGGTGGCCATCAGATCCACCTCGGGGAGACCCCACCTCCTGGTCAGGTAGTGGAAGATGTCCTGGTTCAGGGACCATTCGCCTGTGGTCGGCCGGCCTCTGCTGAGTTGATCCGCTAGGATGTTCAGGCGGCCCTGGATATGTACCGCGGCCAGCTGGGAGAGGTTTCGTTCTGCCCAGGAGAAGATCAGGTTGGTGACTTGCATGAGCGAGGGGGACCTGGTTCCTCCCTGCTTGTTGATATAGTGGACTGTCGTCAGATTGTCTGATCTTACTTTGACCGCTTTCCCTCGTAGAAGTGGTGCAAATGACAGAAGGGCTCGATGAACTGCGGTAAGCTCGCGCCAGTTGGATGAGTGCGTCCTCTCCCGCTGATTCCATGTACCTTGAACCGGGGTCTCCCCCAGATGAGCTCCCCAGCCTGTGAGAGAGGCATCTGTAGTCAGCAGGGTCCAGGCGGGCTGGACCGAGGACTTCCCATCTCGCAGATGGGTCCACCAGGGCAAGGTTTGCCGGGTGCTGATGGTTAACTGGATTGGCTTCTGTAAACCTGAAGGACTGTGATTCCAGACTCTCAAGATCTCGTTCTGTAGAGGGCGCATATGCCATAGGGCCCAAGGAACTGCATCTAGGGCAGCGGACATCAATACGAGGACCTTCATCGCCGTCCTGATGGTGACCTTCCGTGTGGAAGACAAATGATGTGCCGCCCGAGCAATTTTCCTTTTGCGAGGAGAGGGTAGAGAGACCGTCATGTTGAGAGAGTCTAGAATAAGTCCCAGGAACTGAACTCGTGTTGATGGCACCATCACTGGCTTCTGCCAGTTTACCAGCCACCCCAGCTTGTCTAGTAGAGCTACGACGGTCTGCACCTGCGTGGTAAGAACCTCCTTTGAATGAGCCTTCAGAAGCCAGTCATCCAGGTACGGGACTATGAATATGCCTTGAAGGCGAAGGGCGGCAGCGACCGGCGCTATGACCTTTGTGAAGGTGTGGGGGGCGGAGGATATGCCGAACGGGAGGGCTGCGAACTGGAAGTGCGCCTCTTTCCCCTGTATGTCTACGGCAATCCTTAGGAACTTTCGGTGTGCCAGAAAGATGGGTACGTGGAGGTAGGCGTCCTTCAGGTCCAGAGTGACGAAGTGATCTCCAGGGTGCATGAAAGGTAGTACTGACCTTATGGTTTCCATGCGAAACCGCAGCCTGCGGATGAAGTGATTCAGATACCTGAGATCGATGATCATACGCCACTCGCCTGATGGCTTGGGGACCAAGAAGACTGGAGAGTAGACGCCTGTGCCTTGTTCTGCGCGAGGAACCATCTCTAGCGCGGCCTTGTCCACGTACTCCTGAATCAATCTCTCCAGATGAAGTTGTTTGGGGCCCTGAAGAGGGCGGGTTCTTACCATCTTCTCTGTTGGCTGGGAAACAAAATTAAATTTATAACCTTCCTGGATCATCTGGATGACCCAGGGGTCCCGAATATTCTGCCGCCAGGCCTCCACATAGTGGGAAAGACGACCGCCCACCCCAGGGGAGGGGGGGGGGAGTAGGAAGGGGGGTGTGTACTGAGAGGGAATTAGAAGGGGGCATTCTTACGGCCACGAGATGAGCCCCGACCTCTTCCTTTCCTGGATCGCCGCTGGCCTCTGGTGCCTCTTCGAGTGCCTCTTCCTCGAAAGGAGGTACTCCAACCTTCAAGGGGCTGTGGCAGGTTCTTGCTCTTAGAGTCGGCCCAGCCTTCCATGATGTGGTCGAGCTCCCTTCCAAACAGCCGTCCGGGCTCAAAGGGGAGACCACAGAGGCTATTTTTGGAAGTAAGGTCAGCCTTCCAGGGCTTCAGCCATAGGGGTCGGCGAGCCACAGTAGCCAGTGCCATGGATCTAGCCGCCAGACGGGTCTGAAAATGGGTAGCTTCTGTCAGGTGATCCACCAACAGCGTGATGTCGGATACTGCCGCGAGGAGATCATCACGATCCACGCCGGAATCGATGTCCTTGGCCAGGGATGACAGTTCTGCGCGTAAGCCAGTTGCTACCTCATTCGCGACCATGCCCAAAGAGGCCTGGGCAGAGGCGGACGAATATACACGCCTCAAAGATCCTTCGACTCGGCGATCCATGGGGTCCCTGAGGCCCGAGCCGTCCTCTGATGGAAGGATGGAGCGCCTTGATAACTTGGCCACGGCGACGTCCACCTTTGGCGGGGGACCCCACGCCTTTAGTTGACTCTCAGAGACGGGAAAAAGTGCCTTGAAGCGTGTGGATGGCGCAAAGGATCTCTCCGGGTGCCTCCATTCGCCCTCCATCAGGCGGAGCATCTCCGAAGAGGGCCTGAAGGTACGAGACCTACGGCTAGAGCCTTCCCCGCCTTCCCGGTCTCTGATTCTTAGGGTCTTGAATACTCTGGACATTTTGTCCAGGGGAAAAATCTCCTTCTCCTCCTCCGTACTAGAAGACGACTCCACATCCCTGAGGCGCAGCTTTTCCAGAGGCGGCAGGGACAATTCGCAATCCAGCCGTGGCCTCTTGGCCAGGGAGACGGCTTCCATTCTTTTCATGGAGTCCTGGACGTACCCCTTCACCCAGGACACCATCTCTCGCATGGGAGTTGTTTCAACAGAGGGGGCCCTGCACCCCTGACAGAAGCGATATTGGGAGTCATCAGGCAGCGGCACTCTACAAGAAGCGCACGCCAGATGCTTCCTTTTGGAAGTAGCCTTCCTTCTAGGCGGAACAGTGGAGGAAAAAGAAGACATTCTGAGGAGGAAGAAAAGGGATACACTAACTACTTACTGCACTCAGAGATGCAACCCCCCCCCCCCCCCCGGCCATGTCCACCAAACCTTAGTCAATGAAGACAGTTCTCCAGCACAGAAATTGACCAGGGAGCTTCACCAACTGATGTGCTTGCAACCGGAGCGACAAGCACTAACTGAAGCTCTAAGGGGACTTAAATAGGCCAGGGGGCAGGGTTTTGCCCGGAGCCCCGCCCAAGGGGTAGGGGCTACAACGGAGCCAGAATCTCATGAAAAAAAGGGGAGGGGAGAAGACAGGGGGAGGGGGATCTGACCCAGGTATGGTCCCCAGGACCGGGGGACCCCCCTCCCGAACTACCGTGCAATGCTCGTGTCTAGGGGTTGTTCTCTTCCCGTCCGCCGCGAGACCCGCGCACTGCGCATGTGCGGCGGACCCTGTTAGACGGCGGACCGGAGGAACCTGAGAAAGGTTCCTAGGTCTAGCGTTCCTAGGGGAAAGCCCCGACCCGGCGCCCCAGTCGGACAGGAGCGTGCACGAGCCGGCAGGGTCCCCGCCGGGAGAAGGGGACCTCTGCTGAAAAAAGAGGATGTCCAGAAAAAGATCTTCTGCTGTCAGGTACCGGTGGGGGAGAGTGGTGGACCCCTATAGGAGGTCAGAACATCTGCTCCCCCCCTGACCACCTGTCCTGTCCCACAGGACAGAAAAAAACACAAGGGAGGAGCATGTCTTCCGGCCTCTTATAGAGGTCAAAAGCTGTTAGGTAATTAAAAATTCCACCTGTCCTAACAGCTCATTAGGGGCAGGAATACCCCAGTTGTGCTGCTGTTGGGCGTAGGGGGAAAGTAATTTTTAACTAATCACATCCTTGTATAGGCTTTAGAAAGGCTATTCCACACCTACCTTTAGTATGTAAATTGCCTCTGTGGTTTTTGAAAAAGTCCGTTTTTATACACATGCTAATTAGCTTCCAGCCAGCACAGGAAGTTCCCAGCAGCACTGATCTCTGCTATCTGTGTGTGCAAGCAGGAAGTCATCAGTAGCAGCAGCAGCATCCTGTGCTGTATACACCCATAGGAAACAATAGCAAAGGGGCTCTATCATTGGGAAAAGTCATTTTTAGATAAGCACATCCTTGTATAGCCTTTAGAAATGCTATTCCACATGTATCTTTTATATGTAAATCGCCTCAGTAGTTTCTGAATGAGCCGTTTTTATTCATATCCTAATTAGCCTCTTGATGCACCCCGGAAGTCTCATCGTGCACTCCTGTCTGCTATTCTTTCCTATGTATGTGTACAGCACAGGCTGCTGCTGCTGCTGTTGACTTCCTGCTTCCTGTTTGCACACACAGATAGGAGATAATAGCAGAGAAGAGTGCTGCCGGGAACTTCCTGTGCTGGCTGGAAGCTAATTAGCATATGAATAAAAACGGACTTATTCAGAGACCACTGAGGCAATTTACATACCAAAGGTAGGTGTGGAATAGACTTTCTAAAGGTTATGCATGTATGTGCTTAGTTAAAAATAACTTTTCCCAATGATAGAGCCCCTTTAAAGGGGTTGTCTGTACTGGAGAAAATCTTTGCTCTCAGTGGTGGCAGTTATGTGATGTGTATCGCCATAACGCTTCATGGGAAGATTAATTCCATTATATCTGATACCCACCCAGCTTTTGATAAGATCTAGACCCCTTGGGTTACTAAGTCTTGCATCCCAGATCTTACATACTGTCTCCAGCTCTAGCCCTGCGACCGGATTGAGTCTCCACCCTTCCCACTCCTCCTCTCAAGCAGATCCGAGGTTGTCGTCTCTCGCTGCCCTAATCCACTGTGGTGCTACGTTTCCCTTCCTTTTTTCTCCTGATTTAGGTTTATTGTTATGTTTTCATTTTCAGTTTGTTTCCAACATGTTTTTTGTATGATATCTCTTGATATATGATGCTGACTTTAATGTTTGATGTAGTCTCTGTCAATTTATGGCTGTATTTTATTTGACATACAATTTATGTTTTTTCTTCTTCTTGTTGTAATTTAATAAATACCTTTGAAACTAAAGAGGTTGTCCATAAATTGAAGTGATCCCTGTGGCGGCCAGGGAAGTGTCAAATTTGAAAAAAAATAAATAAAAAATACACACTCGTCTTCAGTACCTGGTCATCCCCCGTCAGTGTCCATTCGGTCTTGTCTCAGCGGACATAAGGGTGAAGGACACTCAGCAAGAAGCTGCCAGCACAAGACTGAATGGACACTAGCAGTGAACAGCAGATTCCCGGGTACAGGTAAGTATACTTTATTTTATTTGACATCCCTCGCCCATGGGATGCGCCAATTCCTGGACAACTTCTTTAAAGGGTTTATCCATCTTTCTGCCGGGGTCCAACAGTCAAGATCCCTGAAAATGAGCATTTCCAGGACAATGTGGCTACAGGTAATTTTAGAAATTCTGCTTGCTTGCCAAACAGGGTGTAGGAATGGGTTTAGGTAGTACAGTGCTGCACATCGTATGACGGGTGAGAAACATGGTTCCCCAACATGTTATAACCTGTGGCCGTGCTGTCTTGGTACGCTTTTTAGGGCCTTCTTCAACTCTGTGGTTGCTTCAGCCATCTTTTTCGGTGTAGCCTGCTGGGGGAGCAGTATATCAACCAGGGACAGAAATAGACTTGACAGGCTGATCAGAAGGGCCAGCTCTGTCCTGGGGAGCCCCCTGGATCCAGTACAGGTGGTGGGTGACAGAAGGATACTGTCCGTGGTGACCTCCATGCGGGAGAACAAATCCCACCCCATGTATGGGACCCTGATAGGACTTGGCAGCACTGTAAGTGACCGTCTGCTTCATCCCAAGTGTGAGAAGGAGCGCTATCGCAAGTCCTTCCTTCCAACCGCGACCAGGCTGTATAATCTACATCAGACCAAGCGAAGATCACTCCGCACAGAGAACTAATGATTATGACGATGATCATGAAGTCTTCCTCTTTCTCTTCCGTTTTTCCTTAGCTGCTATGGACTCCTAGTATATCTTCTCTTCTCAGCATATGTGTGCCTACGTCTGTAATATATTACTGTGTATTATCCTGTACCTGTATTACTATGCTGCTGTAACATACTGAAATTTCCCCAATGTGGGACTATTAAAAGATTATCTTATCTTGGTACAGTTTATCTGCAGGGGTCCTGCCGTTGGGCCTCTAGAACCAATTCTACTGGTGGGCCCTAGACATCCCAGTCCTACACTGCTCCTTATATTCTGTCATCACCAACACAATCTACATCTTAGCTCATTAGAAGACACTTCTGTACTAATAGGAACTCTTGTAGCCACCAGTATTGAAGCAGTGTATTGGCCATGGACCAAACCAAGGCGAGATGTTGTGATGCAAACATGTCCCATCCTGCAACAACAGATGTGTAGGTGATTGAATAGAGATTAGACATACAGTAAATGGATGATACAAGGGATGGAGGTAGCCTGTAATCTGGAGCCGGTGTATTACTATATTGGTTTGCACATTGTTTTCTTTATTCCTCATCTTGCAGACTAATTTAGTTGTAAGGAAGCCCTGCCATGACTCACCCAGAAGCTAAAGTGCTTTTCTTCTGAAGTGTTACTCAAACATTTTACTGGATTCAATAAAATCACAAACAATACCAGCTTCTCCTTGACCATAATGATGGAGTGCTGTCTATGACATAACAGGGGAACAGGAGCTGAAGGGAAACTCTCAATTATGACTGTCCGAAGAAGTTCATTGTGATTCACTGACTCCCCCGACTGACTTGTCTGCCTTCTATTGTAATAAGGTTATGGCTGAATGAAAGAGGATTTGCTTTTTAGTTGCTACTCATGGAACATGTTTTAGGATATATGAATAATATGGGTTTACTGGTGGAAAGGTTACTGTGACTCCATTACCGAGAAACACCCACAGGTTAAAACGATCTGAAGAAAAGTGACAAATGTAATCATTGTTTCATTGCATATAGTAATGTAAAGTGTTTATTTTTAACACAAGTGGATATACCAATATATGATAAAGTGGATGTCATTGAGGAAAATTCTAGAGCAAAATGTGCAAACACCTATACAATATTCTTCTGCTCCAATATTTGCTACTGCCCCCTGTGACAGAGCCAACTTCCAACAGGAAGGAATTTTCACTGTCTACCGTCCTGACATTGACTAAAGGTGCTTTTTCCAACTTCTTCATGGAGAATGCGTTCAGCTGACCAATTATAGAGATGCTTCTTGGAAGCACAACGCATCTCCATGGGATTGAGATCCGTGCTTTCACTTGGCCATTAAAGAACCCTCCATTTAATTTTTCCAACTATTCCTTAGTGAATTTACTGGATTTATGGTCATTGTCATGTTGAAATCTGTCAATTCTGGAGAGGAACAATGATAAAAACTTACCAGTGGCCCTGTGGCAAACTTTTGACATGCCCCCCCCCCCCCCCCCGACCGACGCCGAAGACCCTGCCCCACATTCCTGCACGCACTATTATGCCCCATAGTTGCCCCTGCACACAGTATTATGTCCCATAGTGGCCCCTGCACACAGTATTATGTCCCATAGTGCCCCCTGCACAAAGTATTATGCCCCATAGTGCCCCCTGCACACAGTATTATGCCCCATAGTGGCCCCTGCACAAAGTATTATCCCCATAGTGGCCCCTGCAGACAGTATTATGCCCCATAGTAGCCCCTGCACACAGTATTATGCCCCATAGTGCCCCCTGCACACAGTATTATGTCCCATAGTGGCCCCTGCACACAGTGTTATGCCCCATAGTGGTCCCTGCACACAGTGTTATGCCCCATAGTGCCCCCTGCACACAGTATTATCCCCCATAGTGGCCCCAGTACAGGCCCCTGCCAGGACCGGTACGTAAGTAGGGCCCATTTCCGTCTGGAGTAACTCCAGCCAGTAATGGGCTATTAATCAAAAAATACAAAAAAAACCCCCGCAGCGGTAGCAGCTGTTGCCAGGCCCCTAATGTCCTGGGCCCTGTGGCAGCTGCAACCGCTGCTACTACCCCGGTATTTACACTCCTGAAACTAACTATTACTGCCCCCAGGAAGGAACCAAACCTAGTTCTTCTTCAACACCTTCCTTCAGATTCTTCCCTATGGATTCCTAAAGACCTCTATAGAATATAAAAAGACACCATAGCCTATAATGGGGTCTGTGTGCTTTCTGAACGCTGCCCACACGAGTCATGTAGACATGAAAGTAGATCATAAACTACTTTTCTGTCCGCATGTTCTGGAGAAAGCACACGGACCCCATTATAGTCTATGGGGTCCATGTGCTCTCATAAGCTCTTTGCTTGCCAATGCATTCGGTATTGCGTTCAAGGGGGTCCCATGCGGACTCCCCGAATGGATTACTAAACGCAGACGTGAACCAGGCATTAGACAGTACTAGAAATCAAAGGATGGAATTCCTCTTGGTTCCAGTAGATGGTGCTAGCACATGATCCTGGAAAATATTTCTTTTCAACATTGATCCAGAATAACACGACTGGAAGATTCAGCTCTGGTGAAAAGAAGACTATTACTTAGCAGAAAACAGATATTCACTGATACTATTCATATTGTAATACCCAGAAAACTTTCAGTACCAGCCAATGGAATATTTGGCAGTATAATATGGCATATACTGCAGTGAAATGGTAGACTACAGTTATATAGGCAGATGTAGAGATTGCTATAATATGCTATAAAATGGAAATGTCCTATAAATCTCAGGAGCTCTGTGTCCTGCTTATCCAGCTTCCCCAGTGTGAATGGCTCATTTATTCATGTTATTTGTGTCATGTTTATTAGTGAATCATCCCCTTCACTGTCACATAAAGCAGCAAGCACTTCCAGAATAGAATATGTTGCTGGGATAGAAATAAGTGCCAATATAGGCGAGATAATATTTTCTATAAGACCAGGGTCACATCATACCTTAGGCACAAAAGATGGTGTCAATAGCTAACAAAAACAATATTACAGGTACGACATACATATCGTTCAGCTCTAATATAAATAAATAAATATATATATATATATATATATATATATATATATATATATAATATACACACACACACATTAGCATAATCACAATAAGGGTGTGTTCACACAGGGCAGATATAATGCAAATTATCTGTCTGGATTTTGCGCCTGTTTCTACAGATCCAACAAACTGAAAGAGATTTTACAAAAAAAAAATAAAATAAATAAATAAAAAATAATAATAATAATTAGAAAATCTACAACATGTCAATTTATTATATTGTGGATTTTCACAGTGGTGAGTCCACAGCAGAATTCCTTCATTGCATGTAGCCTAAGGGTAAGTTCAGACGGGGTTTTTTTGGACCGATACGCAAGGCGGAGGCCACCTCACTTTCCGATCCAAAAACCGGGTAGCCGCAACTAAAAGTCGGTGCACTGCATCGGCATCCACCCGTGCACTCTGATCTGGATTAGGCCCAATGAATGGGCCCAGTCCGGAGGAGGGTGTGTCTTCAGGCCGAATCGCGAGGTGACTCGGCCTGAAGAATGAGCACCTCGCTTCTTTTTTCCCGGAGCCGGAAGAAACAGCTCCCGAAAAAAAGACCTGAGCGGCTCCCATTGATTTCAATGGGAGTCGTCTTTTTAGTCAGGGTTTTGAGGTGGATACGGCCTCAAAACCCTGACCAAAAAACTCTGTGTGAACTTACCCTAATGGTATTTTGGAAGTTACCGTACAGTATCCAAATATGTGTCCTTCATAATAAATAATAGCACTACAATGTCAGAATAAGAATGCCATGCAATATCAAAATAATACTGTCACGTATTATACTGCTACATTCTGTCTAACAGTACCTATATGACAGTGCTATAAAGTGCACAAATAATACCTATTGACATTATTGTATGCGTGTTTCCGGTTCCGTGACATCACTGTGTGTATAATCCTTATGCTGTGACATCACTAACCATAAAGAATCACATATGTTTCAAGTGCCAAACGTGCTGCTTAAGTTGTTCATGGAAGAATGTGGCCACATGGCGTCTTGTTATGCCCCTGACCACCCTCTGACACAATCTGACAGATTCCGCTGCACAATGACCAGAGGTGAAAATGGAAACTCTGGCAAGTGTGACCACACTGTGGGTGCACCGAACAATTCATTTGCATACTAATTTTCTCAGCAGCAAGATTGCACTTTAACACAAAAATAAGTATGTTCACTATGACACGAGCAGCCCGTACTACAGCTTATAAGGGATTTTTGGGGAACAAGCCACAAAAAGAGGCAAATAAATAATAGTGCATTGAGATCAAATATAAACATATAAACATGCAAACAAATCCTACACACATTGTAAAAGGAATACACTGGGCATGTGCGTATTTCTGGTATTTTGACCTTCTAGACTAGGGGTAGGGAACGTACGGCTCTCCAGCTGTTGCAAAACTACAACTCCCAGCATGCATACTTGTTCTGCTGTTCTTGGAACTCCCATGGAAGTGAATGGAGCATGTTGGGAGTTGTAGTTTCACAGCAGCTGGAGAGCCGAAGGTTCCCTACCCCTGTTCTGGACCCTTCATGCCTTTATTAAAGGGGTTGTCCAGGATATCTAGAAATCCCTAGACTATTCTACACACCTTCTACACACCTGATTAATCAGTGACGATCTGTTTCCCCGTTTCTGGAAATGGACTGTCACTACTATTTCCCCCACATCCACCCCGTTATACTTACCCTCCAGGCTTCTTCCGGCCCGACGCTCCTCCTTCTGTAATGAATCTTTCTGTGCGTGCCCTTCTCCACTGTGTGCACCTCCACCAGTAATACATCTCTACTGCGCTTCCATGCATGCAGGAGTACAGGAGCAGTACAGGAGGAGCCATCGCATCGGAAGAAGTGTGGAGGGTATGTATATAATATGGGACAGGGGTTGGGCTGAGTAGCTAGGGAAGGGTATGATAGTTACAGAGACCGGTAGGGGTTGTATGGAACAGGGGGGGGGGGGGGAGGGATTAGGTAAGGAAGTTATATAGCAAGAAAGCTGAGCATGTAAACAAAAGCAGGAGATTCTAGCAGCCCCCAGAGACACCCAGAAATCACTCAAAACACACTAAAAGGTATATAGGCATTTATTAACCCGTAACTAGCACCGACAGACTTTAAAAAAACCTAAAAAACCTTATTTTACCCGGAAAACCCCTTTAAGTGTATATTATTGTCTTTATGCATATATTTGCATTTTATTATGAATTAATAAATGTTTTCCTTTTATGGGTTTTATTTTCAGATTTATAAGTAATTTTGGTGGTAGGTTCCCTGTAATAGCCCTTCAGTAATTCCTGACCAATTCCTTGATGGCAGAGGGCTATGCTTTACTATGAAAAGCTGCAGCATCTCAGAGGAAAACAAGGCAAGCACTGGGACATGAATCCACAGACTCTTCTCCTGCTCCCTGCTCAGTTCTGTCTGAAAAGTCACAGCGTTTCCAGGTACAAGATCTGTCATCACTATCACATTGCCCTTGGTTTGGACAGCATGTACCTTTTAATATATTTTCACCATGACTGTAGGGGCAGCAGAGAGATTCTAGAGAGTATACACCACTCATTATAAGAAAAGAATAGCCGCATTGTCCCAGGACTCTTGCTTCTCAGATGCTTTAAGAGTCAAGCACAGGGATAAATGTAATATCTATCTATCAGCGGGATTATGTCAATTATGAAACAACTGCAGGCTGCTGTCCTAAGTAAACATTTCCAGAGTGGCAGAATGAAGGTTATTACCATGAATCTGGCTACTGAGTGAGTGAATATACAATACAATGATAATCTTAAGAAGGTGAACAGAAGTATTGCTGCAGCACAAGAAGCACAATGAGCCTTATCTACAGTACTTGATGGGATTGTGTTTTCGCTCGTGCTCTTGGTTACAGTCCTGTTACAGTCCCTCACAGAAACATGTGTACCACACCCAGCAAAAAGAAAACACATACACGTATATATTAACAGCAATGTTACGTAACCATAGAGATTTCCAAAAACAATAGACAATATATTTTCCCAATACAGTATAGAAGTATTCTTGTATAATGACTACCACACCCACAGGCAACAATAGATGAATACATTTCCTAATGTCAATCTGAACCTTCAACATAAATCACACCTAGGAAATCATTTCTCCAGTGTACGTGTTTATCATGAGAACGGCTCGTAGTGTTGCAAGAGATTGTTATTGGTAGGATTACCCAAGATTCACAGTACAGAAGCGTCCCCATTATAATCTCTATTAATGAATTCTGACTCATACATTGGGCTGATGTGAAGATTTCCTAGTAGTAGAGACTGAATAATAAGATGGAAAGCTTTCTGCCAAGTTTGAAGGATTTTTATATGGATATTTAGCTAAAGTTTTATATGTTGTGCGTGTTGAGGAAATATTAGGGAGAGTCCAGTTAGTTTGTTGGTGAGGTGAAGAGAAGTTTGCTGCAGTAGTGAAAATGAGAAGAATATGGGAAGCGCTTTTAGGCTATGAGTCCAACCTTTGGGACCTCCACCAATCCTGAAAATGGAGGGAACATGGCATGGATTCAGCTTTGCCACCCTGTGCTCAGCAGCAGTCCTGGCCGCCTGACTGTGCAGGGATCTACAGATGGCCCCATTCACTCTAAATTTTCTAGCACAGGTCAAATAAAAACAAAAAACTTGAGAGTCTTCAGTAGTTGATACCTTTTTTAAATGGCTAACTAATAATGATGACAGATTACAATGTTTCGAAGCTCTCGGCTAAAATCTAAAATCCATATTTCCAGACCCCCCTCTCCTGTGCTATAGACAACCACTAAACCTCAGGAATATGGTGATTAGCAGCTCACTGTCACCTCCAACTAACACAGGAACATTTCCATGCGGACAGAAAAGATGCAAAACCTGCCCTCACATACTGACCACCGACAAGATAAAGATACCAAATTCTAACAAGAAATATAAAATCCTAGGTACGTTCACCTGTAAGACACCCAATGTAGTGTATTTAATAATATGCACCAAATGTTCCACTGAAAATCCGTATGTTGGAGAGACTGGTCAGAAGCTTAGAATGCAGATTAACTCACATTGCCAGACAATTAGAGAACAAAGAATGGACCTTCCCGTGTCAAAACATTTCAGCAATGAAAATCATAATATCACCAATGACATGAAAATTTTGGTTTTAAGAGGGAATTTTAAATCAAGGAAAGAGAGACAGATTTATGAGTACAAGTTTATGAACTGTATGGGCGAGTGCGGCAGTTTACGGGCATATGCGGTGTCTATGTTGGTGATCAGCAACTACTGCTGCTGATCAGCAACTTGCGGACCATAAACTCATTACGGTAGTGTAAGACCAGCCTAGCGGTACAAAAACAAACATTTTCCTTTTAGCACAGGTCACTTAATACTCTTACATCAACCTAATGTAAAGCCTCACCTTGTCCAACAAGCACAAAATATTTATCATCTATACTTCGACCCAAACTCCACTCATTACTTGTCATGGTCCTCATATGGTATAGTTGCTTTGGTTTTACCTGTCTGTGACATAGACGGCAATGTGTCAACACTCACTTTTTTTTTTCTTTGCTTGACTTGTAGTGAACACTATATTTTGTTATTTCTGGACACCCTAGGGTCACCATTATTTTTAGTCAAGGAAATTAAACATGGTTCAGGCCCGGTTCACATCTGCATTCGGGCCACTGCGAGCAGCACTTTTCTCCACATTTTTCGTGCGTAAACCAAGTGGAAACCACATGGACCCCATTATAGTCCATGGGGTTTGCGGGTTTCCAAATGTAAATGCTTTTTTAAGCAGATTAGGTTTCTGTTCAGGGTGGGTTCCCCAAGCAGACTACCCAATCGGAAACCCATGTGTAGATGTGAATCACGCCTTACTCTATGTCCCAGACAGGCAGATGAAGAGTAACAGCAGGACTACTGTTTGAGAATCCCCTAAACAACTCCCTATATCTCAGCTTCACAGAATTCTGAGAGTGTGACCAAGACTTACCATAGAGGAAATATACAAGGCTGCTATGGTACCATTGTGTCCTATGCTTTTCCTATAATAATAATAATAATAATAATAATAATACATTTTATTTATATAGCACCAACATATTCCGCAACACTGTACAAATTATAGGGTTCAAGTACAGACAAAAAGAGACATTACAGAGTAAAAGTCAATTCACACAATAAGACTGAGGGCCCTGCTCGCAAGAGTTTATAATCTATTAATTTTGATGGTAGTAAAATCCAGCACAGGATTATGGTTGCTACATGAGCTACATTAGAACAAAGTGGTGCCACACTGCCTCAGTCGAATGCGTGTCCTCACCGGAAAGGATTCTTCAAACCACGTAGCACAGAGGTGAAAAGCCACGTATGGCGCAGGCGAGGAAAAAAAATCCAAAATGCGGCTCTCAGCTTGATGCTTTTGAATTGCGTTTGCAGAAAGTCATGCATACACTGCAGAAACAACCACATTCAGATCTTCAGTCAGAGAAACAACAATCTGCCATGTCTAAATATACCCTTAGGAATTTGTTTTAAATTATTTTATCCCCTTTTTATGTCACTGTGATAAAGCAGCTTCCCTGGACAGGCGGATTTTTAATTAGCCAGTATTAATTTCACATGGCTAGGATCCTTTAAAAGGACGCAGCTTCCTCCCCAAAACGTGTTTTTTTCTGTCCTGTGTGGACCAGGACAGGTGGAGAGGACGTTGTGTCCTCCTAAGGGATCAGGTCTGAACAGTTACCTGGCCCGGTGTTTGTTTCCACAGCTTCCTTGCGACATGCTTCCAGCAAAGATTATTAAGATCGTTTTCTAAAAGGCTCCCAGCAGACCTACGGCCGCTTACCTCGCTTTGGAGTCATGTCGGCCGTTTTCGGAGCTGCTGCCGGCTCTCCTCCCATCCTCAGGAGCCGGCCGTGCTTGTACTCAGGCGGGACCTCATTGAGCTTCCCTGTTTCCGGCTGGTCACATTTGCGGTTGCGCACTTCTGGCACGGCCCGCACTTCCTGCGAGGCCTTGTTACCGCAAAATGAAGTTCTCCCCGCTGCTGGTTAGGATAACTTTCAGCAAATTCACTTGCTTGGAGCCAGTAGCAGCCAGACTAGGTGACTTAGGCACCCTGCCAGAGATTCTGGAAGGCAAGGAGGAGACAAACCGACGCCCCTTTAAGGTGTCGGGGAGGATGGGGCGGGGCTAAGCGTAAGTCAGTTTTTAGGACTCCACAGATCCCTTATTATAGGAGCCCAACTTTCAGGGCTTCCCAGGAACACACTAAGCGTCCACCCCCCTGATCCTTCTACTCCCTGCAGCCTAACCAGCAGCGGGGAGAACTTCATTTTGCGGTCGCAGGCCAGCTCCTGAGGGAGGGAGGAGAGCCAGCAGCAGCTCCGAAAACGGCCGACATGACTCCAAAGCGAGGTAAGCGGCCATAGGTCTGCTGGGAGCCTTTTAGAAAACGATCTTAATAATCTTTGCTGGAAGCATGTCACAAGGAAGCTGTGGAACAAACACCGGGCCAGGTAACTGTTCAGACCTGATCCCTTAGGAGGACACAACGTCCTCTCCACCTGTCCTGGTCCACACAGGACAGAAAAAAACATGTTTTGGGGGAGGAAGCTGTGTCCTTTTAAGGGATCCCAGCCATGTGAAATTAATACTGGCTAATTAAAAATCTGCCTGTCCTACCAGCACACAGGGGCAGAAAATACCCCAGTCGTGCTGCTGTTAGGACTAAGGGAAACAAGATTATCTTCATAATCACTTGTTTTTTGCACTGAAATGTAAGCTGGAAAAGCTTTTATTGCACAGATTCTGCACACTTATATCAGCCCTAATGATGTCTTATAATCTTCTCCTTTATGTAGTAGTATATTATCTATAGAAATGTAGATATACCAATATTACTGTTAGCATAAACTCTAAAAATAGATAACTATCAGTGGATAGACATGCCCTGTCTAGTTATTGGCAGGGTATCAGAAGTAACAGAGGGCTGCTGAGAGCAGGATGAGGGATGATGGAACGCAGAGATAAATTCTCTACTGAACTACGTTACCATTTACAATATCATAAGTGTTAAGAGCAGAATATCAAAAATATAGGAGTGGGAGCTGAGAGAGTGGACACAGCAGGAGTATTGTGATGTTTGGTTTATGCCAGCTATGTGAAGGAGTTATACAAACTCTACAACAACACAATAATTGGATATTCCTAATGAAGACAACTAAAGAAGTGACTTAATTTTATATTTAGAAAGCAAATGAGTTAACAACAACAAAAAAAATCAATGGATAGAGTTTAAAATACATTTTTTACAATTTACATTTTTGTTTTTTACTTCCTGCCTTTCAAAAATTATAGTTGTTATTTTTCCATCCATAAATCCATATGCAGCCTTATGTTTTTTGGAGGGACATATTCTAGTTCATAATGACTAATTTAGTATTCTGTACAAAGTTCTCGGAGGATGAGAAAAAAATCAGAATGGGGTGGATTTGGTAAAAAAAAAAATGTAATTGTGCCACTTTTATTAGTATTACTTTTTTCTGTGTACAAAGCTGTGTAAGGTATCTTTTTTGTAAGGCGAGATGTAGTTCAAATTGATATTGTTTTTGGCAACATGTTAAGGGTATGTTCTCACTACCATTGTTGGGGTATGTTGCAGTCATCAGTCTCTTTTGTCATGTTTCTAACAGAAGAAAGGTAAAGGTAAAAAAAAATCGTCTGTCATATTTTTTACATGGAGTTAACACCAGAGGGGTTCCGTCTGCATGTGCCGATTATTATCCATTGCTTTCATCCTGCGATGGATGAGAGCAATCGATATTAAATAATGGTAGTGTGAACTCGTCCTTTTCACATTTTATTAAAAAATTTTGCAAGATTAAATAGCAAAACAAATGCTGATTTGGGTATTGTCGATTTTTCCCACTATAGCAGTCACCATATGGGAATGCTATAGTGGGAATGCCTAATGTTTTTGTTTATTTTCATGTGTGATTTCAATTTCTATATTTTTTTTAAATTGTTTTACACTTTTCTTTATTTCTCCTATAGGTCTTAGCCTGTGATCATCAAATTGCTTATATTGCTTGGTGGTCATTATATATTGTCATCAGGGGGACTTATATATAGGAAGTAGAGATGAGCAAATACTATTCGAAACGGCCGTTGCGAATAGCACGCACCCATAAGAATGAATGGAAGCGGCAGGCACGCAGACTTTGCCGGCAGCCGGCCACTTAACCCTTTTGCTTCGTCCATTCATTCCTTTAGGTGCATGCTATTCAAAACGGGAGTTTCGGATAGTATTCGCTCATCTCTAATAGGAAGGTGTAATAAGAATAAGAACCAATGTTACTGATGCCAAAACCTGAAGGAGGTCAAAATTATATATATATATATATATATATATATATATATATATATATATATATATATATATTATTTTTTTTTACAAAATTTAGAGATAAAAATAGTTCTAGAAATGTAGAACGTCAAGCTAAACAGTTTCACCTCACAGAAGCTTCATCACAGGTTAACTCTCCAACCTACTTTCTAAAAATACATGGGCTATATTTATCTGAGCTCTTTTCTTGAATACACTAGAGTGATAGAAGTGATATGTCACATGTTCTGTCTTTGCTGCCTTGTCCCATTTCTTCTACTTTTTGCCCCCCACTAATTCCCTGTCTGTTGCCGTCAGGTCAGTGTCTTACTAGGAACGTGAATAATAGTAGCTCAATGCCAGTGTGGTAGAATTAGCTGTCAGTTTCATGTTTGTTGAGTGTCTGATAAGTCCTTTTAATGTTACCATGCTCTGCAGTACATGTCATTTCTTCCCCACAGCTAGTTACAGTGATCTGATATCATTAGCAATTCAGGTACTTTAACCAGTTCCAGACCGTCCACAGGGTATTTATGTCTGGTCTGTCCACTCATAACTCTCCTAGGATGTATCTGTACATTCTTACAGTGTTAAGCAGCTGTAAAAAATCATCCTACAAATTGAAATTGTAACTACAGCCAGCGCTTCTATAGAGAAGGCAAGGAGGTCCCAGTTATAGGGGAAATCAGCCTCCCCACAAAAAAAAAAAAAAAAAATTGGTAAAATTCCCCCATTTACATAGTTACACAAAGTAAAACAAATTATATAAAAGTAAAAAATAAAAATTAAAGTGAAATAATTAAAAAAAACAAAAACGCCATTACCACACCCACAGCACAGGTTCTAGCTTAATAACCTACGACGCAATACTAAATAACCAAGAGGCAAAACAATTTTAGGCCGGGGCCCTAAGTAGCATAAACGCCGCGATTTGGCAGAAATCATCAACAAAACAGTCTAATCATTTTGGCAAAATATTTAACATTAACTGCAAAGTGGAAGGAATTCTGGCTAATCCCATCCACATATTGCAGAAAATAATCTGCAGCGGAAAGACTGCATTTTGAAAATTATAAGGAAAATGTTCGTTGTTGTACCGTGTTAGCCATTGGGTTGGAAATATAAAAAAACAAGAAAACTTGATAATCTTCAGTAGTTGATACCTTTTTAATGGCTAAGGGGGCGTTCACACTACCGTCGGTGTCCGACATGTAGTGTCCGCTCCTAGTGTCCGCTCAAAATCTGTCACGGACACTAGGAGCGGACACTAGATGTGTCCGTGACACCTGTCATTCACTTGAATGGGCATCGGGTGCGTTCTTTTGCACTCCGTGCCCGTCCTTCCCTGTCCGCAAGAGAAGATGTCCAACTTCTCAAGCGGACAGAGGAACCCTGCATGCAGGGTTTTTCTGTCCGCTTGAGAAGTCGGACATCTTCTCTTGCGGACAGGGAAGGACGGGCACGGAGTGCAAAAGAACGCACCCGATGCCCATTAAAGTGAATGACAGGTGTCACGGACACATCTAGTGTCCGCTCCTAGTGTCCGTGACAGATTTTGAGCGGACACTAGGAGCGGACACTACATGTCGGACACCGACGGTAGTGTGAACGCTCCCTAACTCATAATGATGACAAATGGCTGACGTTTCGGCACCTCTTGGGTCCTTTGTCAAAGTAAATTTAAAAACATTACTGAAGGATGCATATATATATATATATATATATATATATATATATATATATATACAGAGCAGGCACAAAGGGTGTTAGATTTCAGGAGGAGGGGGGGTTGTTAGTAATTGGTAGAGACAATGTAAACAATTACAGGTCTTTATCAGTTCACACGTTACTGTAAAAAGACATGAAGCCCTGTGATGCATTAAGCCCACACTCTAGTGTCTGAAGCAGTGTCATGAATTTATACTCATGTACGCGTTGTTCTCTCTTTGATCTGAAATTCCCTCTCAAAACCAGAATTTTCATGTGATCTGTGATATTGTGATCCCCACTGCAAAAATGCTTTGACACGGGAAGGTCAATTCTTTGTTCTTTAATTGTATGGCGATGTGAGTTCATACGCGTTCTAAGTTGCTGTCCGGTCTCCCCAACATACAGATTATCAGTGGAACATTTGGTACACATAATTAAATACACTACATTGGATGTGCTGCAGGTGAACGTACCTGGAATTTTATATTCCTTGTTCGAGTTTGGTATCTCTATCCTGTCAGTGGTCAGTATGTGGGGGCAGGTTTTGCACCTCTTATTTCCACATGGAAATGTTCCTGTGTTGGTTGGGGATGATAATGAGCTACTGACCACCATATTCCTGAGGTTTGGTGGCTGTCTGTAGCATAGGAGAGGGGGGTTTGGAAATATGGATGTTAGACGGTTGTCTTTTTGTAGTAGTGGATGTAATTTGCGTGTGATACCTCTCAGCGTCTCCAGGTGGGGGTTATAAGTGACAACCAGGGGCACTCAATTGTTATCCTTTTTGGTATTGTATCTTAATAACTCCGATCTTGGTATCCTGGTGGCCCTGGTGATTTGGTTATCTGCTTCAGACACTAGAGTGTGGGCTTAATGCATCACAGGACTTCATGTCTTTTTACAGTAACGTGTGAACTGATAAAGACCTGTAATTATTTACATTGTCTCTACCAATCACTAACAACCCCCCCCCCTCCTGAAATCTAACACCCTTTGTGCCTGCTCTGTATATATATATATATATATATATATATATATATATATATGCAACCTTCAGTAATGTTTTTAAATTTACTTTGACAAAGGACCCAAGAGGTGCCGAAACGTCAGCCATTTGTCATCATTATGAGTTAGCCATTAAAAAGGTATCAACTACTGAAGATTATCAAGTTTTCTTGTTTTTTTATATTTTGAAAATTATACATACGGAAATGCTGACGATTTCTGTATAGGTATAATGAAAGAAGAAGGTCAGCAGAAGAAACCTCTGAGGACTCTCTGTGAAAAGCGCTGTGGGAAAAAACATGATGTGTTTCCTCTGCGGTTTTCCCCACAACACTTTTTGATAAACAAAAAAGTGAAACAATGAAGAACAGACACTTTCTCCCTCCTTTCTTGTTTACATTTTGCCAGATATGAATAAAAAAAAAACATACAAAAATAATAATAACATAAAAATAAAGCCATATCTGTCACCAAAAAAAAAAGACACAAAAATGAGTTGAATAGCCCAAACCAAAAAAAGTTAAACCGAATGTACGAATGTATGTGTCTGGTCCTGAACCAGAGAGATTTGCCTATTAGCAGATCACTAATATAATAAATTATAAATTATACTCACAGGACATCATGTTGTATGAGGACACTAGGAAGGCATCAAAGTGTGGGGCACAACATTAATGAGGAATGATACTGTACAGATGTGTGGGTGCACAATGGTGGTATTATTCTGTATGGAACACACTAACAGGGCATGATAGTATGGGGGGGGCACTATGACCACATTATGATGTGGGGGGAGGGGGGACAACGACACTCCCCCCACAACGTCACTCTGCAGACTTTCTGCTTCCATTATACCAACAGGGAAACCGCCGGCGTTTCAGTAGGTGTAATTGACATGCTGCAATTTCCAAAACCGCAATGGTTTGGGAAATCGTAGATTGTCCACTCAAATCCCACCACTTTGCAGTGATTGTAAAATGCTGCATTTTTTTCTGCAGTGTTTACGCCACATTGGGCAATTTTTATGTGCAAGTTTCATTGTAAAATATTACGCAATGAATGAACTAATATTTTGGTGGACAATTCCCATAGCGGAATAAAGACACTTTAAGGTTTTCATGGGAATTACATGATCAGCACAGTCATTCTAGAAATAAGACTGTTCTCAGCAGGAGAGCGCACTGCGAAGTTAAATGGAGTTGCATACAATAGATCACTGACACAAAGCAAGTTAACTGAGTGAGTCATTGCTGGGCTATAGAAAGCAAAATAGAACAGGCAAACTATTAGAGATGAGCGAACACTAAAATGTTCGAGGTTCGAAATTCGATTCGAACAGCCGCTCACTGTTCGAGTGTTCGAATGGGTTTCGAACCCCATTATAGTCTATGGGGAACATAAACTCGTTAAGGGGGAAACCCAAATTCGTGTCTGGAGGGTCACCAAGTCCACTATGACACCCCAGGAAATGATACCAACACCCTGGAATGACACTGGGACAGCAGGGGAAGCATGTCTGGGGGCATAAAAGTCACTTTATTTCATGGAAATCCCTGTCAGCTTGCGATTTTCGCAAGCTAACTTTTCCCCATAGAAATGCATTGGCCAGTGCTGATTGGCCAGAGTACGGAACTCGACCAATCAGCGCTGGCTCTGCTGGAGGAGGCGGAGTCTAAGATCGCTCCACACCAGTCTCCATTCAGGTCCGACCTTAGACTCCGCCTCCTCCGGCAGAGCCAGCGCTGATTGGCCGAAGGCTGGCCAATGCATTCCTATGCGAATGCAGAGACTTAGCAGTGCTGAGTCAGTTTTGCTCAACTACACATCTGATGCACACTCGGCACTGCTACATCAGATGTAGCAATCTGATGTAGCAGAGCCGAGGGTGCACTAGAACCCCTGTGCAAACTCAGTTCACGCTAATAGAATGCATTGGCCAGCGCTGATTGGCCAATGCATTCTATTAGCCCGATGAAGTAGAGCTGAATGTGTGTGTTAAGCACACACATTCAGCACTGCTTCATCACGCCAATACAATGCATTAGCCAGTGCTGATTGGCCAGAGTACGGAATTCGGCCAATCAGCGCTGGCTCTGCTGGAGGAGGCGGAGTCTAAGGTCGGACCTGAATGGAGACTGGTGTGGAGCGATCTTAGACTCCGCCTCCTCCAGCAGAGCCAGCGCTGATTGGCCGAATTCCGTACTCTGGCCAATCAGCGCTGGCCAATGCATTCTATTAGCCCGATGAAGTAGAGCTGAATGTGTGTGCTAAGCACACACATTCAGCACTGCTTCATCATGCCAATACAATGCATTAGCCAGTGCTGATTGGCCAGAGTACGGAATTCGGCCAATCAGCGCTGGCTCTGCTGGAGGAGGCGGAGTCTAAGGTCGGACCTGAATGGAGACTGGTGTGGAGCGATCTTAGACTCCGCCTCCTCCAGCAGAGCCAGCGCTGATTGGCCGAATTCCGTACTCTGGCCAATCAGCGCTGGCCAATGCATTCTATTAGCCCGATGAAGTAGAGCTGAATGTGTGTGCTTAGCACACACATTCAGCTCTACTTCATCGGGCTAATAGAATGCATTGGCCAATCAGCGCTGGCCAATGCATTCTATTAGCTTGATGAAGCAGAGTGTGCACAAGGGTTCAAGCGCACCCTCGGCTCTGATGTAGCAGAGCCGAGGGTGCACAAGGGTTCAAGTGCACCTTCGGCTCTCCTACATCAGAGCCGAGGGTGCGCTTGAACCCTTGTGCAGCCTCAGCTCTGCTACATCAGAGCCGAGGGTGCGCTTGAACCCTTGTGCACACTCTGCTTCATCAAGCTAATAGAATGCATTGGCCAGCACTGATTGGCCAGAGTACGGAATTCGGCCAATCAGCGCTGGCCAATGCATCCCTATGGGAAAAAGTTTATCTCACAAAAATCACAATTACACACCCGATAGAGCCCCAAAAAGTTATTTTTAATAACATTCCCCCCTAAATAAAGGTTATCCCTAGCTATCCCTGCCTGTACAGCTATCCCTGTCTCATAGTCACAAAGTTCACATTCTCATATGACCCGGATTTGAAATCCACTATTCGTCTAAAATGGAGGTCACCTGATTTCGGCAGCCAATGACTTTTTCCAATTTTTTTCAATGCCCCCGGTGTCGTAGTTCCTGTCCCACCTCCCCTGCGCTGTTATTGGTGCAAAAAAGGCGCCAGGGAAGGTGGGAGGGGAATCGAATTTTGGCGCACTTTACCACGCGGTGTTCGATTCGATTCGAACATGGCGAACACCCTGATATCCGATCGAACATGTGTTCGATAGAACACTGTTCGCTCATCTCTACAAACTATAGAGCAGAAGAAGTTTAGAACAGACCATTAGTTTGTCTTTCCCCATTTACCTTACATCTTTACCTGTATTTGCTGTAGATTGAGATGCAGTAGTAGTATTATTGCTGGTTTGGTCCAGTCTGGTAAAGCTGGCCCTTCTGGAAGCTTTCCATTCTCAATACTGATGTTTTCAGTTAATATACTCGCAGGCAAGCAATTCCAACGTATAGGCCATTATAGTCCATCAGCTACAGCCCAATGACAAGAGAACAAAAACCTTGAGCAGTTCAGAAACTGCGCCATGCAGTGATACAATTGTACACCTGTATTACCGGCAGTGAGCAACCTTCAGAGCTTACTACAAATGCAAGAACAATAAAGTGCTGAAAATAGTCGCTTAGACTCATTAACCCCTGTTTGTCTCAACTTTCCTCAAGATGGATACAAACACTGGCTAATCCCACCTTGTGGTCCTTGACTTTAATATAAGACCCCACGTGAGGCCTGTTCACATTTGCGTTTGGGCCTTTCCATTCCTCTATCTGCATGAAATATGAGGAGAGAAAAGTCCTGCAAGCAGCAATTTTCACTCTGCGGGTTTCGAGTGGAAACCACACGGACCCCATTATAGTCTATGGGGTCAGCGGGTTTCCTAAGGTAACCGCTTGTTTATGCAGATAAGTTTTCATTCAGGGGGTCCCCAAGCGGACTCAGCAGTAAAATAGAAATAAACTTTACTCCAATGGGCATCTTAAAGTCACAGAGCTCTGTGACTGTGTACTGGATACAGGTTCTGGATGACACACAGTACAATGGTTATGCAGACTCTGGTTGGCACCCAATATATTGTTAACAATCCTAGAGAGAGAGTAAGGGTGACATTCTCTATTGGAGGGCACACAGTGTAATGGTTGCAATTTGAACAAGCTCTAACAGTAAGTTCTGATAACTAAACTTGGCAGATGACAGTGGGATGGCACACCCTACAACAAATATCATCACAAACAGAAGCATTCTCTAGGGCTTTATCCAAAATATAGACAGATTTCAGGAGAGGGTCTGAAACCACTTGCAGTGTATCCAGAAACACCTCAAGGTGAAGGGACTTTTTCCACAACTGGCAGTCCCATGCAAGGTCACAGCCTCCTGGATGTGAAGATTCAACCTCGGGCTCAAAGTGGTTCACTGACTGGACCCAACTGCATTTACAGACCAGGCTGGTCCTCTGCTGCAGCTTTTGTCAGTGCCACGAGGCTTGTCTCAGCTGCATCTGACACTCTGTACACATCCAGTGCTCAGTACACTGCAGCATGCATGAGGCAATCAGAGCAGATCCAAATATACTGTATAATATGGCTCCACCCTTGTACAAAGACCATGTGGCACCACAATCCAGAGCCTGCACTCATGACGAGAGAAATGTGCATCCTATATGCCTGACTGTAATGTAACACATGTAATGCAAACAAGCAGTTGACTGCTAAGGGCTAGTTCATACGGGGTTCTGTATGAACACATTCCGCCGCGGCTGCCGCAACGGGATGCCAGTGCAGTGTAACGGCATCCCGTCGCGGCTTTCTGCTCCGGATTAGGCCCAAATGAATGGGCCTAGTCCGGAGGGTGGTTTCGCGAGGCGGATGTCGCGGCTGAATCAGCCGCGGAATCCGCCTGAAGAAAGGGCAGCGCGCTTCTTTTTTCCGCGAGTGGCAACAAACTGCCACTGCCTCAATAGACTAATATCTATGAGGGATCCATAAAAATGAATTACCCTAAGCTGTACAGAAGGATTTTTTCGCCTCCTAGTACATGGCAATGTTGTATGTCTGTAACTTCACAGAAAGACAGACAGTATACCAATGGTGTGATAAGCACCACAATTATTAGAAAGAGATAAAGAGGAGTCAATGCTGAGGTTTGCAATATAGAATTTTCTATACTATATTTATTGTATATTATATTTTTATTACATCAATCTCATTATCAATGCACAAAGGAGACCCTGCTCAATAGAGGACTGGCATTACACAGCATTATCCCTTTAAGGACAGATATATTCTTATGAATGTTATTTAGTCTTGTGCTATTCAGATTGCACCAGTTGGTTTATGCTAGATCTCTGCAGTAAGTAATATTACATGTCTTACATATACATACCTATTACCCTGGGTGACAGAACAGGAATCTGTTCCATGTTCCCTACTGGGAGTTTGTGCCATTGTTTAGTATAGACCAAATTTAAGGCATGCAGTCTGCTGGTTCCCACTGTTGTGAGCAACATACCAGCAATGGTTGCTGTGATGTGATGAGGACCGGCTGGCGGGCAGCAAGGCAAAAGATTTAATGGGATTATGGCAGGGAGATCAACATCAGTCTCTCTCCTGTCTGGCCACCAATCTCTTACATAGAACAATTCCAAAAAGATGGATGGGACCTGGTGAGCAGCTGGGGAATAACACAGAAGTGGGGAGGAAGGCAGTGATGAAATCGTCATCCTCAAAAACAATTGTTCCTTACGTCTAACATGCTGAGTATTAAGAATATGAAATCTGTAGTGTCAGGAAATAACTGCAATGTTAAGGACACATGACTAATAAATGATAGTAAAAGATAAAGAAATATAAATTGGAAAAGTATGAAAATAATGAAAACTGTCTCTATGTGAAGATGACATCATTCAGTTCATATAAGTTCTCTCGATTTCTCAACAAATGGGATATTTAGTTGAACTCGCCATACAACAAGGTGATAGATTATAATTGATATGCATGTTTTCAATTGATATTGCTTCCATATATGAGATTTCATATGTCTTAAAGTGTACCTCAGTTATAAAACAACTTTTCATAAATGAATAGTGCAGATGAACATAAAAGACCTTGTAATATACACTCACCGGCCACTTTATTAGGTACACCTGTCCAACTGCTCGTTAACACTTAATTTCTAATCAGCCAATCACATGGCGGCAACTCAGTGCATTTAGGCATGTAGACATGGTCAAGACAATCTCCTGCAGTTCAAACCGAGCATCAGTATGGGGAAGAAAGGTGATCTGAGTGCCTTTGAACGTGGCATGGTTGTTGGTGCCAGAAGGGCTGGTCTGAGTATTTCAGAAACTGCTGATCTACTGGGATTTTGACGCACAACCATCTCTAGGGTTTACAGAGAATGGTCCGAAAAAGAAAAAACATCCAGTGAGCGGCAGTTCTGTGGGCGGAAATGCGTTGTTGATGCCAGAGGTCAGAGGAGAATGGCCAGACTGGTTCGAGCTGATAGAAAGGCAACAGTGACTCAAATAGCCACCCGTTACAACCAAGGTAGCCAGAAGAGCATCTCTGAACACACAGTACGTCGGACTTTGAGGCAGATGGGCTACAGCAGCAGAAGACCACACCAGGTGCCACTCCTTTCAGCTAAGAACAGGAAACTGAGGCTACAGTTTGCACAAGCTCATCGAAATTGGACAATTGAAGATTGGGAAAACGTTGCCTGGTCTGATGAGTCTCGATTTCTGCTGCGACATTCGGATGGTAGGGTCAGAATTTGGCGTCAACAACATGAAAGCATGGATCCATCATGCCTTGTATCAACGGTTCAGGCTGGTGGTGGTGGTGTCATGGTGTGGGGAATATTTTCTTGGCACTCTTTGGGCCCCTTGGTACCAATTGAGCATCGTTGCAACGCCAAAGCCTACCTGAGTATTGTTGCTGACCATGTCCATCCCTTTATGACCACAATGTACCCAACATCTGATGGCTACTTTCAGCAGGATAATGCGCCATGTCATAAAGCTGGAATCATCTCAGACTGGTTTCTTGAACATGACAATGAGTTCACTGTACTCCAATGGCCTCCACAGTCACCAGATCTCAATCCAATAGAGGAGCATCTTTGGGATGTGGTGGAACAGGAGATTCGCATCATGGATGTGCAGCCGACAAATCTGCGGCAACTGTGTGATGCCATCATGTCAATATGGACCAAAATCTCTGAGGAATGCTTCCAGCACCTTGTTGAATCTATGCCACGAAGAATTGAGGCAGTTCTGAAAGCAAAAGGGGGTCCAACCCGTTACTAGCATGGTGCACCTAATAAAGTGGCTGGTGAGTGTAGTATATTAAAGAGAAATGTTTTTTTCTCTATTTATCACACTGAGTATGGTAGAGTTCACACTACCGTTGGTGTCCTCCGCACAGAAGGTGTCCGTTAAAAAAAAGAAAACATGGACACTTATCATAACGGACATAAACAGACAGTAACTGATAGCTATCAGTTACTGCCCATTATATGTCCGTTGCCCATAGACCTCAATGTTAAAAAAAATGGACAGAAAAGTCCTGCCTGTAGGATTTTTTTGTCTGCTTGAAAAAACGGACATGGGTGTAAACGGACACTTAGGCTGAGTGCACACAAGGTTTTTTGGTCTGGAACCTGCAGCGTTCCGGTCCAAATTACAGGTAGCTGCTACTGAATGCCAATGCAGTGCACCGGTATCCAGTCGTGCACTCCGCTACGGATTAGGCCCAAATGAATGGGCCTAGTTGGGAGGAGGGAGTGTTTGTTCTTTTTTCCAGGAGCCAGAACAAACGGCTTGACAATCCCGACCAAAATACCCCGTGTGAACTCAGCCTAAAGGACACAAACAGACACTAAAGGACACAAGATAAAATCCCATTGAAATGAATGGAAATTGCAAACAAACCAGCTAGTGTCCGTTGCTTAAATCTTGTACGAACAATAGCCACGGACACTGCTGAGCAGACACCGACGGTTGTGTGACCGCCCCTTTACAGTATACATAGAAGTCAATGGGGAGGAGAAGGAGGAACAGCTGGAAAAGACATGCAAACAGCTTCAGCTGCTAAACTCTGCTACCCCAAATGTAAAGCACCATGGAATTAATGGTGCTATATAAATAATAATAATAAAAATAATACTCTATGAGCTCTTTTAACCCCTTCCTACTGCAGTCATTTTTCGATTTTCATTTTGGCTCCCAACTTCCAAATGCTATGATTTTTTTTTTATTTTGTCATTCACTAATTGCTTAAGGGACAAATTGTACTTTATACCTGTTAATATTCCATATTGTCAATGGGGTGGAATTGGAGAAAAACCGCCTTTCTTATGGACTTTGTTTTTGCAACATTCACTGTGCAGCCAAAATGACATGTCACCTGTATTCTATGGATTGGTATAATTCCAGGAATACCAAAATTATACAGTTTTTTTTACTTGGAGTCAATTTATTCTGACACCCGGAACATTTTTATATTTCTGTGTACAAGGATGTATATCTTTTTTTTTTTGCAAGCCCAGATTTACTTTCTAATTATAACAATTCGGGGAATATCTATTGCTTTGATTGTTTATCAAAAATTTTATATGATGCAAAACAGTGAAAACAAGTTATGGTAAATTCACACGTAGATTTTTGGTCAGGAATTTGAGGCAAAATCAATGGGAGCCACTCAGTATTTTTTTTCTGGGAGCCAGCTTGCAGTGCATCGGCTTTCAGTCGCAGCTGCCTGTCTTTTGGACCAGACCTGAGGCAGCCTCCGCTTCAGGTTCCGATCCAAAGAAACCCATCTGAACTTACCCTTAGACTTTTTTTTTTTTTTTTTTTTTGGGGGGGGGGGTTCTGCTATGACTCAGCGTAAGGGAATATATTTTTAGATGTTTGTAGGCTGGGCATTTTCAGACACAGGGAAACCTAATGTGTATGTGTTTAAAGGGGCTCTATCATTGGGAAGGTTATTCCAAACCTACCTTTAGTATGTAAATTGCCTCAGTGGTTTTTGCATAAGTCTGTTTTTATTCATATGCTAATTAGACTGGGTGCACGATGCTTTGCTATTGTTTCCTATGCGTGTATACAGCACAGGCTGCTGATGACTCAGCTTCCTGTTTGCACACACATAGGAGATAATAGCAGAGACGAGTGCTGCTGGGAACTTCCTGTGCTGGCTGGAAGCTCATTAGCATATGAATAAAAACTGACTTATTCAGAAACCACTGAGGCAATTTACACACTAAAGGTAGGTGTGGAATGATGTGGTTAGTTAAAAATGACTTTTCCCAGTGATAGAGCCCCTTTAACTTTTTAAGGGGGCATTCACACTACGTATACTGAAGCTTATTCTGAACGTAAAACACGTTCAGAATAAGCGGCGTATAAAGCAGCTCCATTCATTTCTATGGGAGCCGGCATACGAGCGCTCCCCATAGAAATGAATGGACTGCTTCTTTCACTGCGAGCAGTCCCATTGAAGTGAATGGGAAGTGCTGGCGTGTACGGCTCGGCATGAGCAGAGCTTGCCGTATACGCCGGCACTTCCCATTCACTTCAATGGGAGTGCTCGCAGTGAAAGAAGCAGCCCATTCATTTCTATGGGGAGCGCTCGCATGCCGGCTCCCATAGAAATGAATGGGAAGTGTTCGGCAGCCCTGCTGTAACGCCGGCATGTACAGCTGTGATACACGCTGGCGTTACGTAGTGTGAATGCACCCTTAATGTACTTTTATATGTGTTCTAGGAAAAGGGGGTGGTACAAATTTTTAATTCTTTTTATTTCTTAACTTTTTTAGACTCCCTAGAACCCTAAGTGTCTTAAAGATTAAGACATGTTGTATTTAAATCTGTAAGTTCATGCCTTTTGTATTGTACAAGGCTTGAGAAAGCGCTTTGGAGAGCGTGAAACAGCTGTTGCCCCTTTGCCTATAATGCTATCGCTCCCTCCCAGAAGGTTTTTAAAGAGGACCTTTCATCAGATTGGGCACAGGCAGCTCTATATACTGCTGGAAAGCCGACAGTGTGCTGAATTCAGCGTACTGTCGGCTTTCCCGATCTGTGCCCCGGGTAAAGTGCTATCGGTCCCGGTATCGTAGCGCTTTACATTCAGAAGGGTGTTTCTGACAGTCTGTCAGGTACGTCCTTCTTCACAGCAGTGCCTATCGTGCTGTACTGTGTGAGCGGGGAGGAACGCCCCCTCGCTCTGCTCACAGTGCTCATCCATAGACGAGTATTATCAGGAGGTTGCAACGTAGTATAGAATAGGACAGAATAGAGGCTTGTTGATGGGTATAGGATGTGACTAATATCAGTTATTTTTTCCAAAGGGTAGGCAACCAAATATTAAGTTGAAGGTGCCAATAATATTGTCCAGTCCATTTTTGGAGTTTTGCTTGAAATTATATCATTATTAGCTTTTTTTTCTCTGCCTTTTTGTGTTGTTGCTAAACACACTAAGTGAAAAAAAGGTGTATAACAAAACGTGTAATTGCAATCATTTTTGGGAGAAATACTTTATTTTCTGGAAAAATTTCAGGGGTGCCAACACAGCCATAACTCTATATATGATATAATTCAGCCAGTGTTAGGTATTTAGTTACTTATTACTATCTGAACCTTTCTCTTCAGTAAAGGCATGGGGCTCTCACTCTGACCAGATAAAATTAACAGGACTTAAAGGGGCTCTATCATTGGGAAAAGTCATTTTTAGCTAAGCACATCCTTGCACAGCCTTTAGAAAGGCTATTCCACACCTACTTTTTGTATGTACTTTGCCTCAGTAGTTTTTGCATGAGTCCATTTTTATTCATATGCTAATTAGCCTTCTCCCTGCACTCCGGAAGTGTCTGTGAGCACCCTCTGCTATTCTCTATGTGTATGAGAGCAGAGAGGCTGCTGTGCTGCTGACTCATCTCCCTGCTCTCACACACATAGTGAATAGCAGACAGTGCTCACAGATACTTCCAGAGCTAATTCAAAAACCACTGAGGCAATTTACATACAAAAGGTATGTGTCGAATAGCCTTTCTATGCAAGTATGTCCTTAGTTAAAAATGACTTTTCCCAATGATAGACCCCCTTTAAGGGAGTTTTCAGCTCATTCCAGCACAGAGCTTGTTGTAAATAGTACAGTAGTCTCTGGATTTACATACATTGATAACAGAAGTACTTATCAAGTAACTTCTCTTCTCTTTTTTTTTAAAATCTTTTAATTAGATTTTTAAACATACAGACTTTTATACAGTAAATGATTACTGACAATAAACAAGAAGACATAACAATCCATGTCCTTATCATTTGGGTTTCATAGAAAAGTAAATAGGAGGATATACAATGTCTTACTCATGCCAGGGCTATGGAGACAAGAGAAGTCTCTGTTTTGAAAGTCTCTCCTCTGGTCAGAGATTTTATCTTAGGGTGCATGCACACTACGTAACGCCGGGCGTGTATGAGAGCCGTACACGCCGGCATTACAGCAGACTGCCGAACACTTCCCATTCACTTCAATGGGAGCGCTCGTAAACGCCGCTGTTACGAGCGCTCCCATTGAAGTGAATGGGAAGTGTTCGGCAGCCCTGCTGTAACGCCGGCGTGTACGGCTCTCATACACGCCCGGCGTTACGTAGTGTGCATGCACCCTCAGTGTGAGCCATTCTGCAAGTGGGGCTGGGTTATCTCAGGCGTTTGGACATGTAACTTTAAAGAGATGAAATTGAAAAACTAATAAAAAGCGGAGGGCAGAGGAAGATTGGATGCACATAATGAGTGGACCTTCATTGTTGTGCTATGCTGTGAATATTCATCTGAACCTAGGCAAGGGGGTGGGGGGATTGTTCAGTTAGGGAGCGTTGCTGTGAATATTCATCTGAACCTAGGCAAGGGGGTGGGGGGATTGTTCAGTTAGGGAGCGTCGGTGTCCGATGTCGGTGTCCAACGTCGGTGTCCGACGTAGTGTCCGCTCCTAGTGTCCGCTCCAAATCTGTCACGGACACTAGGAGCGGACACTAGATGTGTCCATGACACCTGTCATTCACTTGAATGGGCATCGGGTGCGTTCTTTTGCACTCCGTGCCCGTCCTTCTCTGTCCACAAGAGAAGATGTCCGACTTCTCAAGCGGACAAAAAAAACCCTGCATGCAGGGTTCCTCTGTCCGCTTGAGAAGTCGGACATCTTCTCTTGCGGACAGAGAGGGAAGGGCACGGAGTGCAAAAGAACGCACCCGATGCCCATTCAAGTGAATGACAGGTGTCACGGACACATCTAGTGTCCGTGACAGATTTTGAGCGGACACTACATGTCGGACACTGACGGTAGTGTGAACGCTCCCTTAGTAGGAAATATGTAGCTAGACCAGGTGTACCAAATTTTTTTTTTTATGTAACTTGTGAGCCCAGTATAGGGATCACAATGTACTTTTTTTCCCTATCAGTATGTCATTGTAGAATGGGAGGAAATCCACGCAAACACGGGGAGTACATACAAACTCCTTGCAGATGTTGTTCCTGGTTGGATTCGAACCCAGGACTCCAGCACTGCAAGTCTGCAGTGCTAACCACTGAGCCACCACGTTGCCCCTCAAACTTTGGCAAATTTATGATGGAATCATGTTTCCTAATGAGCCAGTTCCAGATGACAAATATGCTACCATTCAATCACGGGTGGGATTGAGGGGTACTTCCATTATTTGGAGAGGGTGAGATTTGCTGCTGCAAGAAGGTATCAGATAAGCTTGGCAGAATGACATTGTATCCCAGTGGGAAAAAGGTGTAGAAGGATAGTCTCCAGTGTGAAGGTGAGTGTGACACATCATCCCTTGCATATAATCTGCACTGATTCTTTCCAGAAAGGTGCAACAAGATGGTAGGTGCACCACATGTGCATACAGTTGCCTGGTTCGGTGAGGCATTTCCAGCATTTGGCAGGATAACTTCTATCTAAGTATTTTAGCCTGGATGGGGTTAGGTACCAGCTGGAAAGTACTTTAAAGACGTTTAAAGGTTTTTTAGGTTCTTGTAGGTCTGCTAAAAGTAACTTTTCTATTCCATATCAGGACTCAGCAACTGAAAGCAGTATGCAGAAAGAGGAAGAGAAGAGAATATTTATGGACAGGAGCCATCGTTCTGACCTAAGTGCAGGTCTGTAACCTAGGCATCCAGCTGTAATCACTTAGGAGAGAGATGTAGCTGTATCTGACAGATGGAGCAAGATGGATACATCAATGTATTGGGTAGAAGCTACAAGTCTGAATATAATCCTTGAGATGGTAATACCACTTTAATGCACAGGCCCCTGACCATTTTGACAAGGCTCCCACAGGAAGAGACAGATACTTCTGTCACTAACTACTTATGAACATACAGTTCCTGTCACTTGGTTATAATGAAGGAGTACAAAGCACAGCTATCCTACCTATATACATATAGTCTCAATGAGACTATATAAGGAGACTGTAGAGAGAAGGATAATACACTGTCCCACAGCAGGTAGATATAATCCAGTCTCTAGCTGTCCGTGTGATGCTGTGCATTGCTAAGTGTATTGATTATCAGCACTCTAAAGTGCAAAAACTTCTGTGACACGTTGATAGTATCAGCAGGTATTCTGTCAACTATGGGCCCGTGTACATGGAGTTAACGCAAGCGCATTTTAGCATAATACACGTGTATAGAATACACGTGTAAAAAACAGTTGATATTGAAATCAATAGGCGCCACCTTTTTGGTAAGGATTTTGAAGCGGATACGGCCTCATAATCCAGACCAAAAAACCCCATTAACTCACCCTTAGGGCCCAGTCATATGGATGTGAGTCTGTCAGAGATATAACTTTCAATTTTTGGTTGCAAAATCTTAAACAAGGCTCCCTATCTATTTATTCATAACACAATATCCATAATACTGGTGGTGTTATTATGAGGAAGAAGGTGGCAGAAGACCTTTGGGTCCCATCTGACATGAGGGCAGAGGTAGGATTGCTACATCTAAACCCCCTGTAGTTATGCCCCTGTATTAATAGTCTTTATATCATTCTTTGAGGTACAGTAGAAGTCACATGTCTATGATAAAATACTACCATAACACAATATGCTCTGCGGTATGCCACAACTTTTTGTCTCATGACATCAAAGCAAATGAGACTATAAAAAATCCTCTGTGTGCCTCTATATAAAAGTGGAGGAAAGAACGGGCCTAGAGTTGGCTACGGCACCAAATTTGGGATCGATTTTGCATGAGCCTAAGAGGGTTTTTTTTAGCCAAAGCCACGATTTGCTTGAGCAGGTAAGTATAAGAGCTTCCTATATATTTCCTATTCCTAATATAATCATTTTTGGCATTGGCTCAAAAAAAAAAAAAACACAGCAAAATCTGCAATGGGGGCCCTTGGCCTTAAAGGTGTTTTCTGAGCCAGGGAGCATTACATAAAAAAATACCCCAGCTTGAAAAATCTTTTCTCTTACTGTACTATCCAGACAGCTCTTCTGGACATCAGATGCAGTTTCAGCCCCCTAATCTTGCTTTGTGGGGTACTTTACATGTCTATGTTCAATGAGAATTTCATGACAGGTAGCATCCAAGGTTCAATAGTCATATGGATGTCAGAGGACTGCCATGGACACCCTAGATTTAGGTAATGTTAAATACTAAAAACTATGCTTGCGTTAAAAATCTGAATGTACTAATAGCTATATATAGGAGTGTGGTATAAGGTGTCCATTATAAGAAATTCTACTCTCCACCCATTGTAGGAGTTATCCTAGCACTACCATCGCCCCCATTATCCACAGGCTGAAGGACCCACTGCTTTTCACTCTTACCAACAAAGACTTGGGCTTAATAAGATAAATTAATAAGGATGGTTCTAGAGCCTGGGCACATTTCATTCCCAAAATAAGTAAAACAGACACTGACTTCTATTAAGAGGATGATCCCTGTCCTCCTCCTTTATTCCTTCAACTTATAGCAGATTACTGTAACAGGATTGTGCAGTCATCCAAACATGCGCTGAAATAAAGAATGGGTGGGAGTCTTAAAAACATCTTTCCGGCTCAGGTTTAACTTTACCCCCTCCAAAGCTTGTCACTGAAAAGAGCCACTCTGAATCTGTTAATCTGTTTCTAATTAAAGCTGAGGGGGAAGGAGTTTTTGTGTCTATTAGCCGATGTTCCAGTCCATTCAGGGTGATCGCTGGGAAAATTCATCTCCTATTCGACATCTGTGGGAAGGGACATCTTAGTAAGAAATCGGGATAGACACAATTTTACTTCACTTGATAGACACTGTGTCAGGGGTAAAATCAGATGTACCATATAGCAATCATAATGATAGTAATAAAGAAGAAATCTTAATTTAATGGATAAAGGGGACAAAATAAGTATTAACCACTTTAGTACCAGGCTATTTTCCCTGGTTCAGGACGGACACATTTTTGTGGTTTTTTGTATATGCGGTTTTGAAGGCTAAAACATTTTTTTCCTTTGGGTTAATCAAATGACTTTTGGGCCTTTTTCCACTGATAAATAGCACTTTATTTTGATATTGTTTTTATTTTTCCTAAAAAGGAGGAGAAATGTTTCTCACATTTTTTCAATACCATGACAGTTGTATTTCAGAGCAGTCCTTGGAGTACCCATCTCCTGCTGAGTCACACATCATGGTGGCCTCTGCACTGCTCAATAAACCGTCCCTGCCTTCCCTATGAGATTTCTGGTTATAATAATAGCTGGCATCCCATTACTAAAGCTGCACAATTTTGTGCGGCAGGCGATCCTGTACCTGTACGTTAGAAGTGGACCACCCAGACTTACAGTGCCTACAAGTAGTATTCAACCCCCTGCAGATTTAGCAGGTTTGATTAAGATGCAAATAAGTTAGCGCCTTCAAACTTCAAACAAGAGCAGGATTTATTAACAGATGCATAAATCTTACAAACCAAAAAGTTATGTTGCTCAGTTAAATTTTAATAAATTTTAAACATAAAAGTGTGGGTCAATTATTATTCAACCCCTAGGTTTAATATTTTGTGGAATAACCCTTGTTTGCAATTACAGCTAATAATCGTCTTTTACAAGACCTGATCAGGCCGGCACAGGTCTCTGGAGTTATCTTGGCCCACTCCTCCATGCAGATCTTCTCCAAGTTATCTAGGTTCTTTGGGTGTCTCATGTGGACTTTAATCTTGAGCTCCTTCCATAAGTTTTCAATTGGGTTAAGGTCAGGAGACTGACTAGGCCACTGCAAAACCTTGATTTTTTCCCTCTTCAACCAGGCCTTGGTTTTCTTGGCTGTGCGCTTTGGGTCGTTGTCTTGTTGGAAGATGAAATGACGACCCATCTTAAGATCCTTGATGGAGGAGCGGAGGTTCTTGGCCAAAATCTCCAGGTAGGCTGTGCTATCCATCTTCCCATGGATGCGGACCAGATGGCCAGGCCCCTTGGCTGAGAAGCAGCCCCACAGCATGATGCTGCCACCATCATGCTTGACTGTAGGGATGGTATTCTTGGGGTCGTATGCAGTGCCATCCAGTCTCCAAACGTCACGTGTGTGGTTGGCACCAAAGATCATCTCGATCTTGGTCTCATCAGACCAGAGAACCTTGAACCAGTCTGTCTCAGAGTCCTCCAAGTGATCATGAGCAAACTGTAGACGAGCCTTGACATGATGCTTTGAAAGTAAAGGTACCTTACAGGCTCGTCTGGAACGGAGACCATTGCGGTGGAGTACGTTACTTATGGTATTGACTGAAACCAATGTCCCCACTGCCATGAGATCTTCCCGGAGCTCCTTCCTTTTTGTCTTTGGGTTAGCCTTGACTCTTCGGACAAGCCTGGCCTCGGCACGGGAGGAAACTTTCAAAGGCTGTCCAGGCCGTGGAAGGCTAACAGTAGTTCCATAAGCCTTCCACTTCCGGATGATGCTCCCAACAGTGGAGACAGGTAGGCCCAACTCCTTGAAAAGGGTTTTGTACCCCTTGCCAGCCTTGTGACCCTCCACGATCTTGTTTCTGATGGCCTTGGAATGCTCCTTTGTCTTTCCCATGTTGACCATGTATGAGTGTTGTTCACAAGTTTGGGGAGGGTCTTAAATAGTCAGAAAAGGCTGGAAAAAAGAGATAATTAATCCAAACATGTGAAGCTCATTGTTCTTTGTGCCTGAACTGCTTCTTAATACTTTAGGGGAACCAAACAGAATTCTGGTGGTTTGAGGGGTTGAATAATAAATGACCCTCTGAATAAACTTTTCACAATTTAAAAAAAAAATAAACAAAGAAATAACATTCTTTTTTGCTGCAGTGCATTTCACACTTCCAGGCTGATCTACAGTCCAAATGTCACAATGCCAAGTTAATTCCGAATGTGTAAACCTGCTAAATCTGCAGGGGGTTGAATACTACTTGTAGGCACTGTATATACTCTATCGCTGGTCCGGAAGTGGTTAAAACAACAAATACAAAACAAATAACAGCCCTTCCCTTCAATGTAAAAACAAATAGCACCTGTATAAGAAATATTGGAGTCTAATAAGCTCAGTTCAATTGAATATTGGAATCTAAGGAGATAAAAATCTACAGACTGTTGGACAAAAGGCCATGTTATCCTGGGTTCACCTCTCACTGTCCCATCAGCTGCTCCTATCACTCAATGGCTCCTCACCAATGGTTATTGGATGGCTCCTCGTCCAGCTGCCACTGGCTTCTCATAGTGCCACCTTTTAACTCATTTCTTGCAGCCCCTCCTTAACCATGCCACTCATACAGAGGACAAACACAGAGGAGATAGACACACTGACATATTGGGAACACAAACCACCTTACCACAGACAGCAGGTAGAAAGAGGAGTATTTGCAAATGATATAGGGAACTCCCCTCTTACATGTTGTAATATATATTGCATAGGGCATTAGTTAGAGATATTTCACATTGACCTGTATCTTCTTGCCTAAAATGATAAGCAGAGGAGTTTCTATTCCTAACTCCCAGGATGCATTTTGGCATATATTTCAGATAAAACACATGGATCACAGAGGATTTGTCCAATCTATGACGTATACTTTGTCACATACGGACCGTACTAGCACGTGACATGGTTGTGGCTGTCAGGGGTCAATTCACTCTACTCACTCAATCTTGCATTCACCCTTTACTCAGGCTGCAAATTGGGCATAAATTGCCCCCCATCACAGTCCACGTGCCACAAATACACTTCACCACTACCTATTGTTTTCAGGGTCCATTTGAAGCCCAGACACACACTACTGCTACCAGCAGTCAGATGCAAACTCACTTCAAAAAGGTAATGGGTTTATAGCACAAACACAAAGTACCATTCAATTTAACAATTTAATACCCATAGGGTTAGTGCTATCTATGAGAAAGACAATACATACAACATGACAAACAAGCAAAACAGTTTTAAAATAAGAGGAGAAAAACAGACTAAACCTAATAAGCTAAAACCCTTTTGGTTTCATGAAGTTTGTAGGATCTCTTCTCATGTACTGGTCATACCCAGTCCACTTGCTGGCTCTGAGATGTTACACAAGTGTCAGTGTATTCCCAGTCTTTTGTAATGCGGATCTCCTGGCTGGTACATACCACACCTCCTAAGTGTCCCCTCTTTCCACTTTCCACAGCTGGAAAATGTCTAGTTTTATCTGTGCCTTGGAAAATAGGGATACTCTACAGATGGTTAAGGTTGTTGTCTGGTCACTCTCTCTTATGCCTGATTGTCCAAGAAGTTGTAAATCATTAAATCTTCATTGGCACCCCTGACACCCTCTCCATTGTAATATACTGATGACACATGCATCAATGATAGATACAGGAGCAACATAATTCACTGATGATACATACTCAAGTGGGCTTCTTTCATCATACATCTAATCATAAATTAGGGACAAGCTCCACTGAGTCAGGGACTATTATGACCGATGTGTAAAATGCAACTCTTGATAAATCAGCCTCAGCACTCAGATACCTTGCTCTGTAACTTTATGCAGTCTGACACTTGGTGATTGAGTTGCTGAGGATTCCAAATACTTTTAAAAATAATCACAGTCAATTGCGGAATATCTAGGAGGAAATGAATTTCATGAATTGACTTGTTACAATGGTGACAACCTATTACAGTACCATGCTGGAATTCAATGAGTTCTTTAGAACAACCCATTCTTTTACGTTAGTAAAGGTGGACTGTATGGATAGGGCTGCTGGTCTCTGGCAATAGGGAATGAATGAAACACCTGAATTCAATGACTAAAAGCTGTGCCCTAATACTTTCATATAGTGTATATTGTTTTTCTTTCTTTTGAGATTTTTTTTCATAGTTTTGACCATCACCTATAAGCATATTCAGAATAATGTTGTTTTGGGGGGCCCCTCAGCTGCCCCAAATTGAGTGGGACAGTCCCACATTTTGGGTGCTGTCCTGCTGTTTCGGGTGGCAGGCAGTGATTTTAACGCTGTGTCCTTTGGACAGGGAAGCGCAATGAGCACCGAGCCGCAGACATCATTACAGACACAGCCTGCAGGTCTGTGGGAATGTGGTTAGCAGTGGCGTAACTACTGCCATAGCAGCAGAGGCAACTGCCACAGGGCCCGGGACATTAGGGGCCTGGTGACAGCCGCTACCGCTGCTATCATTATACTCGGGGGTCTTTTCGGACCCCCGAGTATAATGATTGGCGGACTGGAAGAGGTAAAAAACATTAAAAAACACTGTTACTTACCTCTCCACGATCCGTGCAGACTTCGGCCTAGTCGTCTGACGTCTCATGACCCCGGCCTGCGTCCCGGGTCATGTGACGTCATTGAAGATCGACTACTTCGGAGGCTGACAGCGTAGGAGACGGGAGATAGGTGTGTAACAGAGTTTTTTTTATGTTTTTCTCCTCCTTGGTCTCTGATTATTATACTATGGGGTCTGAAAAGACCCCAGAGTATAATAATTGTTTATGGGTGTCCACAGTGGGACATAATACTGTGTGCAGGAGCCACTATGGGGGATAATTCTGTGTGCAGGGGCCACTAAAGGGGATAATAATGTGTGCAGGGGCCACTATGGGGGATAATACTGTGTGCAGGGGCCACTATGGGGGATAATACTGTGTGAAGGGGCCACTATGGGGCATAATAGAGCACGCAGGAATGCGTAGGAGGGGTCGGTCAGGGGGGCCCCATGTCAAAAGTTCGCCATGGGGCCCCGCCATTCCTAGTTACGCCACTGGCGGTTAGGTTGGGGGTTTTTTTGTATGGTGGTTGAGGGGGCAGCAGACCTTATGAGTGGGCTAGATATGGGGAAACTAAATTATGTTTGGAGGCCCACTTACAAAAACTTTGAACAGGGCCACCTAATGTATTAAAACGTCCCTGCTTTTATATTTCTGCCACATCATTCATGTCTTTACATGAATATTTCTATTCATTATTACTGCCGTAACTTCTTTAACATGACTCATATCCTCTTAACCTCGGATCTCTCACTGATCCTTCAAGTTACAGATAGAGAGTGAAATTATCCTTTAAATGTCATTTAATGTTAGAGGTCACAACTCATGATGACCTTTTAGGGTTCTTTCTGCTCCACCTGTTAATAACCCGTTCTGTTCTCATGAATGCTGATAAAATGATATATGTGTACATCAGCTCTGCTTGAAGGGAATATCAAATAAAAAACATATACGTTGTATAAATGTAGAAACCATTATAGTGCACAATAGGTCTGTAGATTTCACCACACCTTGTGTTAAATGGACAATGCATGGAAAATATTTTCCTTCCGTACCACGGACTGAGCATTAAGTAAATCCTTTTTGACGCAATTCATCCTACAAAACCTTTACTTGTCCTGTCATGCAGCTCTAACTTTCTATATAAATTCACACAGTGGAAAAAGTCAGGTCACTGCTCTGTAATCTGAAGGATTAGTTCTCAGATTCAGTGTTCGCCTAATGTCCCAATTTTTTGTTGAGACAGCTCTGCTAACTACGCTGACAGACCCACTGAACAATGATCACTACAGATTTTCTTTTTCCACAAATTTCTCTTAGATAGTTTTTAGCACGTAACCCCTTTTTAAAGGTTTAAAGAAAATATATAATATAGCACCTATATCTTTTACTTATTGAAAACAGATTGCAAAACATGTATTTTTCCTAATCTGCTTCATTTTACGGTTGTAAATTTTCTGTACATGTTTATAGAGACTTGCTTTAGGTGCTATTTTTCAGCATTTAGAGATACGCTTTACAGCAGTTATATGGACCGTAGACCGTAAAGATATTTAGAAAGTTGTGTCCATCACCTACTTGGAATGGTGTTTCCTATGTTATCTATATGTAGATGATACCTGTCATTGTAATACTATCTGTACTTACAATGCGGTGCATGCTGCAAAATATCTTAAACACTTAACGGGTTGTCCAGGCAAAAATGGACAACCCTTTTAATGTTTAAATCAGTTGGGGGTAGTGAAAAAAAAAAAAATGAAAAAATGCATACTCACTTGTCCCCATTGCTTCGGAGTCCTCCGCAACGTCCCAATCAGCAGCTTCAGCAGATTGCCAGAAGAGACCTGGAAGACTCCGCATGAGCAAAGGAACCTGCTGTGCACAAGGACACTGGAGCAACGGGGACAGGTGAGTATGCACATATTTTATTTTTTTCACGGCCTTCAGCTGATTTAATCGTTAAAGGGGTTGTCCATTTTTGCCTGGACAACCACTTTAAGTCTAATCATCTGATGGTAAAGTGTGCAGCTAAATGAAACTGTGACTGTATATACAGTAGTAATGCCACCAGGTACACAAAGGAGGAAGCAGTACTCTGGAGTAAAGGGGTGTTCACATTACTGTTGGATTCCATCAGCAGTGTCCGTGGTTATTGTCCATACAAGATTTTAGCAACGGACACTAGCTGGTCCATCTGAAATTTCCATTCATTTCAATTGGATTTTATCTTGTGTCCATTAGTGTCCGTTTAGACCCATGTCCGTTTTTTCAAGCAGACAAAAAAATCCTACATGCAGGACTTGTCTGTTCGTTTGAAAAAACAGACAGCAAGTGTCTGTTATTTTATTAACATTGAAGTCTATGGGCAACGGACTTCTAACAGACAGTAACTGATAGCCCTCAGTTACTGTCTGTTTATGATAGGTGTCTGAATGGAATCCAACGATAGTGTGAACCCTGCCTAAAGCAAATTCTAGGAAGAGTTTTATTTACCTAGTGTACAGCAACTTTTCAGTTCCTTTATGGAACCATTTTCAAGCCATAGAGGTTTTGAAATGTTCGTGTACATTGAGTGAATGTTTCAGGAAAGCCCCCATGTACATTAAAATCTTTTTGAGTCAACCACCTAAATTTGCACAGAAAATGTACCTTTATAGAGGTGGTATTCTAAAAGAAAAAAGTAAAAAGAATGCCAGTTACAGTGTCTAATGTTGTCAGCAAGCATTTACAGACCCTTTAAAATCTCCCAAAATTCTGAGCCCAAAATCATGTATTTTATGCTATGTATCATATTAGCATATAACACAAACAAACTTAGACTAGGACTGATGAAACAGCCAGGCTACTGTCCACAAATCACTCTAACTCCCCCACACATAACCATAGCAGGCCTCACCTCTTTCTACTTCCCATCATTCTTGATCCCCAGGATGATAACAATCTAATGTGTAGTCTTCAGTAAGGCTTTTCTATTATTCCTAGCTGCTATCTTGGCTCCACTGCCCATTTATGTTCTCCAACATGGTATCCCTTTAATTTGTGGTCATCAGCATGGCTCTGCCGCCCATTAATGGTCTTCAGCATGATGTCCCTTTAAACCTTGCCCAACAGCATCGTTCCTTTCCTGACCCCATGGCTCCCCTCTCATTCTCAGACCCCAAAATGGCTACCCTTTCCATTCTTCTCCTTCAATGCTAATCTTGAGCATACTTGTCGACATTTCATAGGCTAAAATCTGAACTTTAAATCCCTGTGAATGCCCCAAGAATGTCCATTTTGAGGCGGGGTTTAGATAAAACCAGTCCTTTTTTGTGGCCCAGTTCACAGGATTGTCCTGGCAAAAGTGGGGCTGTTCACTTTTTCCCTCAGTGTCCCTTGCAAGTCTTTAGGCAGCGCCGCACCTCCCATGAGGCGACCTGAAGCGAGTGCTTCAGGCGACGCTATGTCAGGGCCCCAGGGAGGCGGCATTTTTGATTACCTAAGCCAGTCCAGGACAAGCTGTCCTGGACTGGCTTAGCACCGAGCGGTGGTTTGGGGAGGCCACTGGAGCAGCGCTGCTCCAGCAGTCTCCCCTCATGCTCAGGCAGAGAGCAGGTCCTCTCCGTGCCTGCTCTCTGTCTGTGAACGGCGCTAAGCCCCGCCCCCTCGCTCCGCCACACCCCCTTCACTCGACCACGCCCCTTCGCTCCGCCCCCTCCTCCTGGGGGGGGGCTTTCTGTAGTTCGCCTCGGGCGGCAAAAGGGGTAGGTTCACCCCTGTCTTTAGGTATTACTTGCTGTAGTCTAGTGACGCAGCGCTGCACAGAGCTGCATCCATATTCGTCTCAATGGATGTCAGCCCAATGTGTGGTCTTTTCAAATAAGTTCCCACTAAAAAATTTGCTCATAAACATGATCTTTGATTGGATAAGGGTCTGCTCATAGAGACAGCTGACATAGATTATTATGGGATGAAAACTGGTCAGCAAAGAAATCACACTTTAAGAAGGGGGGGGGGGGGGTCTTCTGCACATAATATAGCACTGGCCAACAAAGATTTGGCTTCCTGAAAACTTTTGAATGTTCCTTATGTAATTTTAGCTGCTGATGTTGAAAATCACCTTGAAATTTTCCTGTCATGTACCGTTTTTTAGAAATCTTCTGTTTTATCAATTCTTTTTCCATATTTTCAGGCTGTTCAATTATTATCCACACTATATGTGCAGTTATGTAATTTATAGGCAAGCAAAGGCATGAATTCCTTGCATTGCATTGAAGTTGCAAAACGTCTGTACAATTGTTACAAACTAGGAACACCTACACACGTCTGGACTTATCTGGTCACTGCCTACAGAGGCTGTAATATCTGCTTGCAAAGATTCTGCAAGTTATTTCAAATCTAAGCAGCTATAAACTACTCCAGTACAATCTGATATAACTAAAATGTCTTGTCATTGTCAGAACAGTCACAGTACCTTCTGTTACATTTGTTGGGCGTACACACTTAAGCCTCAAAGACGCAAAATGACAGCTCTTAACATGAAAGCCTATGAGCTGTACTTTGCATCAGGGCAGCACCTTTAATTAGGTGAGGTGAAGCAGCAGCGGCCTCAGGCGGCACTCCGGAGGGGGTGCCAGCGGCGGCAATTAATTATTTTTTTGCTTTTTTTTTTATTCTAGTGCAAGAGAGGGCCGCTCTGAAAACAAACCGAGCGTCCCTCTCCTGCGCTGAGACCTTTGCGTCTCAGCGTCATCATGCTGCCTGGGCTGAAAAACAGACGTCTTATTGCAGTGAAGAGGCAGCGACAGCAGGAGCAGCGGCGAGGTTGGTAAGTAACAGAGTTTTTTTGTTTTATAGTAAGCCGCTTCCTGGTGGAGTATATCCAGCACGTAGCAGCCTATTTACCTGCTGGACTTATTTGGCCGGTTTTTAGAGATGAGCGAGTACTGTTCGGATCAGGCGATCCGAACAGCACGACCCATAGAAATGAGTGGATGCACCTGGTACTTCCGCTTTGACGGCGGCCGCTTAACCCCCCGCGTGCCGGCTACGTCCATTCATTTCTATGCGAGCGTGCTGTTCGGATCGGCGGATCCGAACAGTACTCGCTCATCTCTACCGGTTTTGAGTCCAATGAAGCAGGTCACATTCCTTTTCATATAGGAGGCATACATAAGTGACTAGTGGTCTCATTCATCTTAATGGTAGCCCTAATAGGACTCCACACAATCCAAGGCCTGGTAGGGCATGAGCCCTCAGTCACATAGTGTTTATGTATAAGCAGGCATGGCTGGACACCGGCCACTTCTGCTATCCATTCATAGAATTTCTTCCCATCTATGTGGCTGAATGTAGGTGACACAGTCATGGCTGCTGCTCAGGGAATACATAATAGTCGTGTTCTGTGTAACAGCTCTGCTGCTAATGGATGAGTGGGTGATTTTTTAGACATCAGGGCTTCATGCGAGGACCAGGCCTTCTGCCCACTCATTCCTGCAGCAGAATGGGAGCGAGCGCTGCTGCATCTGTTACTATGGAAACCAACGGGAATCTCGCGAGCGTTTCCCGCGGCGCCGATAGAGAAGAGCTGAGGGGCTTCAGGGAACTCTCGCGAGGTTTGGGCCGGGTGCTTCCGGTCGGAGAGGACAGAAGAGTCGCTGCGGTAGGCGAGGAAGAAGAAGAAGAGGTGAAGGTAGGTGCGACAGCTGACGGATAGCGGGCGAGTGAATCGATAATCCAGTGGCCGCTGTCTGGGGCTTACAGCGCGTGTTAGTCGCAGTGGAGGAGGATGTCGCCCACGCATGGAGCACAAGCACCAACCTCCATCTTACAATGAGCACCTAGCAGCAGTCTTCAGGGTCTGAGACACGACACCTCCATTACAGGAGCTCATGTCCCGCACACGTAATGGGCCGGAGCCTGTGCTGTGCTGCTGTACACGGTGCCATGTATATACCGGCTGACTGTGTGCTGGCACTGCTGTCTATGGCCTTACCTGTCATGTACTGGAGCTGTCGTGTACTAGCACCATCTGGTCACTCAGCCAAACATAGGACTCTGCTTGTGCCTGTAACTTTCTGTGCGGTTTACTCTTCATGTCTATGACAGTTCCTGCTTTCTATAGTATTCTGCTATATAGTCACCTTACTCCATGTCACCTTTGCAGCTAGTTGTGCGATCGCCTATAGCCGGCTGGCAGGACACACTTTCTGCCCTGCCTTTCATTATTGATTTGGGATTGACTGTTTAGTATATTAGCGGTATATGCCTTAGATATTATTTCATGACTAGATCATATGTTCACGTTTATTATGCCGTCATCATATACATATGAACACCATCCTGGATCTGCATCTCCATGGCTCACACCCATCGTTTAGGTTTGTCCGAAAGTGGTTCCCGATTTTGTTTTGGCGGTTTTATAGACACCTCTTATGTTCTGAACGGCATCTGTCAGTGGTTCTCACTAGTCCCCCCTCCCCCCCAACAAATAACATCAGATTTAACCCTTTGCTATGATCATACTGTGTGCAGCACTCTATAAGCATATGTGAGGTCCATACAAGTACTGTCTAGAGCAGAGGTGCCCAACATTGCCTGGTCCGAGGAGCACATTGTTAGATGGTGCCACGTGGAAAGGAATGAAAAACTCGCTGTGGTCTGGGAGTGAAATATACTTCACAGCAGGGAATGGTGAAAACAAAATGTAACTGTTATTTGTCGTCAACAAATAAAATTATTAATAAAATTTGACAATAGTTGAAAAAACTGGATGGAGGGTGGGGTGAGTCTATTTTTCTGGAAATATTGCCAGGTATAAAGTAAATGTAAGGTGGCGCATCCTAAGAAAGTGGCTAACCAATGGACATCATGTGGTGTCCGCTGGATCAACTCACAGATACACGAGCACCACCCTATAGTCACTACTACCAATATCCCTCCGCGACAATTCATATGGGTCCTGAATAAATACTAGCCTAACCCACATAATTTAGGGAATAGGTGTTAAACATCTGTTATGTTGTAAATCAATCACGGGGAGGAGATCACTTCTGTAGGGAATAAAACGGAGACCACCCCCCTAATCTGGATAGTTTAATGGGATCCCAGCAGCTAAGTAACCCCCAGATTAGGAGACACAGTGACCACCCCACCCCCCCCCTTAGAAAAAAAAAAAAAATCCGGCGAAACTTGTTTGCCCTTTAATAAGATTGAAGATTCATGCTTTAAAATGTAAAGGTAAATAGATATATAACCCAATACCGAAACCCAATATTCAGTAACGACTGCAGTTCCTGGAGCTCTGTTGGTGGACTACAGAAATCATATAGGCGCTATTTAAGTACCGGAGCTCTGTTCTTCTGATTCCCTACTGTGACGTATAGTTTGAGCCCAGAATGGTGTTCAACCTCTTTGAAGTGAGGGCTTGGAGCGAGTTAAAATAAAAAAAATGATACTCTGGTCCAGTGTTTCTCCCATTCGCTCTAATCCATGGAATGTCAAATCTGGAAAAGCAGATAGGTCCCAGTAATGTCACCGGTACACATCATGTCTCTGAGGCCAGTGATAAGATCAGCTTTCACCTTGATCCTCTGTTCTTCCGATCCCAACAGTCCATGGACTGGAGGTACCATGGTGTGGGAGGTTGTTGGGGGTGGGGTATGGGGCAGAGAAAGAATTGAGGTGAGCATGGCTTTGTCTTTTGTAGTTTGAGAGTTCTGGAAACAGCTGGCTTTCTCACATTACCTATGTACTACAATTGAGGGAGCCATGTTAATGCACAACTATCTTTTCCTCTCTGGAGTGCTAAATATCATTGTGCTAGAGGTGACGGGAGATTGCACAGAATGGCATCATGGAGCAGTTTTTCCCTACCCTAAAGCGATGGCGTGTCCCATAGATTTAGAAGCTGCAATGTATAGGAGTAGCACTTGTGCTTTAAAGACATTCGTATCTAAAATGCCCTTTTAGGCTTTTGGTAAATATGATGTGATTTCAGAAAAACATAAATCTGTATGTGCAGGGATCTGTAAGGCGGCAGCTATGTGGAGTTGGGCCTGTAATACAGAACCTCACACCTGCTGTGTACTGCCATATGGTGCCTTCATGTACCAACATATTTTGTCCAGGCGGCACTGTATAGGGAATACCTCCATAGTACTGTGTGCAATCGAATAAAATGATTATTACATATTCTACAATTATTAATATTAATATAATAATATAATACAGTTAAAGAACTTCTTACACATTTACTTCCATAGGAATTCAGTCACAGTTTTTTCTGATCTAGAGGAGCTTACGCGTCTGTCTGACATTTGCTGCTTCTGTGCTGTTTTTCTTATAACACGGCGTGCTCTGGGTCTGGCTTTTTTTTTTTTTGTAAAAAAAATCTTGAAAAACTCTGTTCACAGAGCTATTTTTAGGGTATTTGTCCATGTGGCTGATTTGTTGCAGGACATGCTGTGACTACATTTTTTTCCATGCATATGAATGGGCTTATTTCAGCACCATTAACGTGGATTTCTACAAGCCGCATTCAGATGAATGGACAGTCGCAGAAAATTTTACAAACAGATCTATTTTTACTTCTCACCTATAGAATCTACCCACAAAGTACAAACATGGGTTGGAACGCTGAATACCTGAAACGTCCCAAATGAACAGATGGACATAGATTATAGACACTATAGACAGCGGCCACTGTCATTGTTCAAGAGATGTAATAAAGCCCTGAGGTAAATGACTGTAGTACGTGGTTGACAACACCACATCCTCAGGAACGTCACTTTAGACAATATGATAGGTAAAACATGTCGTTTAAATAAAATAGAAATATCGCTTTCCTTATATTAAAGGGGTTCTCCACTTTGGTCAGAACACTCTGATGAACTAAATTTACCTCCTGAATTTATTCAAGATTAAAATAAGCAAAAAAAAATCAATCAACTATGTTAGTTCAATGTTAGCATAATAATTTACTAATAATTCAGTGTTTAAAAAGATCACCAGTGGCATCAAACAAATGCACCATTATACCCCAGCCCTAGTAGTGTGTGACAATACAATACACCTCCTTCACAGTGCCAAATGGTCCCCAATAACCTGACTGATACAGCACTGTTTCATCTATACACATACTTCACAACATTTGCAATCTCTTTCCAAGCAAGCTGTATTTTTTTTTAGCAAAACCTGGAATAGATGTGAGTAGTATAAGTGACTCCTTTATAGTTCCGATTACATTTCATGTCACTCATGGATAAAAGCCACAGCAAGATCTGCAACAAAAAAACGCTTTTCTGCAGCATGTAGCCTCAGCCTGGTGCTAAGTTCATGTTAGGTTTGGTTCTTTGTTCTGTTGGTGGATCAGAACAACAGATAGGTGACCACTAAGATAGTGGTTTCATACGGAGCCTGATTGACCCCATTGACTATAAAGGGATCTGTCAATTTAAAACTGAAAATGGTGGACCAAAAACCCCTGCATACTGCTCTTTTTCATCTGACAATTTCAGACAGAAAATGCAGTGGCATCTTCGTGCAAATGTGTGCGTAAGATAGAAGTTGCCAATCGCTTTTCCAGCAGAGAATGAGTTGGCCTCCATACACATTGGTTAGTTGGCAGGTTAGACTTATACAGTGTTGGCCAAAAGTATTGGCACCCCTGCACTTCTGTCAGATAATACTCATGTTCTTCCAGAAAATGATTGTAAGCACAAACTCTTTGGTATTAATATCTTCATTTATTTTGCTTGCAATGAAAAAACACAAAAGAGAATGAAAAAATGTCAAATCATTGATCATTTTACACAAAACTCCAAAAATGGGCCGGACAAAAGTATTGGCACCCTCAGCCTAATACTTGGTCGCACAACCTTTAGACCAAATAACTGCGAACAACTGCTTCCGGTAACCATCAATGAGTTTCTTACAATGCTCTGCTGGAATTTTAGACCATTCTTCTTTGGCAAACTGCTCCAGGTCCCTGAGATGTGAAGGGGGCTTTCTCCAAACTGCCATCAAGAGATCTCTCCACAGGTGTTCTATGGGATTCAGGTCTGGACTCATTGCTGGCCACTTTAGAAGTCTCCAGTGCTTTCTCTCAAACCATTTTCTAGTGCTTTTTGAAGTGTGTTTTGGGTCATTGTCCTGCTGGAAGACCCATGACCTCTGAGGGAGACCCAGCTTTCTCACACTGGGCCCTACATTATGCTGCAAAATTTGTTGGTAGTCTTCAGACTTCATAATGCCATGCACACGGTCAAGCAGTCCAGTGCCAGAGGCAGCAAAGCAACCCCAAAACATCAGGGAACCTCCGCCATGTTTGACTGTAGGGACCGTGTTCTTTTCTTTGAAGGCCTCTTTTTTTTTTTCCTGTAAACTCTATGTTGATGCCTTTTCCCAAAAAGCTCTACTTTTGTCTCCTCTGACCAGAGAACATTCTTCCAAAATGTTTTTGGCTTTCTCAGGTAAGTTTTGGCGAACTCCAACTTGGCTTTTTTATGTCTCTGGGTAAGAAGTGGGGTCTTCCTGGGTCTCCTACCATACAGTCCCTTTTCATTCAGACGCTGACGGATAGTACGGGGTGACACTGTTGTACCCTCGGACTGCAGGGCAGCTTGAACTTGTTTGGATGTTAGTCGATGTTCTTTATCCACCATTCGCACAATCTTGCGTTGAAATCTGTCGTCAATTTTTCTTTTCCGTCCACATCTAGGGAGGTTAGCCACAGTGCCATGGGCTTTAAACTTCTTGATGACACTGCGCATGGTAGATAGAAGGAACATTCAGGTCTTTGGAGATGGACTTTGTAGCCTTGAGATTGCTCATGCTTCCTCACAATTTTGCTTCTCAAGTCCTCAGACAGTTGTTTGGTCTTCTTTCTTTTCTCCATGCTCAATGTGGTACACACAAGGACACAGGACAGAGGTTGAGTCAACTTTAATCCATTTCAACTGGCTGCAAGTGTGTTTTAGTTATTGCCACCACCTGTTAGGTGCCTCAGGTAAGTAACAGGTGCTGTTAATTACACAAATTAGAGAAGCATCACATGATTTTACAAACAGTGCCGATATTTTTGTCCACCCCCTTTTTTATGTTTGGTGTGGAATTATATCCAATTTTGCTTTTTGACAATTCTTTTTGTGGTTTTCCATTGAAGACAAATTAAATGAAGATAATAATACCAAAGAATTTGTGATTGCAATCATTTTCTGGGCAGTACGGTGGCTTAGTGGTTAGCACTGCAGCCTTGCAGCGCTGGAGTCCTGGGTTCAAATCCTGCCAAGGGCAACATCTGCAAGGAGTTTGTATGTTCTCCCCGTGTTTGCGTGTGTTTCCTCTGGGTACTCCGGTTTCCTCCCACAAACCAAAGACATACTGATAGGGAATGTAGATTGTGAGCCCTGTATGGGAGAGTGACTGACTATCTGTAAAGCGCTGGGGAATATGATGGTGCTATATAAGTAAGCATAATAAATAAATAAATTTTCTGGAAGAAAATGAGTATTACCTGACAGAATTGCAGGGGTGCCAATACTTTTGGCCAACAATGTACATCTCATGTGTATGGGCTCCTTGTGCAGTGCTTATTCAGGGCAATGGCTTGTCTGTATAGTGAAGCATTGGATAGTTTAAGACAGGGGTTGGGAATAGAGATGAGCGAGTACTGTTCGGATCAGCCGATCCGAACAGCACGCTCGCATAGAAATGAATGGACGTAGCCGGCACGCGGGGGATTAAGCGGCCGGCCGCCGTCAAAGCGGAAGTACCAGGTGCATCCATTCATTTCTATGGAGTGTGCTGTTCGGATCGGCTGATCTGAACAGTACTCGCTCATCTCTAGTTGGGAACCTTGGCTCTCCAGCTGCTGTGAAACTACAACTCCCATCATGCTCCATTCACTTCCATCGGAGTTCCCAAAACAGCAGAGCAAGTATGCATGCTGGGAGTTAACAGCTGGAGAGCTAAGGTTCCCTACCCCTGGTTTAGGGGCTCAGGAAAGAAAGACGTAGTGATCTTCAGCATGAGTTGGGGATATGAAAATGTTGTTGCCTAACTAGACAATCCCTGTAAATATAACAAAGGAAATGAGTATTAGTCACATTGTTCTTTCTTTAGCACGTTGCTTTGTAAGCAGGAGCTTTGCTCTATTCCAGCATTTTTGTGATATAACCTAAGTGATTAAACCTTGCTTAGTACTGTAATTCACAATATGATGGGATTAAATGATACCTGTGACTATATAGGGAGGCCTTCCAAGGGTATGTCAATAGAAAAAAGACTGATCGTGTCCAGGGCCCCTGGGTGGCGATATGTAATGTGAGTGAGCACGATGATGTGTTATTCAGGTTCCGACTCCACGTCACCAGGGAGCATTGTAACATATCATATGACTGAGGATTTCACCAACTAGTAATCACCTGGCGTTGTTTTATATGGCCGTGTTTGTGGACAATTCCTTATAATTGGTTTTATATGACTGTGTTTTTGGACACTTCCTTATAACGGGTCTCTGGAATTCTTAGTTTGATTTTATAATATTTGCTAGGACACCTGTACATGAAGGGTTCATCGCCCTATTCCTGAGCAGTCCAGGCTTAAACTAAACCAGTTAGACCAGTGTAGCGAGTTCTTTTCTAAATATCCAATTTAAAGGGATTCTATCACTCAGACATGATTTTTTCTGAATACCACGTTGGACTAGCCTTAAGAAAGGCTATTCGGCTCCTACCTTTCGTCGTCTTCTCTGCGCCGCCAGTTGCCTACAATCCCGGTTCTTGTCGGTAAGCTAATGAGCTCTCTTGCAGCACTGGGGGCGGACCCCAGCGCTCAGACAGCACTGGGGGGCATCCCCAATGCTGCAAGAGAACTTTCTCCAGCGCCGCCTCTTCTTCTTCAGCAGTGTCATCTTCAGCCTCTTCTTCCGGCGGTGGTTTGTAACTTCTACGTCTTGGGCAGAGTAGTCTGCGCATGCCCACAGGCCACGAGAAAATGGCCGCTTCCAATACTGTGCGAGTGGCCATTTTCTCGTTGCCTGTGGGCATGCGCAGACTGCTCTGCCCGAGGCCTTAGAAGTTACAAGCCACCGCCAGAAGAAGAGGCTGAAGGTGACGCTGCTGAAGAAGAGGAGGCGGCGCTAGAGAGAGTTCTCTCGCAGCATTGGGGACGCCCCCAGTGCTGTCTGAGTGCTGGGACCCGCCCCCAGTACTGCGACAGAGCTCATTAGCATACCGACAAGAATCGGGATTGTAGGCAAACGGCGGCGTGGAGAAGGCGACGAAAGGTAGGAAACGAATAGCCTTTCTTAAGGCTATTCTGACGTGGTACTTAGAAAAAAAATCATGTCTGAGTGATAGGATCCCTTTAATGTAATAGGACAGACATGTAAAAGGAAAACTTGGATGTGTGGATGCCCTCCAAGTAGTGTACACAAGGCTTTAGTCCGTCTCTGAAAGCAACGATTTATTAAACTGAAAAAAAAAAAGTCTTTGTTTCCCATAGCAACTGATCATATCACAGATCATGTCAAATCCAGAAAATGGATCTTTATTACCGTACCTAGATCCAGACACTTTGGTATCAGTTTGAGCCCCATAGAAATAAATAGAATCTGGCAAGTGAACTGTCATTGTTTTTTTTCCATGTTTTTTTGCTCTTGCAAACAGCATGTAAAGCAAATGTGAACGTCCCTCATAGAATCCTACTTGCCTTTTTTCTATACATGGATATGTTCAGCAATTCTACTTGTTCCTGCCAGATGCCAGTGCCGTCTATAACAACACGTCTTACATTGTGAGATGAATTCAGCATTTGGAAATAATGCTTTCTCTCCATTCAGGTCTATAAATAATTGACTACCTGCTTGGATCTTGCTGGATCAGGGTACAATTCACACCATCTCTGCCAGATCTTAGATGCATAATTTAGATCCTGACCAGGATATTTATTTTACAGGAGAATCTGCTATTCATTACAGGCAAAAATAAGGCAGTTAATCTATATTATGCCATAGAAGATGGGGAATAGATCTATTTAGCAATGCTATATACGTATACCGGTGGCCAAGTCAGGAAACTTTTATGTTTTGGAATTTTGCATGTTTATAGATTGTTATGGCTCACGAAATTCAGATTCTATATAATAGTGATTACTTCAGTCATGATCAGTCTATACTACAGTACCTCAGTAATAGTTCTTTGTTTGACGGGCACCTCATTTGGACAAGGTTTTTGGTAATGGTACCAGAAAGTTTGGTTCTGGTAAGGACTGATTTAGGTCAACGCATAAATATAGTTTGCCGTGAACCGCGTTTTCTTTCCAGGTGGCAGGAAGCTGAACCCGGCACGATGTATCACATAGCAGGACACAGCAAAAAAAACACTGCAGGAAAAACTGCAGCGCAAACGCATCATTCATAGAAAGTCCACAGAGTTTTCCATGGACTTTCTGCTTCCGTTATACCGTCGGCATTTTCTTAGGTATAATTCACATGCTGCAATTTGCAAAAAAACAATTTTGACCTAAATCTGAATCCTGATTAAATGAACATTTTTCCATGTTTAATGAACAATTACTTTAGGGCACCCCCCTTTTTACAGTCCTATGAAAAAGTTTGGACACCCCTATTAATCTTAATCATTTTTAGTTCTAAATATTTTGGTGTTTGCAACAGCCATTTCAGTTTGATATATCTAATAACTGATAGACACAGTAATATTTCAGGATTGAAATGAGATTTATTGTACTAACAGAAAATGCGCAATATGCATTAAACCAAAATTTGACCGGTGCAAAAGTATGGGCACCCTTATCATTTTATTGATTTGAATACTCCTAACTACTTTTTACTGACTTACTGAAGCACAAAATTGGTTTTGTAACCTCAGTGAGCTTTGAACTTCATAGCCAGGTGTATCCAATCATGAGAAAAGGTATTTAAGGTGGCCAATTGCAAGTTGTTCTACTATTTGAATCTCCTCTGAAGAGTGGCATCATGGGCTACTCAAAACAACTCTCAAATGATCTGAAAACAAAGATTGTTCAACATAGTTGTTCAGGGGAAGGATACAAAAAGTTGTCTCAGAGATTTAACCTGTCAGTTTCCACTGTGAGGAACATAGTAAGGAAATGGAAGACCACAGGGACAGTTCTTGTTAAGCCCAGAAGTGGCAGGCCAAGAAAAATATCAGAAAGGCAGAGAAGAAGAATGGTGAGAACAGTCAAGGACAATCCACAGACCACCTCCAAAGAGCTGCAGCATCATCTTGCTGCAGATGGTGTCACTGTGCATCGGTCAACTATACAGCGCACTTTGCACAAATAGAAGCTGTATGGGAGAGTGATGAGAAAGAAGCCGTTTCTGCACGTACGCCACAAATAGAGTTGCCTGAGGTATGCAAAAGCACATTTGGACAAGGCAGCTTCATTTTGGAAACAAAAATTGAGTTGTTTGGTTATAAAAAAAAAAGGCGTTATGCATGGCGTCCAAAAAGAAACAGCATTCCAAGAAAAACACATGCTACCCACTGTAAAATTTGGTGGAGGTTCCATCATGCTTTGGGGCTGTGTGGCCAATGCCGGCATCGGGAATCTTGTTAAAGTTGAGAGTCGCATGGATTCCACTCAGTATCAGCAGATTCTTGAGAATAATGTTCAAGAATCAGTGACGAAGTTGAAGTTACGCTGGGGATGGATATTTCAGCAAGACAATGATCCAAAACACCGCTCCAAATCAACTCAGGCATTCATGCAGAGGAACAATTACAATGTTCTGGAATGGCCATCCCAGTCCCCAGACCTGAATATCATTGAACATCTGTGGGATGATTTGAAGCGGGCTGTCCATGCTCGGCGACCATCTAACTTAACTGAACTTGAATTGTTTGTCCAAAATACCTTTATCCAGGAACTGATTAAAAGCTACAGGAAGCGACTAGAGGCTGTTATCTTTGCAAAAGGAGGATGTACTAAATATTAATGTCACTTTTCTGTTGGGGTGCCCATACTTTTGCACCGGTCAAATTTTGGTTTAATGCATATTGCGCATTTTCTGTTAGTACAATAAACCTCATTTCAATCCTGAAATATTACTGTGTCCATCAGTTATTAGATATATCAAACTGAAATGGCTGTTGCAAACACCAAAATATTTAGAACTAAAAATGATTAAGATTAATAGGGGTGCCCAAACTTTTTCATAGGACTGTATATGCCACGCACCTATTTAAATGCCATGGCAATAAATTTTGTTATTTCTTGATATGTTATCAGTCAACAATTAAAGGGGCCTAAAAAAGAATGTGATCTACTTACGGATCGTGCACGCCGGGCGGGCATTCAGGGTGCGCTGTCTTCTTCTTCCACGCCTCTTCTTCCTCCGATGTCCTCCGGTCCCGTCCTCCTCCGGCGCTCGCAAACGGACACTGATATAAAAAAATAGCCTGGGCGCATGCGCAGTAGCATGCGGCTTCTACTACGGCTACTGCGCATGCGCCCAGGCCATTTTTTTTTAATCAATGTCTGTTCGCGAGCGCCGGAGGAGGACGGGACCGGAGGACATCGCAGGAAGAAGAGGCGTGGACGAAGATGAAGACACACCCTGAATGCCCGCCCAGGGTGCACGATCCGTAAGTAGAGCACATTCTTTTTTAGGTTATTATTTTAAAACGGGGGGGGGGGGGGGGGGTAGTGTAATATAACTTTTACGGTGCCTGAATAGCCTTTTTAAAGGCTATTCACGCATATGTGGGGCTCTATCAGCATGATTTTGCTGATAGAGCCCCTTTAACAGATATGTAATATTCTGCATATGCCCTATCTGTGTGTGCGTGTGTGTGTTTGTGTGTGTGTATATATATATATATCAAATCAAATCAAAAAAGCTTTATTGGCACGTCCGAATAGATATTTGGCATTGCCAAAGCTAGTAGAGTGGGGGGGGGGGAGTTGGACTCGGGTGGGTGGGTGGTGGGGGTGGTGTGGGTGGTTTGGGGTATAACAGTCCATGGAGTCTCATCTTCCTCTTCGTTGGTGACCGTTATATGGGGAGGTGGGGTGGGGCGGGGCGGTTGGTTTGGGGTATAACAGTCCGTGGAGTCTCATCTTCCTCTTCGTTGGTGACTGCTATATGGGGAGGTGGGGTGGGGTGGGGCGGGTGTTTTGGGATAAATATAACAGTCCGTGGAGTCTCATCTTCCTCTTATTTGGTGACAGCTGGACACGTATTGGGCAGCGATCTCCACAGTGGCCTCTTCTTCTCCCAGTAGGATGTAGAGTTTCCTCTTCTCGTCTGCAGATATGAAGTCTGGGATGTGGGCAGAGAGTCTTTGGTAGTAGGCGACCCTCACAGCTGAGTATTTGGTGCAGTGTAGCAGGAAGTGGGTCTCGTCTTCTAGGACCCCCTGGTCACAGTGCTGGCACAGTCTCTTCTCCCGTGGCTTGTACATCTGCCTGTATCGCCCCGTCTCTATCTCTAGGTTGTGGGCGCTCAGTCTGTACCGGCTCAGGGTCTGTCTGTGCTTGGGGTGGCGTATTCTCTCCAGGTAGGTGGCCATGGTGTAGTCCCTTTGTAGGGATTGGTACACGGTGAGTTTCTTGGAGTTATTTATTTCGTTTCTCCATTCTTCAATGTACCGCTCTCTGTTTGCCTCTGTGGTCGCCTTTATTTCGGCCTTGGTTATCATCTGTTGGTGTTTTTGGTTTGGTGGTTGGCTGTTGTTTGGTTGGTGAGTGTCTGGTTTGCTCAGGTGGCTTAGCCATGCTTGGTGGTGGTATATATATATATATATATATATATATATATATATATATATATTTATTTATTTATTTATATTTAATTTATATTCTATATATATCTATACACAATGTTGCACTTATAGTGTATACAGAGCAGTGCACATTGGTGCCCTTATACTATATTCTATAAGGGTAGCCATGCGCCTGTATGTAGTATAAACAATAAGAAAAGGACATGTACAGAGTGCACTTCCGCCCTACAATACCTGGATGCCCATTGATTCTTCTGAACTTGGCTCTCCATAGGGTTCTGCTGGGATCTAAGTTTGGATGATTAGAACTCCATAGGAACCAGTTCTTGTGTGGACCCGACCTTATTCTGTGTACCCAGTGCTATGTCTTCCACATATTTCCAGGACAGAGTTATGACTAGATGTGGTCTGCACTTCAGCTGCTACAACACTGTGAATCCTGCTGACTCCGGCTTAAATAAATGTTTACTGACGATGCCTTAGAATATGGAGCAAGTGTGGCTAAAGGTTTCACCTAGGAAGAGCCTTAGATACACAGTAACATGGAAAAATAAAGTTCAGGATGAACAGCCTTATATATATATATATATATATATATGTGTGTAACTTTATATATAGAAACTTTATATAGATTTCCCAAACACTAGTCCCCAGTAGGAAATAAGAAATCTGACCCATAATGCTTGCGAGAAGTCATTTACTGGAGCGCAGTCACTTCTCATTAGCCTTCATGGGCCGGGTCATCTCTTATCTTGTCAAAACTATGTGGGTTAAAATGGATAATTTACCACAGCCATTTACTACATTACAGATAATTCATTAAGCGGCTGCTCTTGATAAATTATACATTGACTCATCCGTCAGAGTAAGGTTAAGAAAGAAGTTTACTAGCAAAGTCATTCCAAAGCAAGAAGAGAGATTATATGAGCTGACAGCAGACTGATGTGCCGGCAGCACAAATCTACATCAGAAGACATACATGCCCAAATAGCAATCGATACAAAAAGCATTCGTTATGGATGTAATTCATGGTAAAACATTATAAAACAATCTGTGTCAAGGGGAAAAAGAAAAGATCAATGAAGTCCCTAGACACAAGAACACAGAAGGATACAGCACATAGTACGCCAGATGTCGTATTGGTGGTAACACCCCCAGTGACCATGTATAAATGCATAATGCAGGTGAATGCACAATAAGCTTTAGGCTGAAGCCCCACGTGGCTTAAGTGCTAACAAATCCCATCCACACATTGCAGAAAAATGCCCACGGCGGAAATGCTGCAATTTCCAAAACCAGCGCGGTTTTGGAAATCACAGCATGTCAGTTATACCTATGGAAATGCCAGCGGTTTTCCTATAGGTGTAATTGAAGCTGAAAGTCCACAAAGGAAACCTCTGCAGGCTTTCTGGGAAAAACCACGATGTGCAGGGCCTTAGCAGGTGCATATATAGCAGACACAATGGCTAAGGGTGGGACTCTATAGTACTTTGTTATTCTATAGTACACGCATTTCACTTGCTTTAATAGGCGGTGGTGCTTTGGAGTGTACTAGTACTAGTGCATGTACTGGTGAGAGCAGGCTTGTTTATTTGGCACATTATTTCGGTGATATTGGTTACGTTACTATTTATTACTTTATAGCATACCTAAACCTTCAAATATCTTTTGATTTTTCTGGCAGCATTTGTGACATTAGTAAATATTGTAATATACTTTAACGACAGATTTTGGCTCATTTCCATGAAATCCTTGGCCGAAATCCACTTCTGTCCCTTCTCTATTCTCTGCCTTGTTTCTTACTGAAATACAGGTGAGCTGTAATAATGCCGGGACACTGTGTTTGGGGGGGTGGAGGTCAGCGCTGCAGAGTCTCTAAGTCAAAGCACCAACTCCACTTTTTTCCTATGAAATAAATGTACAACATACTATCTAATTAATTATGCAATACATCATAATTGGATAATTCAATTAATAATAAATAATCATTTTACTTTGAAGCTAGAGCTGGGAGTTTTTTTTTTACTCTGACTCCTCAACTTGGGGGGGAGAAGTCACTTCAAACAGTTATATCTTGGCCATTATAAAACATAGAACAGTGCTTTTGGTGTCATATGAAAGGTGAGATTCTCATCCGTTTAAAAAAAAACAAACAACTGTCTAGATTGGAAAATGATATCCCTCAAATAAATATGGGTAGAACTGCGCCTAAAAGCACTGCACTACATTTTCTAATGATACGCCAGTCCGCCCTACACGCCCTTCCACTCAGACTCTGTTTCCCTGCTTTATTAGTAACTTATACAACCCCGTATTCCAGAAAGAAGCCAGGGAGAGAAACAAAGCAAAAGGACACAGAAGGGGATTTCACAAAATGGAGGGAAAATCTGTTAATAAACTATGTTACAATATTTATTATTGTCACAAAAGCTGCCAGAATATCAAAAGTATTTCAATGTTTAGGTACACTTTAAAGCATTACTAACCTTTCTGACAACTTTTGATTTCTGGCAGTATTTACGTCATTAATACATTTTGTAATATATTTTAACAAGTTTTGTCTCCTTTCTGTGAAATCCTGCATTTTTATTTTTTACTCATTCCCTTGCTTCTGTATTGAGAGCTGTTTCTGCCTCTCACTGAATGTTACCGTGTACGGGAGTATTGGGCTGTGTAACGAAAGAATGGTTGTAGGGGAGGGTCACTTCAAACAGTTATATCTCGGACATTATAAAACTTACAAACTTGCTTTTTGTGTCATATGATAGAGAGGATTCTCTAGTTTAATGACACTAAGGTCACAGTACTATCTAAATCAGGGGTGGGCAATTAATTTTCCTATGGGGCCACATGAGAAATTGAAATGCCTCTAGAGGGCTATGCGTGCTGCAGAAAATAGCTCCACCCACTTCTACATTAACTCCGCCCATTCTCATCTATTTTTACATGTGCCTCCACACAGTGTAACGCTCCTATAGATACCCTAACATTATATGCCTTTATATTATAATGTTCCCCTCCAAATGCCCCACAGTATTAAAATGGCAGAAACTAGAGGGGGACATTAAACAGTGGAGGTAGTTGGAGGGAGACATTAAACTGGGGCAACTAGAGGCAAGGACCTCAAACTCAAGGACCTGTGATAACATCATCTCGGGTCCTTTAATCTAGCACGAACATAAATTCGTTGTTAGCGTTCGTGAAGTCCGGTCATTTACCGGGATAATAAGTAGCCTATGTTTCATTCCAAGTTTCAATCTATGTATGTGCCAAATGTCAGCCAAAATCCGTTCAGCCGTTTTTGCGTGATTGAGGACCAAACATCCAAACACAAACATCTGAACACACAAACTTTCACATTTTATAATATTAATAGGATATATTATGCAGTTGCATATAAATCTCCTAATCCCGACTGTGTTTTCAACCAGTGATCTCTCAGGTAATAATTTAGTTAGCCACTGTCTTAATGTCATATAAAATGACATTCTCTTCTTTAATATAACATAAAAAGTAAGTTTGTACATTTTACAACGTCCTAGATATAACTGTTTGAAGCGACCCTCACCTGCCCTCATTTTCTCTAGCACACAGCCTCAAACTCCATACAAAGTAACATTCAGGGAGAGACAGAAACAAGGGAAAGCGTGAACAAGAATTTCACAGAAGGGATCCAAAATCAACTAAGTATATTACAAAATGTATTATTAGCACAAGTACTACCTGAAAATCAAGAGTTGTCCGAAATTTTAGTTACACTTGAAGGATTCTTGTTTAATGTATTCTGTTGGCGGCATTGTACTGTTGTGTCATGTACATGTTATGAGGGCATTGTGTAATATTTATACATGTTTATTCTCTACTCTATCTTTGTGGCAAAAACATGAATTCACCGCTACTTCCGTTTATACAGCAGGCCACCTAAGGCAGTGGAGAACACGTATGATCATCCTGAGCCATTATCATCTCAAACTGTTTTATCTTCAATTTTGCTTTGTGTTTTATGTAATTTCAGGAAAGAGCACAAGCAACGCATTTACTTTTCCTAATAAAACCGGTTATCCTGAGAACAGAGCCATGGGAAACCTCTTTGGAAATCTGCTCAAAAGTCTTATTGGAAAGAAGGAAATGAGAATACTGATGGTGGGACTTGATGCTGCTGGAAAGACCACCATATTATACAAACTGAAACTCGGAGAGATCGTGACCACAATTCCAACCATAGGTAAGTTGTATTGAACTGTATGGATGAGTTTGTCAAGACCTGTATCCCAGAATTTTAACTTCAAAAAGTCACACAATCAGACTTTTGCAACTTTTTGTGTTTTTGCGCAGAAATGTTGTATTTTTACGACATGCACTTTATTTTTGTAAAGCCGAAGGAAAAGCGGATGCGGCTAGCCTGTGCAGCTGATATACACTGGATTTATGAGATATTGTAAAAGACACAAAAATTGTTTGCCTAGTAGGGGAATGGTTTAAAAAGTGGGATAACACATGAAGACAGAAGTGTTAGACTTAAAGGGGTTATGTGGGGAGAGAAAAGGTCTCACACTGCATTCGGTGCACTGGACAAACCTTCTTATATACATAAATGAGTGTTCCCTGGTGTACCAGTTATTAGATTTGCAGAGTGCAGTGGCTGACTGTATACTCTGTGTTCAGCCTCTTCTGTTGCTGCTTTGGCTTTGTGGTGTCAGACTCTGCCCTACTCCAATTTGGAGGTGGTTATGTGGCTGAAAGACTGTGTCAGCAGGGGGCAGCAGAGTGACAAGCCTTTCTGTAAAGAAGGTTTATCCAGTGCAATGAATGTATTGGAAAAACTTTGCTGCCCCTTTCAAATACTTTAAAGATGAGACAAATTTATCAAATGTTTGATATATTTTGTAAAAATTTCGGCAACACAAATTCCACAAAATTGATTTTAAAAATTCCCGTCATAATCCATATCCCTCGATATAGAACTGGGCATTTAATCAAAAAATAACCAAAACCGACTGTCAATCCAGATGATTGACATGATTTTGTGCATGTTGGTTATGACATTATTTGTGAGTTTTTACCTGCACTTTTGTTCAGACTGGAAACATCCGAATCGGAACTGCTATTATAATCTGTAGTCTCCTCCTACGCCAGAGTATAATTAGCAGAGGCCCATGGGAGGTGATCACAGATGAAAAAAACAGTATTACTCCCTTCCCCTGCACTCCGGCACTGGCACTCATCCTCTTCTGGCCTCTGAAATGAAGTTGGGGAACCCTGAGGCCTGTGATTGGTGCAGAGATGCCTTGATTCCACATACCACTAAAGCCCAATCACAGAGAGACACTAGAGTACAGTAACAGTTATGGTTCTGACGATTTCACGCCAAACAAAAGTGTCTCACAAATAATGTAATAACCGAACTGAAATAACCAACAGGGAGTCTAGGAGAGATGAGTAACACTGTTTTTTATATTTGCTCACCTTCCGTGGGCTTACTGTTATGCTCTGCAAAGACCCCAGAGTATTATAGCAATTCCAATTTAGATGCGTTCAGTGAAAACAAAACCGCCAGGTGAACCTCACGAGATGAATTTCATAAAACTTGTTAGGGTAACAGATGCAGTTCTGAGCCTGCCGCACATCTGTCACTCCACCTGGTGGTGAGTTCTATCCATTTAAAAAGCCTCCGTCCTTTCTGTCCCACCCTTTATTGCAAGCTGCCCAGCGCAGACTGTAATAGAAGTCTCTTAATGACAAGTCTGGGAGTCTTCAATGGGCTCCCTGCTGTTATTTTAATCAATGGGTGGTCTAGCTGGATGATGCTCAGAGCTGGTATACCCTGGCACCAATGCCATACAGGGCTGCACCTCTGCCCTCAATATTGAATAGGAGCAGAACTGCTTCCGAGCCCAGTATGGTATATCAAATAGAAGCAGCAAAATACAAACAAACAGCTGACAGACTGGTATATGGAATACCATAATATGGAGAACATTGGAAACTTTAGTGTTGGGGGCCCCTTTAACATGTTATGTATCAGACTGTTTCTATATTTTTTCACAAATCAGAATAATACAATATACTCGAGCCTAATTTTTCAGCACAGTTCAGCTCTATATTCAGCCAGGCTGAATTCCAAGTGGGGGGAAAAAAAACTCAAGCTCAGGGAAGGGGCAGACAGACAACCAAAACACCCCCTCCCCTTCCCCAGCAACTACTGCACCCAAAAACTCCGACCATTTTCATTTTTGAAATGTTCCAGTAGCTGCTGCATTTCCTCCCTCGGCTTATACTCAAGTCAATAAGTTTTCACAGTTTTTTTGTGGTAAAATTAGGGGCTTATATTCGGGTCGGCTTATACTCGAGTATATACGTAAATCTTTTCGACACTGTGAGTCAAGTATTGTCTTTATAAAGCCTAACTGCATTAACCCCTTAGTGACAGCATTATGTATATGCCGAAGATGTTGCCAAGAAACTTCTCTGTTATGTTTTTTTGAAAGCAGCAGCTCTGCAACCTGTGACCCTGATAAAAAAGGATTTGCTTCTGGTGACGTGTTAGTCATGGCCTTCAGCAGAGGATACATATGATATTTCTTTTATGTTCTCATGTACTGTTTACAATTGCCTTTATCCTGACAGTCTTAAGTACTTGCTATCCTTTCTTCCTCACAGGCTTCAATGTAGAAACGGTAGAATACAAGAACATCAGCTTCACAGTGTGGGACGTTGGTGGCCAAGACAAGATCCGACCACTGTGGAGGCATTATTTCCAGAATACTCAGGGTGAGCTCTTACATATACCTACGTACGGTATGACAGTATTCAGTCATTGATGAATGGACAGGGTATATATGGACAAATGTTTTTTTGCTCCTATTTTTTTTCTTTTGATGAATATGACATTAATCTACATCTTTTTACACAGTTTTAATGCACTGTTCACAAACAGAAAATTGATACAGAGCAAGGGAAGTTGTGACATTAAATCTGCAGGCAGAATGTTTTAGAGTAAAATGAGCTGAACATATATTAAAGAAAAGGTTTTTAAACGCACCAGCTCTCCGGGTATCGACTCATTTATTTATTTATTTATTATGCTTACTTATATAGCGCCATCATATTCCGCAGCACTTCCGCAGGTCAGTTTTTCTATATATGTCCTGTCGGATCCTTGGTCTATTTCGGCGTGAGAAAGAGACAGTCATGGAGCAGACTGTCCTCTACCTAGTTTGTGCAGTATATGGCAGCTAGTCTTTACCCACCAGTTTATAGAGAACTACAAAATTCCTATAGCATGTAGAGGGGAAAACTTGTAAATAACGCAAAGTATCAGTCATATAATGATTAGATATACTGTTACTTCTCAAGTATCCTAATATGGCAGCTTTACCTGAAAAGATAAGTGAAGCTACAGGCGTTAGGGGATTACCACAAACTTTAGTTTAAACGTCATTTGGCACTCTAAACCACCACCATGTCTTTATGGACTAGTGGTTTAATACCTGAAGTATACCAATAGTATTCTTGTCTTCTCTACAGTTAATATAACAGGCTAATACTTAGCAATAGATGTGCTACCAGATCATGCGCAGTTGACTCCTAAGTTATACACCTCAATTTCACTGCACATTCGTAAAATGATTGACTAGAAGAACCAGAGAAGTCCAGTGAGAACATACTTATTTTCATCTTATCTTCTGTTGTCCTACCAGGTAATCCTTATTGCAATAAAGAAAGAAAAATAAAAGAAAAACTCTGGCAAACAGGCATACTATATGAATATTTGGGACAAAAAACCCTATAGTCCATAAAGACATGCTGGTGGTTTAGCATCTCAGATTTGTCTGAGTCTTTAAACATGGAGCTTAGTAGCTGAGCAGGCACTACAAGCAGATGCTGGTTCACCACTGTTTTACAGCGTTTGTGGCAATGCCCCGTGATCAGAAAATATCTGATTACAGATAACCCTTAACCCTTCAAATAGGTCCATTGGTCGACGCATTTGAAGGCTCCCAGGCCTGTCATTAAAGGGGCTCTATTATTGGGAAAAGTCATTTTTAGATAAGCACAACCTTGCATGGCCTTTAGAAAACCTATTTCACACCTACCTTTTGTATGTAAATTGCCTCAGTAAATTTTGAATACCGTGTATACTCGAGTATAAGCCGAGTTTTTCAGCACAGTTTTTGTGCTGAAATAGCCCCACTCGGCTTATACTTGAGTCAAACAAAACCAATTTTTTTCTTTTTTGTGTGTGTGTGGGGGGGTGCTGTCCATGACCAGCCCAAATAGTAATAGAATCTCCCACAAAATAGTGAAAAAAAAGAAGCTTTAAAAAAATAAAGTAAATAAAAGTTCATAATCACTCCTTTACCACATTAGGTATCCCTGTGTCTGAAAGTGCTCGGTCTACTGATTATAGGGTATCTGCAGTGCTCCTGTTCTGTCAGGAAGGGGTTAATAGGAGCACTGCAGATACCCTATATTCAGCCAGGCTGAATTCCAAGTTGGGGAAAAAACAAAACAAAAAAACTGTCCTCAAGCTCAGGGAAGGGGCAGACAGACACCCAAAACACCCCCTTCCCTTTCCCAGCATCTACTGCACCCAAAAACTCAGACCATTTTAATTTTTGAAATTTTCCAGTAGCTGCTGCATTTCCCCCCCTCGGCTTATACTCAAGTCAATAAGTTTTCCCAGTTTTTTGTGGTAAAATTAGGGGCCTCGGCTTATATTTGGGTCAGCTTATACTCGATTATATATGGTAAACCCGTTTTTACTTATGTTAATGAGCTTCCACCGTGCACCGAAAGTGTGTGTCTGCTCTATGTGTATGTACAGCAGAGAGGAGTCATCAGCACAGCAGCCTCTGCTATACATACACATAGAGCAGACAGCGCACACAGACACTTCCGTTGAAGTGTGGAAGCTCATTAACATATGAATAAAAATGGACTTATTCAAAATCTACTGAGGCAATCTACATACAAAAGGTAGGTAGGTGTGGAATAGCCTTCCTAAAGGCTTTGCAAGGATGTGCTTATCTAAAAATGATTTTTCCCACTGCCCTTTTAATATAGCCCTTATAATATAGCCCTTTTAATATAGCTGCACATTAATATTGCAGTATATGTATGTATGTATGTATTGTGTGGGTGATTAGACTTTCCAGGGTTCAAGCTATAATAATGTTTACCTTGTACATTGAGCTCTGTTGCAAGGAGGGAAAGAAAAAAAATCAATTTTGTGGGTGGTCAAATACAGAAAAATTAGTAAAGAAAAAGTGAACAAAACATTTAACATTTTCCAAACTGGTAAAAACAAATTCTACAATCTGTCCTACAAAATAAGTTTATTTGTTAAAGCACAGTTGCAGTTTTTTTTTTTTTCTAATGCCACCCTATTCCCAATTTCTTTTTTTCAGCTTCTCAGTATATTGTATGTAGCATTTATGTTGTGCTATTATGAAGTGCCATTTATCCGGCAAAAAAATAAGCCTTTATACAGCATTACAAGTGGAAAAATAAAAGTTACGGCTTTTTAAAGACGGCATGTAAAAATCCAAAAAATAGCTGCAGCGGGAAGGAGTTTAGCGTAATCTCTTCCTTCTGCCTTCTCCTCAACTGCTCTGAGCTGTTACACTGAGGATATGACTTGTTCATGCTTATTTGGACAATTACAGAGATATAAGTTTTTAAAGGGGCTCTATCATTGGGACAAGTCATTTTTAACTAACCACATCCTTGCATAGCCTTTAGAAATGCTATTCCACACCTACCTATAGTATGTAGATTGCCTCAGTGGTTTCTGAATAAGTCAGTTTTTATTCATATGCTAATGAGCTTCCAGCCAGCACAGGAAGTTCCCAGCAGCACTGGTCTCTGCTATTATCTCCTATGTGTGTGTGTGCAAACTGGAAGCCGAGTCATCAGCAGCAGCAGCCTGTGCTGTATACTCCCATAGGAAACAATAGCAAAGAGGGTGCACGACACATCGTGCACCAGTCTAATGCTAGGTTCACACCACCGTTTGATCACCGTTCTGAGGCATGCAGAAGATGGAAACCTGTCAGACCGGGTCCGGCCGTGAGCACCGGTGAGCGTTTTATGCTCTCTGCGGTGAAACCAGTTTTTTTTTAAAGGCGGACACAAAGTCCTGCATGTCCGCCTCTGTGTCTGATTAAAAAAAAAAAAAAAAACAGTTTTGCCGCAGAGAGCATAAAACGCTCACCGTTCTCACGGCCGTCTCAGGTTTCCGTCTCATGCCCAATTTCAGGCAGGAAACAGAAACCTGCAGAACGGAGACCGGGCGCAGATGTGAATGAGCCCTAATTCGCATTTGAATAAAAACGGACTTATTCAAAAACCGCTGAGGCAATTTACATACTAAAGGTAAGTGTGGAATAGACTTTTTAAAGGTTATGCAAGGATGTGATTAGTTAAAATGACTTTTCCCAATTATAGAGCCCCTTTAATCACAAGATAAGTGCCGGGTTGTTGTCAGGTTAAGGGCATACTTCACAATATATGGCATCCCCTTACAGATACCGGATGATAATATCCTTTTTTGCTCTGATAATTCACTCTGTGTCATTCTATTGTATTGGGAATCATTGCTCTTTGCCCTGACTTCCTGGGGAGCTTGTGCGTATACTTAGTAGCCAATCTGAATAATCAGAGCTACCCTGTTTCCCCGAAAATAAGACAGTTTCTTATATTAAATTATCTAACGAAATATATGACCTTTCTTATTTTCGGGGGATGTCTTATGCAGCGGCTGGAGCGTGGAACAATCGGAAGTCATGCTGATGCTTCCTTAGCATGACTGCCGGTTGTATGTGATCCAGAAGGTGAAGGGAGGGGGTGTCTTATTTTCGGGGAAAAAGGGTACAGTGTAAAACAGTGTGAGGCTCCTAGGACCACCCAGATTATTTAATCTGAAATTTGGTGGATTTCAGACATTGCAGGTCCACTCTAACGAGTGACTTGTACCCTAATTGTTCAGAGCAATACAAAAGTACTACCAGGTACATAAGTACCGAACTACAAATTATTTGTAGTTGTTAACACAACTGCATTTTTTTCATTAATGCCTATAAAAAAAATCATATATCTGTTTTCTGTCCTATTTCTTGCAGGATTAATATTTGTGGTTGACAGTAATGACAGAGAACGAGTTAACGAGGCACGTGAAGAGTTAATGAGGATGCTAGCAGAAGATGAGCTTCGGGATGCCGTACTGCTTGTGTTTGCAAATAAACAGGTTTGTATGATGTGTATTAATTCTCTGTGTGTGACATCCATCATCTCCATTTTTTCATTGCACGTTTTTTTATCACATCATTTTGTAATTCATCTCTTTCCAGGACCTTCCCAATGCTATGAACGCTGCTGAAATCACGGACAAACTGGGTCTCCATTCTCTTCGTCATCGCAACTGGTACATCCAGTCCACCTGTGCCACCAGTGGAGATGGTCTCTACGAGGGCCTGGACTGGCTAGCCAACCAACTAAAGAACAAGAAGAATTGATTCCCGGCCCTACCTCTGCCTCCCCAGCGTGCGCCTGACTCTTCCTCTCCATTCCCTCCATCCAAAATTCCCTCTTCAGCCAGGGCAGGTTGGGGTTGGCTGCCGACACAGACCACCCTATCCCACCTGCTTCTCCTGGTTCCACACTCGCTTACTTTGCCGTTTTGGTTTGGGGTGTTTTTATCGGGTGCCGTGTTTCTTCTGACTCATCCAGCTGCTGTTACTTGCTCTTTATTTGTCCTTTGGAGATTTTGGGTGGGGGAGGACTTGTGAGATTTGGCACTAAATGCCATAGCAATCTACCCCCTGTAGACAGGGTTGGTAAGGAAAGGATTGGGGGAGCTGTGCTGTTTTGTGTCTGTATGTTCTGTGGAAGCTCCCTTTGCTGAAGATTGAGAGATGTTTTTGGCTTCTTGTGTTTGTTTTTAAGGCAGGTTGTCTTCAGTGCTTCATACAAGAAAAATTAGTACACCAACCAAGTGAACTTTTTTATTTATTTTTTTTTAGTTTAAGGAAAGGGTACATTACATTTCAATCCTTTAAAATGACTTACTCCTATTACTTTAGTAACTTATTAGCATTTCATCTATTCCAAGGCTGTATAATCTGTTCTCAATAAGGATCTCATTCCATATGGTATACGGTGGTATATCACGGTGGACCTGAAGTCAGACTCTACTGCTCTTGTGCTTCATTTATATCAGATACACACAAGAACGGGCTTCTTTACTGTGTTTGAAGTGAAGTGTAGTGCAATGAAGACTCAATGGTTGTTAGCAAAATGAATCCCATGTACTGCGGTGGTTAAAACTGACTGCAAAAGCCATAGTATTATTTCCTTTGCAACTGTATTGAGCCAGTGGGAGAGTTTAATGTATATGAACTGTGCATGTGGGTTGTGCTTTTAATTTCTAAACACCTGCTGTAATGAAATAAGAGGTTATTTGAGCACATTGTGCTCTAGTCTCACCACCCTTATTTATAATGACTGGAGCAGCTCCCAATGAAGTCATTGTGGCCATCTCCACTCCTCCTGTCAGTTACATCACTGGGAGTCCGTCCAGCTGATGCGAGTCCAATAGCATCGTATTTGCATTAAGACATTTAAATAAAAAGAAGAGTTTTTTTCTATAATCTGCACTGACACTTCTATTCGGTCTTCTTCTTCTTCTCTAAATAGTTCATGTTCAGTTTTAATGTTTTTTGTCACAATAATTCTTCTAAATGAAAGAAATCGAACAGCTGCGCTCATGGTTTTCAGCCGAGTACTTTTGCAACTTGTTACTCTCTGTAAAGCAAACAGCATGTCGGGGATTTGGTGTTAAGGTGATTCATCTTTACATCATAGATTTAAAACAGATTTTCCAAGTGACCTTTTTCTGTCTGCAAAATGTTTTCAGATGGAATAATGCGGATTATTGAAATGACAGGAGTGTCAGATACCAAAATCACTCCTCATATCTTATTTATATTTTCCTGGAAAAATGTGAGATTTAGAGAGTGTGCTTTGCTGCGGGCCCAGGATGGGTAACTTTTGGCCCTTGGCGGTTAGCACTTCATCATGGGAGATGTAATTCAGAAACAGTTGGCATGCTGAGAATTGTATTTTTGTGCTGCTGTTCTTCTTTTTTTTTTTTTTTTTTTTTTTTTTTTTATCTTCTGCTCCTATCTCCGGTCTTCTTTGCTACAGCAGGATTTCAGGAAATAGAGCATGAGACATACCAGGTCATCACATTTCAGTAAATACTGGTAAATTTTCCATCTCCTCTATAGTACTAATGGGTCAATACCACTGAACTGTGGCCATCACTGACACTTGCTTATTTAACGCACAACTTTAGCGTAAGATCTTGATGTCCCGCATATCTTTATTAAGGTTGGCTCACTGCGATGAGCTGACCAATGAGTGCTTGCATGTCCTCAGACTGTCAATCTCTGGGCAACCTGTTATATAGCATGAGGCGCTGAACGGATTGATATGCAGTGTGGTGGAAAAAGATTTATTGTCAGAGGGCGGTCCTACTCTTGATTGACACCCTTTCTCCTGTTAAAGGATATGCTGAGTCACTGATTAGGCCCGCCCACCGGACTCCTAAGCCTAGACGGCTTTAGGGTATGTTCACCTGGCAGAACGGTTAGAGGAATTTGAGGTGGACGTCTGCCTAAAATACCTCTTTCATTTCTGGCATCTTCACTTCCACTCAGATAAATTAATTTAACCTTTTCGGGAGAGCAGCTTGTGAACAGGTTCGATGGCTGAATTAACCACAGAATTCATGGCAAGTTCGTGCAGGGCGCTTGTTTTTTCAGCGTCCTGCTTCCTTTTCTACCTGGCAGTAATGGATATTTCCTAAAAAGATCAGGGCAGCCTCATGCTTCAGTATTCAGGAGACAAATACCTAGGACATCATTCCATAAGTGTATAAAGATTCCCCTATAAGAAAACCGCTGTAGGACCAAAACTTACAAAGGTTACATAGATCACCAGTAAACGAAGTCGGGTGTGATATCGCGGGCAGTACAAGATTTTATACTTTACAACTCTTTAGATGAAGGAAGCTTTGTCTACCAATTATAATGATGCCAAATCCTGCGAAATATGTTTTTAAGAATTTTACACTAACATTGCTGAAATGCTGGCCTCATTTTACTGTGATGTATTTTTTTAAAGGGAAAAAACTTCCAAGATTTGGCTGGTTAAAGGAACACTAAGCACAGAAAAAGCACAACAAATAAAATCAGATCGCAACTATGATTTGTAAAGTGCTGCGGGATATGGTGATGGTATATACATAGAAGTTATTAGTAGTAATAATAGTACTTCCTCCCTTATCTCATCCTTGTCCCATATCACACTTGAAACTGATAACTATATAAAGAAATCTGTACGTATCCCAAAAGCTCGGCCATCTCCCCTCCTTCTCCTTACACTCCTGGGAGACAGGCTTTGAGATGAATGGCTGAAGCAGGGGTCTCGCCTACCGTAGGCCAAATAGATTGGTAAGCCATGACCCTCAGCCAGTGTCCAGTCACAGATGGAACAGATCTGCAGAAGGTTAACCTGTGGTGTTTGCAGGATTTTTACAAAGTTGTTTGTATCAGCAAACAGTGAGGGCAGCTATATTACTTCCTTACTTTTATCATTCATTTCTAGGTTTAGTGTTCCTTTAAGAGGCTGCAGATACAGAGCGTGTGGAATCCTTATCAAGGAAGGCAAGCAAGCAGTACAGTATTTTGCTCAAATATAAAATAAAGAGATAGAGATATATAGATCTCTCTTTATTGTACAAGTGCTGTTTACTTTAACCCTTAAGTGCTACATTGAAATGGAAAATCCAGATGAATTTAGAGATTCCCATCCTTGACAGTATCTGAAGATCAATCAATAACCCTGAGTTGCTGCTGGTACTTAAGACTCTTGGGTGCTTTTGACTATATTCCTGTCTTGGGAAGACATGGGGTTAATAAACCTGAGCTGCCGTCGTCCTCTTTCAAACCATGTAGTGCACTTTTTACATAAGGGACCATTTTGTTTTCTCCAGTGATGGTTGATTTGATATTTATTGATATTGTTTGGTCGTATACAGGTTACTTTACTCGTGTTTCTTTTCTTCTCATAACTTACGCTGTTGCCTCAGTAGACTTTTTCAACTGTACTCTATCTCTACTCTTTTACCTCTGGTCTGTGTGGTGTATAGTGGAACGTATGGTTTCAGCTGGTTATTCTCTTTTTGTTTGTATATTTTGGAATGTAAGCTGTATGTGTTTCAAAGACAAGAATTAAACCACTGGAAGCAAGACTCGGCCTTGTCTCTTTTATTCCTTCAGGTTTCAACATGTATATATGTAGCAGTGGCTATATAGCCCATATCCATCCTATTCTATATTTCAGATTAGTAATGCAATGTCTACAATCCAAATTCCAGTAGGCTCACTGTTACTGTTAAAATACTCTTGGTGCACCTACCACAATTCTACCCTAATCTTCTCATTAGATCTGAAGAATTGTAATATTATCACTTTGAAGTGTGTTTTAGGTCTGACAGACCTTAAAAATAAAGGAAAGAATGGAGAGATGAACTTACAGCTATATTTTTATAATCTATTTACAAGACAGAGAACATGGCTGTTTTCTTCATTAACCATCTCATTCTTTTGATGTTTGCTAAAAATTTCTAATAACCGCCAAGTAGGCGGACACTTTTACTTATTCATGTTACATTGAATTATAGTTCAGAGCCTCGCTCGTATGTGGCCGAAATTGCTTTGTGTCCTGTTTCTATTCAGTATATTGAATATTTCCAGGACATACGGATTAGAGCTTTCTGCCTGACTGCTCCATTACTCTTCTACCTTCAACTACAGTTCTACTTGAGGAAAATCCATCACTTTGGTGATAATTTCTCAACTTTGGGGTTCTCAGAAAAGACAGAATGTGTATTCTAATTGATGTCATCTCTCATGTGTTCTCACTGATGTCAGTAGTGTTGCATCTCCGTTGTTGACTATAATCAGGTCTGTTGATTTAAAACAAATCTGGGGTGGAAAAAGTCCTGCTGATTCTCAGAGACTCCACAGCAGATGTGAATGTAGACTTGTGATCAATATGTTTTACCTTCTATTAGAGATGAGCGAGTATATTCCATTGAATACCTCCCCTGCATAGTTATTGGTGTGAAAAAAAAAAAAAAAAGGCGCCAGGGAAGGTGGGGAGGGGCATCGAATATTTCCTGCGATTCCGCTTGGTCGAGTACACCATTAACTATGTAAATGGAGGTATTCGATTGAATACTATTCGCTCATCTCTACCTTCTATCCCATTATCTGACCTGTATATTGGGTCTTACTGTGTAGTTTAGTATGGCAGGTATTTTCATAGAGCAGTGGAAAGCCTCAAAATCTGAAGGTATATATACACTCACCGGCCACTTTATTAGGTACACCATGCTAGTAACGGGTTGGACCCCCTTTTGCCTTCAGAACTTCCTCAATTCTTCGTGGCATAGATTCAACAAGGTGCTGGAAGCATTCCTCAGAGATTTTGGTCCATATTGACATGATGGCATCACACAGTTGCCACAGATTTGTCGGCTGCACATCCATGATGCGAATCTCCCATTCCACCACATCCCAAAGATGCTCTATTGGATTGAGATCTGGTGACTGTGGAGGCCATTGGAGTACAGTGAACTCATTGTCATGTTCAAGAAACCAGTCTGAGATGATTCCAGCTTTATGACATGGCGCATTATCCTGCTGAAAGTAGCCATCAGATGTTGGGTACATTGTGGTCATAAAGGGATGGACATGGTCAGCAACAATACTCAGGTAGGCTTTGGCATTGCAACGATGCTCAATTGGTACCAAGGGGCCCAAAGAGTGCCAAGAAAATATTCCCCACACCATGACACCACCACCACCAGCCTGAACCGTTGATACAAGGCAGGATGGATCCATGCTTTCATGTTGTTGACGCCAAATTCTGACCCTACCATCCGAATGTCGCAGCAGAAATCGAGACTCATCAGACTAGGCAACGTTTTTCCAATCTTCAATTGTCCAATTTCGATGAGCTTGTGCAAATTGTAGCCTCAGTTTCCTGTTCTTAGCTGAAAGGAGTGGCACCCGGTGTGGTCTTCTGCTGCTGTAGCCCATCTGCCTCAAAGTTCGACGTACTGTGCGTTCAGAGATGCTCTTCTGGCTACCTTGGTTGTAACGGGTGGCTATTTGAGTCACTGTTGCCTTTCTATCAGCTCGATCCAGTCTGGCCATTCTCCTCTGACCTCTGGCATCAACAACGCATTTCCGCCCACAGAACTGCCGCTCACTGGATGTTTTTTCTTTTTCGGACCATTCTCTGTAAACCCTAGAGATGGTTGTGCGTGAAAATCCCAGTAGATCAGCAGTTTCTGAAATACTCAGACCAGCCCTTCTGGCACCAACAACCAGGCCACGTTCAAAGGCACTCAAATCACCTTTCTTCCCCATACTGATGCTCGGTTTGAACTGCAGGAGATTGTCTTGACCATGTCTACATGCCTAAATGCACTGAGTTGCCGCCATGTGATTGGCTGATTAGAAATTAAGTGTTAACGAGCAGTTGGACAGGTGTACCTAATAAAGTGGCCGGTGAGTGTACATATATATCTTTAATCACACTGAGGAGCTCAAAAGTTAGGGATATAACCAAGTTGCTACCATTCTGATAGCACATTCTGCACTTTTTTTTTTTAATCTCTTTCCTTTCTTCCATCATGTTTGATATAGGACGCATAGTAAAAATAAGTCCAGTGTATGGATACATCACATCCAACATACTGGAGAGGAAAGGATTCCTGCTAACATCTTGATCTCAGATATCACAATACACCTTCATTGGTCATGTGGAGTCCATGCCTTGGTAGGTCTCAGGTTTTTTTGTGGCATGAGATGAAACTACGCAATATTAGGCACAATATTCTAGTTGATCAATGTAATGCATTAGGGGTCGGCAGCCCACCGGTTTCATTCGGACCAAACACGTCTGAAACAAAGCTGCTATTGTTCTACTTGGGTCTCTTTATAACTCCAGAGTATAATAAGCAGAGGCCAAAGAGAGGTGAGGAGACATAAAAACAATGTTACTCACCTTCCCTGGGCTTCAGCGCTTCATGTTCTTTTTGTCCGCTGATTGGTTCTCAGGGGTGACATCAGCATCATTATGCATCATGACCACTGAGACCGAAGCAACAGTCTCTGACGTCAGGTAGTAGCACCGAGGAGAACTGCGAGCCGTGTCTGAGTCCAGGGAACGTGAATAACATTATTTGTTTAAAGTGGCGAACCCCAAAAAATTCATTGGGGCCACTATGGGATATTATACTATATCAAAGATCCAATATTGGAAATTATACCATGTGGATGGGCAGCTACGGGATATTATACTGTATGACGGTGTGTTTTTGCACAAAAAAACGCTGACCGTTTTCTATTAAAAATACATGCATTATTGTTCAAAAAACGCACCATGTGACTGCAGCTTTACATCAACGTGGGAATTCCAACTATAGCTTCATCCAGATACATCGTGTGTTTCCACCCTGAGGGTGCTGCTACACGGTGCGCCTGGACACATACATTTACTACTAATTGGGAGCTACACATGGACTTTCGTTGCTTCTAATGGTAAAGTACAGATGCGTACCATGCGTACCAATAGCAGTAAATGCGTGCATCCTGAAGCATCTGGTGGCAGCACTTCTGTGTTATGGTTTGTGGTATATGACTTTAGTATAGGAGTCGTCAGCAGACAACAATTATTATGGAGCACTCCGGCATAACCCTTTTAATTACCTCTACTTAAATTCATTGCTAAATAAATGTAAAATATTTACTTATTTAACACCATTTTTAGGAAATAAATTGTCATAAATTATCCATATCATGGTTCAAGATATTATTATTAATATTGATTAATAATTATTAGGTTTACACACCCATGGCACTGAATTGCGGTTTTAATATACGGTAATTTTGGCTGATGCTATGAGATTGTGCTGGGTAATATTTTATATTTCAGCTGTCATATTTTATAAGACTGCTTATAATACAATTACAATACAACTTATGGTTAATATGCTATTGACATTTCTAATTAAATTGTAATCTTTATAATTAACTGTAACTATTACCTATAGGTTGTTACATACAGTGTGATTATGGCATATACAAAAAAGTAAATTTATAATATTTAATAACTGAATTTTATTACCCAAAAATATTAAAGTGTTCAGCAGCCTAATGGTGGATTTACAGTCCTCAACATTGCCCAAATTGCAACAAGAAGAAGAAAAAGTTTTAAAATTATGGAAATTCACATTTAGGCCCCATAGGCCCCTCAGGCTGTGCCCCAGGGCTGGAGTTATCGGTGCCGTTATAATGGCAACAATCTCAGCTCACTGTCATAAGGGCGTTCTGACAGTCCAGCTGGGCTGTAAGGAATGCCCCTCCTGACAGTACTTGTCCATAGACTAATACTGGGGGCGTTCCTCATAGCTCAGCGTCATGGTTGGACGGTAAGGAATGCCCCCTCTGTCATTAGAGGACTATGGACGAGTACTGTCAGAAGGGGCGTTCCTTACAGCCCAGCTAGATTGTCAGGAACGCCTTTCTGACAGTGGGCAGAGATCGGTAATGGCACCGATATCTCTTGCCGCGGGGCATATAACGGGAAAACTGACAGTGCGCTGAATTCAGTGCACTTGTTATCATTGTTTGCCGCACTCAACTTGCGATATGTTTTCCTATTTCAGTACAGAATGAATCACTGTGCCATTCTTCCAAGCAGACGATTCACCTTCAGCCTATCTTCACATCTTGCTTTCTTTCCATATCACTGTTGTTCTTCCAAATACCAGGACATGTAGCGTTAACCAGAACTGACATCTCAGCCTAGGCGCGTAGTGCTGGAGTGATAAACCAAGGTCTCTGAGTTCACGGATTCTGTCCCTCTCAGTTTGTGGCAAGTGGTGGGGCGTCACACAAACAGTGCTTGATCTGACCTTGAGGCTTGATGTGGCTAAAAAATAAGCTTTCAGTTTGGCTTTCATGCGCCTCCCACATGCCATGGATTTGAACTTGGTGCTTAAAATGAGTTCGTCATGCATCTTAGTGACACCTACTACTTCCTCAAGTTGCATAACTTTACAACTTTTCCTTCTTGATGTTGCACTCTCCGTGTTGAGGAGCGCCTGTACTAAGGAACCAAGTTTAGGAAGGAAAATATAAGTATGGGAAGGGTGGTATCACTTGGCAGGCTTCCCAGTGGCACTCAGGTACAAAGATTGGTGAAGATTGACGCAGGGACATTCATATGAGTAATGGCTTGTATGAGACAGGACAAACTTAATAGACGGCCTGTCAGATTCAAGGAGACAGTATAATACACAGTGTATTACACAAGCAATCGGAAGATCGCAAGTTCATGTTCCCCGGGGGCACTAAACGTAGTATGAAAGAAAATAAATAAAAGTTTTATAGTTAAGAAAAAACTAAGTTAAATTATAATAAAACATTAGTCCCCCATTCTGAAAATGATAAAAAATTAAAACATAACACACTTATGAAGTATTGTTGTGTCCATGATGACCAGAGAAATTCAACTATAATATTATTCACTCTGCATGGTGAATGGTGTAAAAAGATTAGAAAAGAACAATACCAGATTTGCCGTTCTTTTGTCTATGAAGAATCATTCATAGTGTGTTATGTTCCTCAAAATGGCCTCACACAATTCTAGTGAGAAAAAAGATCTGCTGCATTATTTCTTTTAGCAAGAAGCCGAATCTTCCATGGATATCACCTGAATTTTACCCTCTCTAGTAAATGAGGGCTATGGGTCCTTGTAACCTACTCCCACCTTAAAATGACACATTACCCACAATATGAAAGAAGCTTAAAGGGGTTATGCAGGAGTCAAAAACATGGCTGCTCTCTCAGGAAGTGACCTCACGTCCATTGGCCATATAACAATGAAACATCCCCATCCCATTAAAAGGAATGAGACTGAGCTGCCAACCATGGGCAGGTTTCCAATGGCACTCAGGTAACATGGTCAAAATGGTCACTCAGGTGACATGATCTCAATTCCTGAGGAGAAAGCAGCCATGTTTTTGAAGTGCAGAACAAACCCTTTAAAACAGCAATGACAGGCCTCTGTAGGCATTGAATGGCACTAAAGTATGAGCCTTCTGAATTTTTACAGAGTTTTTACTATTTTACCAGACTAAAGTATGGCTAGCTGAAGTGACTGAAAATGCAGCATTTCTACTGTAAATTTCTATCTGAAAACAATGTACCAAATGGTGTTCTGTTTTATTCTTTTTATTGCAGATTTCCCTACAGGATCTGTTACAGATTTAACTCATGTAAAATGTGTGATAAAAAAAATTCACAGCATTGTATAACATGCCACAGATTTAACACCCAGTTCACATTTGTGTTCGGTATTCTGTTCGAGGGTTGGGGTCTTCTAAGCAGTACTTTTTTCTCTGTATGTTTCGTGCGAAAACCACGCGGACTCCATTATAGTCTATGGGGTCCGTGTGGTTTCTTAGCTAAACACTTTGTAATACATATAGGTTTCTATTTGGGGGGCCCCCATGTGGACTCCCCGAACACAATACTGAACGAGGATGTGAACCAGGCCTAAAATCCGCACCGCAGCTCAGTTTCAGCTATGGGTTTATTTGTTTACAGGGTGCTACTTTAATACGCTGCAGTTTTCTGCACTCAGTTTCGTAATTTAAAGCCTATTATGAAATATCTGCATCATGTGAACATACCTTTAGTGGTCAAGAATAGAAAACATTGCCTCAAGTTCAGACTATGCTGTTCATCTGTAGTCAGGGTTAACCTGGCAGATATCTCAGACTCTAAGAGTGGCAGTCAGTTTGTGGGCAGCTGTCAGAGACGGCCTTTAAGGTTCCAAATTCTGACCTCACATAAACTGTCTGGTTTAGATGAATGACTTACGTTTCCTTTTTATTTTTGCATGCCACTTTTGGTGGAGACGAGGGATGACTTGCCGTCGGTACATGCCTTTCCAACGTAACTCTGCAGGGTGTAGAAGTCCCTGAGGTGCTGTGTTTTCAAGCAGGGACCTGCCTCACATATTATTAAAGGGGAAAAAACTCCAGATTGTTTTTTCTCGTAACTAATGTTGTTAATCAAGGTTCTCATCTCCAGATGTCTGGGTCCCTAATCTTCATGGCAGATGTCTTCTGAGTTCAGTGGCCAGACTATTTTGGGTTACTGCAGACAGTGTGGTTTAGCCGCAGGGAGGGGTATTATAATAAGGCAGATTAGACAGGATAGGCTACTTCTGTAGTTTATAATTTGGGGATATATGCTTTAACCTTATTTAACCTTATACATTCGGTATTACATTAGCCATTTCAATCAAGTACTACTTACTTTTCGTAATAAACATTCTTCCCAAATTCTATTAAGAATACAGGTATAATAACAGGTGCACCAAAGTATAGATATAGAAAAATGTACAGTCCTGGTTATACACACCCGGCTTGTTATGGACTCCACGTGTGAAATAATCTCAAATGCAAAAGAACAGACCATAGATCCATAGGAGGGAAATATAGTTCAGCATATCTGGGAGTCTACGTAACTACAGCTTTTATATAGTGTATTAAAACAGATATAACAGGACAAACTGTATACTACAGAAACTTATTACTACAATAACATTGGCAAAAATAACTGCTCTGTGATCAGACTTCAGTTCTGGAATGGACATTTTATTTCATCGAAACATTATTTTTTAATTTCCATATATAAATTTACTATAAAAACAACTTATCGACTTAAAGTATTTTCTACTTCTTTATAGAACAAGCCAATATGTTACTAGATTTACCATTTTGTCTCGTAAGTCACTGCACAAAGCATCCTCCTCTGCTAACCAGGGGAGTATCTTATAAGTGACCACAAAACACTCTCTCTCTGACTTTTATAGTGCTGCAATATCTTTCATCTTATAGCTGCACGCTCTGAATTTACTCTCAAGATCTCCAGTTATATCCCTAACCGCTTTGCTCAATTTACTCATAAGTGGCAAGAAAGTTAGAAAATGGCCAAATGGTCATTTGTGCCAAAAATGTGCCACTTCTGTGACACAAAACTTGGGGTGGTGCCTTTAATAAATGTCTCCCATTGTGTCATGATATTCGCTTGGATGTCACATATCACCTACCTAAACATTAATGTAGACCAAGTACACCATTCATGAAAATGATATTCCCAAATGGCAATGGTTCTTTTAAGCAGGATAATACCGTAAACCATAATGAAGAAATTGCTCAGGAATGGTATGAGGAATATCACAAAGAGTTCAATGTGTGAGATGTGCTTGAAAAATAAGTCTGATCCATGGTAGTTCTTCACAGTTTACAGGATCTAAAGGTTTTTTTTTGGGACTATATTATTGAACTCCACTTTCTCCTTTCAAGCAGTGACATCACGTCCATTGCTCACACGACCATGTTGAAACTCTCTTCTATTGAAATGAATGAGATGGGATGCAATTCCAAGCACAGCCACTATACATTGAACGGCGCTGTGCTTGGTAAGTAGTGAAGAGGCCACAGTGCTCAACCTCTATAGGGGACCTGCTATACTGGTGGCAGAAGCTACTTGTGTCTATGCTGTGACAGATGTTTTTATAGCATAAATGGAGTCTATATAATATTAGAAAGGTGGTTTTAATGTCAGAGCTTATCTTTGTGGATCTATAATAATATTGATGCTCCTATGTGTAACATATAATGAGCAATATCAGTAGAATTGTCTTCCACTTAAGGTTTTTAAGTAGATTATTTGGAACTTGGTGTTATTAATAGAAACTTTAAGGAATTTTAAAGATGGTTTTATTGTTATGGCTCATTAGTGTGTACTATTTTGGATACATTTTCAATTGTCTTTCTTCACCAGTTAGCAGTGGAAAGACAACTTATATATTTAATTATTAGACATATAGATAGTTATCACCGATAAATTAAAGCAATTTTTAGAATTTTTGACTTTGCCAATGGCTTCTAGACAGAATTCTTACATTATTGTTCAATATATAACGCTATTGCATAATGTTCAGACATTAGGTTCCAAGAAATATATTCAGATTTCATGGGGATTAGTTATAAGAGAAGATCCTGGAATAGTCTTAGATTTCCAGCAGGCAATAGCTGATGCATCCTTCCCTGTCTTACACATCTAATACGATGGAAGTCATATAACAAAACCAGGTTCCTGTTATTCTCCAGTCAGACTAACAGTCAATGACCGGGGCATTTCCTGAATGTCTGTCCGCCATGCCAAGGATGAACTCACACCAGCTATTTCGGTTAAAGACAGTCACTGAACCCATATGGAGGATTTGTCCTGTATCCATGATATATATGTGGATAGTCATAATAGTTAACCCTATAAGGATACAAGGCACTTTGGCCATTAGGACTCATATTTTCCATCTCTGTTTTCCAAAATTCATAACTTTTTTTTTTTTAATTATTCTGTTGACAATAAGTTGTATTTTTTGGGGGTACATATAATGCTTTGATTATCTTTTCTTAACAATTTTTTTTTTTTTTTTTTTTTTTTTTGGGGGGGGGGGGGGTCTACCCAAAAAAATAAAAATAAAAAACGTATCATATTCTTAAGCTTTACTTCCATGCCATTCACTTTGAATTTAAAATAACATCCATATATATATATTTTTTTTTACACTGAAGTAGTTATGTGAAGGTTCTTTCTTGTAGGACATCTTGTAGCTTTTATTTCATTTCCCTGGCAGGTCTACACCAGCGTCCTAGCTGACCTGCCGGTATTAATCACATTAGGTTCACTAGCCCTATCGCCTGGGATTCTGCATATTCTGGATTACATTGCATCACGCTGACAACATTTGACGATCTTCTTCAATTCATATTTCTTTAAGTGCCTGATGAAGGGTGAAACACCCGAAATATTGCACTATGGGGCGTTGACACTACCGTTGGTGTCTGCTCAGCAGTGTCTGTGGCTATTGTCTGTACAACATTTGAGCAACGGACACTAGCTAGTCTGTTTGCAATTTCCATTCATTTTAATGGTATTTTATTTTGTGTCCTTTACTGTCCATTTACAACCATGTCCATTTTTTCAAGCGGACAAAAAAATCCTACATGCAGGACTTTTCTGTCCTTCTGAAAAAATGGACAGCAAGCGTCCGTTATTTTTTTAACATTGAGGTCTATGGGCAACGGACATATAACAGACAGTAACGGATAGCCATCAGTTAAGAGCTCGTTCACCTGTCCGTTATTTTGTGTCTGTTTATTTTCTGCCCATGCTCAGAAAGCATAAACAGAAAAAAAATGGACAGTATAAAAAAAAACGGATCTTGCGCGGACATTAGCATCGGACACTAGCTATGTCCATTACATTTTGCATTGATTTACTGGGACATCGGGTGCGTTCTTTTACAGTCTGTGTCTGTCCTTAAAGGGGTATTCCCATGTACATAATCATATCTATATTTGTAGATAATTAAAAGTTAAACAGTTTTGCAAATATAAGTAATTAAAAATTCTGCAGTGTTTTAAAGATTTCCTCTAACCATCTTAGTAGTGACAGACTGTTGTCTTGATCGGTTGCCAATGGTTACGACCACCAATGTAGAAACTTTCTATGGTCTGGGACTTGTCAAAAACCCAGCCATGATTTTCTTATCAGGCAGGGACACTACATGTATCAGACGATATCCCGGCCACAATAAGGAAATCATGGCTGATTTTCTGACCTTAGAAAGGTCCTGCAATCATGGTCGCATCCATTGGCAACCGATCTGTGACCACAAGATATTTAGAGAAAATCTTTAAAACTCTGCAACATGTTTAATTACTTATATTTGCAAAAATGTTTAACTTTTAATTATCTACAAATGTAAAAATAATTATGTACATGGGAATACCCCTTTAAGTGTCCGTTCACAAAGATGTCCGATTTTTCAAGCGGACAGCAAAAACCTACATGTAGGTTACATTATTTGCTTACATTATTTTTGAAATGAGAAAGTTTTACTGCGCCACAAGGAACTAAACCTGGGATCTCTTGATCCCCTGTATAACATATCGCAATACTTCTCTATATAGTGCATTACTGCCCATGTTTATTAGGCTAAGGCCTATTAGATATCTGTACATGGCAACCAGGAGGCCATTGATTAAACTTTGGCACCCCGCAACCTCGCCACAGGGAGACCAAAGGGGTGAAAGAAGGGGTCCCACCCCTCTCAACACCCAGATGCTAGAATTGATATTGATCATGCCATCCTTAAGGTTAATCTACCAATGTCAGAATTTTTTTTTAACTCCAACAGTTAGTCCTTAGGTCTCGGTTACTTTGTACAGCCAGAACCTGAAAGCGATCTAGCCGATACAGCTCCTGTGCCTGCTTCAGAACTATACTGTACTATTACGGCACTAACGGTATGCTCAGTGCAATATAGTATGGCGTAGATCAGTAAGGAGTTAAAATATACTTTATAACATGGATCAATTTACTTATATAAATCTGTGAAAGATATCACTAATAAATCACAAGAATATGTCCAAGATTAGTCTAACTCTGACTGTACCATTAGCCTAACTTTGACTACTGTACCACGTGCCTTTTTTTATAAACCTGGTGTCATCTTATGTGGCAGAGGGATCTCTGAGCTCCAGTGAGTGCAGTGAACTTAAAGGAAGTCTTCAGCAAAATCTGTCTTAAAAAAGCACCTCCATGTTTGTCTTCACAATGGCGGGCATAGACAAAAGAAGGACTCTGTGCAAGACATGTTCCCTTTGCTATCAAATATCTCATCATAAAGCACCTCTACAAATTACCAGTAACTGTCCTCTACAGTATAAATTCAGTAGCTCAGGCCCAGGACTTATTCATATATTATTATTAATATTGTTTATTAATATAGCACCATTAATTCCATGGTGCTGTACATTATTATATTAATTCCATGGTGCTGTACATTATTATATTAATTCCATGGTGCTGTACATTATTATATTAATTCCATGGTGCTTTACATTATTATATTAATTCCATGGTGCTGTACATTATTATATTAATTCCATGGTGCTGTACATTATTATATTAATTCCATGGTGCTGTACATTATTATATTAATTCCATGGTGCTGTACATTATTATATTAATTCCATGGTGCTGTACATTATTATATTAATTTCATGGTGCTGTACATTTGGGGGTTACATACAGTACACAAAATATACAGGCAGATATAAAACTAACAGTGACCGACTGCACAGTGGGGTAGAGGGCCCTCTTACAGTCTATGAATCTATATAACTATTCACATGACAAAGGTCTGTGGAAACTGACGTATTTCTCCATATTTGCCATTCTTCACATAAAAGGGAAAACCAGCGATGTGACAGATCTGTTCACATGTCTATTTTTGTATCCGTCAAAACAGACCAAGATAGGACATGTGCACTTTTTTGACAGACATGTAAAATGTTCTTTTAAGAAAAGTGGACATATGAATAGACCCATTCACTCTCACTGTTTTAAAAGCGGCTATATGACGTGAGAATGTGTGAATAAGGCCTAACTTTGGACCCCCTTAATCTACAGATGCACAGATGCTACGTCTGTCACTGTCTTCAGCCTAAAAGAAAATTCAGCTCCAATTTGATACCCTAGAAAGATGTTATTGTGATACACATACTGTACTGTAACTATTCAGCCTTGTGTGTCCATCATATGACCAGGAAAGATAAATTATGATTCTGTATGTAATATACAGTATATGCACTGTCTAAATAATCTGTCATCCATTCCCGGCATGGTCTTCGAAACGTCTCATGTGTCATTGGTACATCAGATACCAACTTTGCTTTCTTTATAGCTTTGTAAACAAAGGCTTTCCTTCAGGCTTTGTTATCAAGAAATGCAAGATGCCTATCATCCTTGACATCTCTGTTTAATCCATACATGTGTCAAACAAGAGAGTAACAGGCATGTACAGTGTTGGCCAAAAGTATTGGCACCCCTGCAATTCTTTCAGATAATACTCATTTTCTTCCAGAAAATGATTGCAATCACAAATTCTTTGGTATTATTATCTTCATTTAATTTGTCTTCAATGGAAAACCACAAAAAGAATTGTCAAAAAGCCAAATTGGATATAATTCCACACCAAACATAAAAAAGGGGGTGGACAAAAGTATTGGCACTGTTTGAAAAATCATGTGATGCTTCTCTAATTTGTGTAATTAACAGCACCTGTTACTTACCTGAAGCACCTAACAGGTGGTGGCAATAACTAAATCACTTTCAGCCAGTTGAAATGGATTAAAGTTGACTCAACCTCTGTCCTGTGTTCTTGTGTGTACCACATTGAGCATGGAGAAAAGAAAGAAGACCAAAGAACTGTCTGAGGACTTGAGAAGCAAAATTGTGAGGAAGCATGAGCAATCTCAAGGCTACAAGTCCATCTCCAAAGACCTGAATGTTCCTGTTTCTACCGTGCGCAGTGTCATCAAGATGTTTAAAGCCCATGGCTCTGTGGCTAACCTCCCTAGATGTGGACGGAAAAGAAAAATTGACAAGAGATTTCAACGCAAGATTGTGCGGATGGTGGATAAAGAACCTCGACTAACATCCAAACAAGTTCAAGCTGCCCTGCAGTCCGAGGGTACAACAGTGTCACCCCGTACTATCCGTCAGCGTCTGAATGAAAAGGGACTGTATGGTAGTATACCCAGGAAGACCCCACTTCTTACCCAGAGACATAAAAGAAGCCAGGCTGGAGTTTGCCAAAACTTACCTGAGAAAGCCAAAAACGTTTTGGAAGAATGTTCTCTGGTCAGATGAGACAAAAGAAGAGGTTTTTGGGAAAAGGCATCAACATAGAGTTTACAGGAAAAAAAAAGAGGCCTTCAAAGAAAAGAACACGGTCCCTACAGTCAAACATGGTGGAGGTTCCCTGATGTTTTGGGGTTGCTTTGCTGCCTCTGGCACTGGACTGCTTGACCGTGTGCATGGCATTATGAAGTCTGAAGACTACCAACAAATTTTGCAGCATAATGTAGGGCCTAGTGTGAGAAAGCTGGGTCTCCCTCAGAGGTCATGGGTCTTCTAGCAGGACAATGACCCAAAACACACTTCAAAAAGCACTAGAAAATGGTTTGAGAGAAAGCACTGGAGATGTCTAAAGTGGCCAGCAATGAGTCCAGACCTGAATCCCATAGAACACCTGTGGAGAGATCTCAAAATGGCAGTTTGGAGAAGGCCCCCTTCACATCTCAGGGACCTGGAGCAGTTTGCCAAAGAAGAATGGTCTAAAATTCCAGCAGAGCATTGTAAGAAACTCATTGATGGTTACCGGAAGCGGTTGTTCGCAGTTATTTTGTCTAAAGGTTGTGCTACCAAGTATTAGGCTGAGGGTACCAATACTTTTGTCCGGCCCATTTTTGGAGCTTTGTGTAAAATGATCAATTATTTGACTTTTTTTTCATTCTCTTTTGCGTTTTTTCATTGAAAGCAAAATAAATGAAGATATTAATACCAAAGAGTTTGTGCTTGCAATCATTTTCTGGAAGAAAACGAGTATTATCTGACAGAATTGCAGGGGTGCCAATACTTTTGGCCAACACTGTATGTAGAGCTTACAGCTAGATAAAAATATCGCATATCACATTCCCCCCAGCTTCTTCAAACTGTTGTACAGCGACCTCCTACACTTTGTCTGGCAGGGTAAGCGTTCAAGACTGGCCCGGTCGGTCCTTACTTTGCCAAAGCCGTCGGGAGGTCTGGGTCTCCCTGGCCCCCGTAGATACTATGAGGCTTCCATGCTTCAGAGAATACTCGACTGGTGCCACCACTCCTCCTTTAAGCAGTAGATCTCTCTGGAGAATGCCTTCTCTGGATCCCTTCTCCATCTGGCTGGACTCTACACCCCCTGCATCCCTGAGAACCTATCCTACTATTGGTCGCACTGTCCAGGTCTCCCAGCTGTTCTTTCGCAAGTAGCAGATCCCTCCCTCTCCCATGTTTCCAGTCTTAGGTAACCCTGCTTTCACACCAGTTCTCTCTCCCAGACCATTCCTGCAATGGCATGAGGCGGGCAAGTAGAGGGCCATGCATTTTCGGGACGGGGGTAGATGGCATTCTCACCGCGAGCTTCTCTCAGACCTGGATCTTCCTCCTCTAGGCCCATGGCGGGTTTTACAACTTTCCCATTTTCTTTCCTCACTTCCTGACTCCGTGGGCTTTGATAGATCCCTCATGAGTTTTGAGAAGGCCTGTTCCGGCTTTGGGCTGGTCAGTCACTCTCTTTCTGAATTTTACTTGCTCTTGGTCTCCCCTCCTCCGGGCCATAGACCCTCCTTTTTGGCTAAATGGGAGGCATATCTGAACATGTCTTTTACAGACTCAGAGTGCGCTAGGATCCTCGAGTTTACTCACAAGAGCTCAGCGGCCAGCAAGTACCAGGAGGCAGGATACAAACTCTTAACCAGATGATATCATGTCTCATCTAAGTTACACAGGTTTTTCCTGCCCTCCTCTCCCGCCTGTTGGCACTTTGGATCGGCGGAGGGAATGCTTTTGCATATTTTCTGGAATTGCCCAGTGCGGAGGGATTTCTGGGATAGCGTACATAGGTTGCTGAATCAGATTTTCATGACCCCCCCCCCCCCTCCCCTTTACACCGGTCTTCTTCCTGCTCCATCTTTCGGCTTTCTCGTTCCGCATCTATCGCAAGTCTTCTCTGCGGCACTTTGTCAACCCCACCAGGTCTTGTATTCCGGTGCTTTGAAAATCACCTCACCCCCTCCCCCTTCGTCATTGGATCTGTAACGTGGAGGATATCTAAAGCATGGACAACCTTACGGCCATAGGGCCTTCATGGATGCTTGGACATCGTGGAATCTCTTCTAGGGTTCACATCCCTACCGTGATCTGATGAGACAATACTGTCGGCTGGACTCCTATCTCCGGTATCGGGGGACGTTCACTTTTCTATCCCTTTACCCCTCCTTTTCCCTAACACCACCTCTCCCTTTTTTTTTTTTTTCTTTTTCTTTCTCCTCCTCCATCTCTTCTCTTGTCTCTCCCTTTTCTTTACTGGATATATTTGATTTGTATTTATTGCTGTTGCCTTTTGGAGGATTGTTCCTCTTTTGGACTCAGGTTTTCCGGCCTTGTTCCGTTATTGGTTTTTGCAGTTTTTTCTCTGTGTTCCTTTTGGTTATAAATAAAGAATTTGTTTAAAAAAAAAAAAAAAAAAGAATATCGCATACTTCTTGAAAATATGAGAGCTGTGCTTGTGTCCCAGCAGGTATCTCAGAAAGACTGCCGGCAGCTGCTGCTAGGGGGCGCTTGCTTCCTTTGTACTATACCTGCTTTCATTGACTTCATGTGTTCAGTGCACTATAGCCTTGTGGAGGCTGCAGCCAGTCTGTTATGCTGATTTTATAAGGAAAGCAGAAGGTTTCGGGTTGTGTACCCCAACAACAAAAACTTTAGTAACTCTATTAGTCACTAATGCCTATAGGAAGCACATTGCTAGCACTGGTTATGTCAGGTACATTGCTGATGTTGTAGGTGTGAACAGTACATATAGATATTCGGGTGGATTTATGAAGAATGGTATTTTATATGTCTTATAATATAGAAGCGTGTTTCTTCACAAGGTCAATTTTCTGGAAGCCAATGCAGCACAAATAGAAATCTCTATGAGATGGAGTTGATGTTTAGCTGTAATGTATGCCAGTTTTCTGGTATAAATTATGCTAAATCTAATAATTGCCCCTATTAAACCCATCCTAGCTAAGCCCTGCCTAGTTTTCTAAAAGAAAAACATCATAAATCTTGAAATAGTTTTGGGCAAATGATGTTTTTCGGCAAATTGCTACATTTCGAGGCCAGATAAATATATATTACTTGATAAATTTCCCCAAAGTTTAAATAAAAATAAAATGGCACCACATCTGAATTGTCTAAAGTATGTCTGACTCTATAAGGTAGGCAGGTACAGTATGAGAATAATGTATGCCAACTTCTAATATTCCCATGTTAGGTGGTGTGAAGTGGAGAGAGGTATAGTGTGGGAGAACCACTATTTTTCCCCAAGACTGTTGCTGTATGCACAGGCGTTTAGCTTGTAAGTCCCGGAGTGGAGTAAAAGTTCGGACCAGTCCTGTAGGACAATCCACTCCAGACTTGGGAACTGACCAGCAGGGCTTTGTAAGTAGCACAGGTGTGCTGGTTAGTGAGAGAGAGAGGAGAGAGACTGAAACACACACACTCAACCAGTCTGGGAAAGCTCTGCCAAACAGGACGCTGTTAAAGTGCCAGGTATGTGTACCCCTTGTTTACTTGTGAACCCTGTTTGTTAGGAGGTCAGCGGTAGGCTGACCCCCTGGTTAGTGCGGGAATAACTCGTTTAGTAAGCCGCCGGAGAGGTGTAGGTCTTTATTTTCATTTGTTTGTTTTGACATGCTGAGCTGCTGAGCAGCACTACCTGTACCTTTAAGCTTGTCTGCTGCAATAAAGACTGCTGTTGGGAAAGAAACCAGAGCTTCTGAATCCCCGTACATCACAGTGACCAATCCCAACACTTGCCACATTCTGCTCATGATACAGAATAGTGATTCATGTATCAGATATTTCCTTCCTTATTACATGTCATATACCCCAATATTTGGGTGTAAAACTGTACAGAAAAATGGAAGTTTTAAAATGTTTTATTTCAAAAAGTTAGTGTATTTGAAATTTTTTCTAATAGTAACCACATAAGCTTATCTTTCTAACTTTCACGTCCAGGCAATGTTGAGCTGAGTGATAAAGGTTTTTGTATGGCATTGTATATATTCCATATACTTATGTGCAATTCGTACAAGTTTTCCACATTTATCTCATACAATCTAAAAACTTCTGACAAGTCATTTGACTTTGATGAATTTTACTATTGATAGTATGCATGTATGTTTAGGGAAATTAGTGCCGCACTTGTGTGTATTAATACAGAGATGTATGGAAAGAATATGCAAATCTGTCTCCCAAGATTGTAAATATGCAAATCTGTCTCCCTGTTTACATCTTGGGAGACAGATTTGCATATTCTTCCCATGTTCCTTTGCAGTGGAACAACTATGGCTGTATAAGTCTCCACACACCTGAGAAGGTGGTCTCTCCCTAAGGATAGACGTTATCCCCACAATACAGAGATGTATTACAGCTAGTGCAAAGGAACGTGGACAAGTTTCTGATGGCAACCAACGGTTGAGAATTAATGGAGAGAATAAATAATGATATTAATAACATCCATATAAATGTAGATTTGCAGTTCCAGCTATTTGGATGATAGGGTATATAGTTTCAAATGGGAAAACAAATTTCCGTTTCTGGTTTTTGACTGGTATCACTATTGTAGAACATTCATGCCACGATGTTACTAGGGAAAGAGGTATGGGAATGAGAAAAGAAAACATGGAGACCTGGGGGTAACATTATGCTCTGGAGGGGTGAAATATAAATTATTTTTAATATTAATGAAGTAATATTATTATTAATATTTACATTCCCTGGCTGACCCACGGGTTGCTTCAAATCCTGGAAACCCCATTAAAAAGATTTTGAAAATATAAAAAAGATTTTAATAGAAAATATGACATAGTACATATAGTAATAGTAGATACAGGGTAGGGTGGTACAGTCATTTCACTAGTTACTATTTGCTTTCATTAGGAGGAAAACATTTTTCAGCGGGTTCATTACCCTACAATGGGATACAAGCAGCCGAGTGCACAGCACACAATGTATAGTGATACTAGAATATATAGCAGTGGAATGTGAAGTCCACCCCTAATAAAATCATGCAATTGCCCAAGGGTCTGCTAGCCTTAAAGAACTTAATCTTTCCTAAATAACATTTGTCTCTCTGCATTTCCACTGATGCTGTAATCTGTATTTGCTGCCAAAATATTGTTAACCATATTGAGATTCTGTAAGGCTAGCCCATCCTTGTGTATTTAACCTTCCCCAGTCTAATACAGAATGTGATATCGGTGTTACCTGTAAAATGAGGTCTTATAAGTCTGGATTTTGTGACAGCTTTATTCCAGATGCTCTATACAGCTTATAAGAGAGGTCCATATGAGTGCTCAAGTAATAATACAGCGTACAGTAAAGAAACAAATGAAATAGTGATATCGGGAAGTTGGGTTCAAAACATATTGAAAAGCTTATACTCCATGCACATGTCTGTAGTCGTCTGGGGGTGAATGGATGGTATCGTTGTGCAATCCCTGTTCTATCATTTGAATGGAGAACACCAAGCTGCAAAGTGGACAGAAATAGGAACTGCTCCAAATTTTAAGAATTGGTCCTGTGTTGTTTGTATACAGCCTTATGAAATAAATGATTTATTAATAAATATGATCATGTACTTGGGGCCTTATACAACACCTTGTGTTTTTCAAGTTCTATGTTTGCAGCCATAGAGTGGGAATCTTTCTTGTTTTCTTCCAGAAGATGAAAATAAGTACACAGCACAAATCATACACATCCTGACAAGGTTGTAGCTATAGACATAGCAGTCGCTACTGGGTCCTGGAGCCAGTTTGAGCTCAAAGGCCTTATTAGAGCAAAGGTAAACACCAGTATTATACATAACACATGGTAATTGGGGGCGCTGTTACTGATTTTGCTGAAGACCTTCTAGCTATGTGTCTGAAAGCAGATAAATGTACTATACAAGCTATGCATTTTTCTGACCATGTGTTCTCCCTAGGCTGTGCTGATGAGATCCAATCAGATCGAAATGGCGCTGCCCACAGCTGGGATACTGACTTGGCAAAATCCTGCTTCATTGCAGCAAAGCTTGTGGGAAAGTCGGGCATGATGTTTAAGGGAGCTTCCCCTAGAGGGCAGAATACAGAGGCACTGTTACCTTATTTACATCTTGGGAAGCAGATGTACATATTCTTCCCATGATCCCCACAGTGGAGCGAAAATGGCTTTGTAAGACTCCATACACCTCTCTAGGTGGTCTCTCCTCAAGGGGTGACAATATCCCCATAATCTGGTCTAGAAGTCTCTTAACTCTGCCAAGTCAGTTCTCCCTAGGCTGTGCTGATGAGATCCAATCAGATCGAAATGGCGCTGCCCACAGCTGGGATACTGATTTGGCAAAATCCTGCATCATTGCAGAAAAGGCTTGTGGGAAAGTCGGGCATGATGTTTAAGGGAGCTTCCCCTAGAGGGCAGCATACAGAGGCACTGTTTCACATCTTGGGAAACAGATTTGCATATTCTTCTATGATCCCCCACAGTGGAGCGAAAATGACTTTATAAGACTCCACACACCTGACTAGGTGGTCTCTCCTCAAGGAGTGACAATATCCCCATGTGTTTAAAGAATTTTTTATGTTTCTGTTCCACATTTGCTACCAGAGATCTTGAAAACCATTAGGAATTGATAAAGGAGGTGCACAAGAAACTTTCCATTAAACAATGAATAAATGTTCTTGTTAAAAGCCCAACTCCAACTCTGACTGTAAATCTTGCTGCTGCATAAATAGCTGAAAGTCATGGTCAGCAGATCCTCTAGTTCTGACTAAATTCCAAGTTACCTATGTAATTATGTATACAATATAAACAATTGTACAATATAATTAAACATAATTAGTAATGTTTAAGCTGGAATTGGAATTGGTAACTTTTTTCCAGACTCCCAAAAATGGTCCCAAATCCAACTCCATAATTCCAACTCCAACTCCAAAGCCCTATTCCAAACCATGCTTCCCCCTTATAGGCAATGTTTCCCCATAAAGCTACCTATTTTCCCATCTTCCTCTCTCTACTTCTTTGCTTCTGTCTCTTCTTCTCCCTTACTGTATTCTTGGGGAGAAAAATAAAATTAAAAGGTGCAGGATGGACAACTGCTTGCAGTAAACTCAATCTTATCTTTCAGTTTACATAAAGAGATAACTGACACTGTCCAAGCACAAATTGCAAAAGCTGACCTATAACAGCTCTGGGAGCAAGTATTATTTGAGAGCTCAGTCCCCATCTCCTCCAAAGAGCAGTGAGTTATGTCACTAATCCTATAAAACTAGATAGAGATACCAGGCCTGATACCTTGATAACGGGGAGGAATAACCTAACATAGCTGACAAAACAGCATTCTAAAGCAATATATTTAGGAAAACTCTTTAAAGGGGTATTCCCACGTCGCATACTCACCAGTCTTCACTGCTGTAAAATCTTCTTTCTTCCTGGTTTCTTGGGTCATTTGGTGGGTGGGGTTTCACATGCAACCTGTTGTTTATCTCCGCCCCCAAATTAGTATGTAGCTCCGCCCACCGCATAGCGTGATCCTATGGGACAGCTGAAGGGCCTGTGATGTCATCAAAGGTCCTCAAATAACACTATATGCACAATATTGGACTATGAAGTACAGGCAGGAGCAACTCCATTCTGTGTTACATACAGAGACTGCCTGTCTCTGCCATAATGAACACAATTGAATTAGCTAGCCTGATAACTGGGAGAACAGAAGACGTTCAGAAATGAAAGCAGCTCCTCTCCCCTATCTGAGGGCAGGAAGCTAGGACACATGGTGCAGACACAGGAATAGCTAGAAACACAGGCTCGCTCCCGTGCACTTAGCCCCTCCTCCCTCCCCCCTGAGAGCAGGCAGATACATCACTTGACTTTTGAGCAGATAAGTCAAGGGCTGTGTCAACAATTAATTGAATAAAGTAAGATAGTGGTCAAACAAAGCAGTTTTGCTGAAGCAATGTATTTAGGAAAAGTCTTACATCCACATTAACAAGCAGTATAGAGAGGATCCTTGTGATGGGACAACCCCTTTAATTTCTATAAGTTAGCAGCATGCGTAGGATTCTTGAGATGGGAATACCCCTTTAATATGTATTGCCTTGAGGAAAGAAAGGTAACCTTTAAAGTGAATGAATGGAATCATTTACAGGGGTTTTTCCATCTCCATTTCTCACCAGTTTGCCTGCTGTCTCTTATTCTCACTTCCTGTATTCTTCATCAAGTTGGTGGACTATATGATGAACAAGACACTCATTACGAAGTACCTTAGTATATATAAACATTGCCTTTGCCATGAAAAAATATTTAATACAATTACTAGGAATCTAATATAAATGCAGATCAAATAATATGCATAGTAAATTTATGTTTATATTATATTACACAGGTTTGGAAAAAAAAACCTTGCTGTCAGGATACAGGATGGAGAGTGGGATGGCATTATTCTCAACACTTATCTCTGTGAGATAATAGACACTGAGAAAACCTTATCAGCACACTGCAATTAGCTGACTTGATTGCCTGGGAAGCAGGAGATAGTAGCTCTGAGAGCAACAATGACAAGAACTCAGCTGCCCTCCCCTCCAGAGAGCATTGAGTCACATCACCCTCCTGAAATAAGGCTGGAGACCAAGGAATCATGTAAATAATGGGAGGAATAATCTCACATAGCAGGCAAATGAAGCAGAATTGATAAAGCACTGTATTAACATAAGATAGCTCTTCAGATAGGTTCCTTGTGATGGGAATAACCCTGTAAATATGTTCAAGGTATAAATTGGATTCAGGAGGGAAGTTTTTAGTTCAGGGAGGAGTTTTTAATAAAAAAAACAACAAAACTAAACACAAGGACAAGGGGGCACAATCTGAAATTAGGGGGAAATCAGAAGCAATATCGGGAAATATTTCACTAAAAGTACTTGAGGCTTGGCGTACACTTCTAACAGATGTGGCTGGGAAATCTACAGTAAATACATTTAAGAGTGCAACAAATGTATATCTAGGGATAAAATGGTGATAATATAAGGGCAGACTAGATGTCCAATTGGTCTTTTTCTGCTGTCAATCTATGTTCCCTGTTCAATGTCCAGATGTCAGAGCCCCCACTAGTCAAATACTGATAGCCTATCCTGTGGGTAGGTCACCAGTATGACCAATGCCTGGGGTGGGGGTGGGGCAGAAAACCTTTAAGAATCCCAACCATCCAAAACAAAAATAGTTTGTTTTTAAGTTTAAAGGGCACATGGTTCTAAATGTGAATGTCATAGTACTTTATGATTTTGTAAAATTCTGAGTTCCTGCACAGAAAGTAAGACCTCCAGCAACTCAACTCAGAAGTGGATTATGGAGGGCAGAGCCAGGGACAATATCTGACAAATAAGAGAAATTTAACCATCACACCACCCACTGAACCACTTATATGAAACGAGGGGGTAATAAAAAAAAAAGTTTACTCTTCTTTAAACCATTTGGAGGGACAAACATTAGACTGCATGTAAGAATTATTTCTCAAATGGCAGCTGTGGCTTACTGAGACCTATCCTGAAACTTTTCTGTGCCATTTGCAAATCACCTTGTGAGTGGTTCTACCAGGTTGACGTCACCAACTGGCATAAATTATAGCTCAATCAGATGCCGGTGCTCAAGGAGCAGGAGGTCTTATCAAACGTTCACCATGGGGCACCGCTGTTCCCAGTTACGCCACTCAGCCACATATCATGTCTTCCAGAAACAACAATCATTTGGATACTCAATTACAATGTATAAAATATGAACGAGAAAGTGTATAACTATATGTTCAGAACAGTATATAAATATAAAACCATACCAGACAGAGTAGACTAGCAGAGTTTTATTGCTGCCATTTAAGTTTCAAATATCCTCCTGAAGATATAACTTTCCTATAATCTTCAGAACCCTGATGCAAAAATGTAGAAAACCCAAACTACATTAATATGTATGTATATATTGATTGACTTGATTCCAATAGCAGTCAATCACAAAACACCCATCATGATAAATCTGCTCAACTTTATCCAAGATTTGTTTTAGGCTAGGTTCACATCAGCTTAATTTCAGCCCGTTGCTTTGATCCATCATAGGATCAGAGCAATGAACTGAAAAACTAGTATAATGATAGAGCCTATTTTGTCTGCACCTGTCATCCCTGTAATGAAATAAACAAGACTTTGCAAACATAAGATTTGAAAATTGTGTCCGCAGAACATTATCTTCTGGGAGAAAGCTACTATCTTGCATTTTACATTGCAGTGACTGATGACGGATGTAGATAGAATGACAACGGGGCCCCCCGGAGCGACTAGCCCGGGGGACACATGGTGTCATGGTCCATTCAGGCTGTCATTTAGTAAGTTTTGTATGTTTTAAGTGGTTTTTTGCCTGTTTCTGGGCTGTTTTTTGTGTATTTGTCTCTCCCCCTCCCCCTCTTTTTCCCCCCTTTTAGGTGTCACCATACTTACCATGGGCGTTTCCTGCAGCTGGGTTTTGGTGCAGCCATCTTCGGATTGGTCCTGAAAACCTAAACAGCGGGAAAAGAATTGTAATATAAAGAGGTGTTTCGCTGGGCTCAAGCATTCATCGGCGAAAAAGAAGCTGAAGACATCAAAGCTAGTGAACCTGTTGCTTACCTGAGGATGGAAGAGCTGCTGACATCGCTGATCCGGAGAGCCGAGTCCAGAGGGGGAGAAGAATGGTTGCGGCGCTGTCTAGAAGTTCCACTTGCCACGGAGGAATCCTTGGAGGTCTTTCATCCGGCAGCGCTGCTGCCCGAAGCACTCCCTGCAGAGCCGGGGAGAGGAGGCCGGAAGCGTGGCTCTGCTGCACGCCGGACTGATGGGGGCGGGCCGCCCAGTGTAGTGCCGCCCCCTGTGTCTAGGGGGGCGGAGCCGAACGCTGCCGGAAGTCCGTCGGCGCCGCTGACGTCAGATGCGGCGCCGACTTCAGCTGCTTTGCCGGCACCCGACTGTCTGGAGTGGGTGCCGGCATCCCCATCTTCGGTGCCGGTGCCAGCGCCGCTGACTTGGAGGGCGGCGCTGGTTTCTGAAGAGCTGCAGGCGCCCTCTCCCAGAGTGAGGGCGCGGGGACCTGACCGGAAGCGCTCGTCCAGCCGGGCAGCGCTTCCCTCCTTGGCTTCAGCCCTGCCTTCTGCATCTGGTGGGGCTGAGCTAGGGATGCATCAGCATGCTATGAGCCGGAGATCAGCGGCGCCTGCTCTGCTGGGATTGGGAGCAGCGCCTGAAGACCTACAGCTGCATGAAGTAAGAAGTGGAGGAAAGAGAACCAGGAGAAGCAAGGTTGTCTACTCCCCTCCAGTGTCCCCTGTGAAGAGGAGAAGTGGTTCCAGCGTCCGTGGGGTCCAGCCCAGGCAGGTGCGACACCAACAGGAGCAGAGGGAACCGAACACCGCCACGCCAGGGCACCTGTCATCTGATGAAGCTGATCGTGGGGGTGAGATACAATCTATCCCTGTTTCCCTTCCTTCTGTACCTAGCGTAGCGGACAATGCTAGCGTAGGTTTGATGTCTGAGTTCATGAAAGCAGTAATTAGCCTAGTTAAACCTAATGTTAGTTCTCCTGCTAGCGTATGGAATAGCGTTAGTCAGCCCTCTATTAGTTCTGATGTAGAATTGCCCGTTCTAGAGAAGGGTATTGGTGTTCCAGAAATTGCTACCAGGAAAATGTTTTCTTGCGCCATATCGCCATTGGGTTTTCATTTACAGTCAGCTGTTAAGGCGCGCATATGGCGTAACGAATACATTGATTTGTTGTCCCTACTCCCGTCCGCTAAAGAGCATTTAGTTAAGGAGCCTAAGGCGGACAGGGGTGAGGATGATAAACGTAAGGGCCCGCCGCGATCCTTTAATAATTGGTTACAGGCTTTTTGTATATTTGCATCTGTGTATGGGGAAAAATTCCCTTCCTGTAGCGGTCTATTTCAGCATGTCGACATCGTATTGGAGGCATACTGCCAGTTTGGTGGAATGGCATGGTTCCAATACGACAAGATGTTTCGTCAGAAAATGGCGGTTTACCCTTCGTTGAAATGGGGTTCTAAGGATATAGGTTTATGGTTGCATCTGATGTTGCCTCAGAAGGCTGCTCCGGTGCGCCATTCTAATGCTAATGTTTCTGGCTCAGCTAATGCTAGTGGCAATGTTTTTCGTAAAGGGGTGTGTTTTGCATACAATGAGTCGCAGTGCAAATGGTTGGCGAACTGTAGATACAAACATGAATGTTCCTTTTGCGGGGGGGCTCACCCCCAGTGCCGGTGTTATAAAAGAGCCAGCCAATTGCAGCAAGCCCCCAGTACTAGAGAACAGGTTTCCAAAAGCATGGACTCCGGTGATGTTAGCAAGGCTGGAGCCGTGGCTAAGGGTATACCCAGACAGGGAAAAAGCTAAGTTGCTTTATGACGGTTTTAACAATGGTTTTTTGGTTCCTAGTTATTCTGGTTCTGGTTGCATTTGGGTCGACAATTTGAAGTCGGTCGAGCAGTTTAAGGACGTGGTCAGGGATAAATTGGCAAAAGAGATTGCTGCAGGTCGGATGGAAGGGCCGTTTGCTTCCCCACCATTTGCAAATTTTCGGTTGTCTCCTTTAGGTATAGTTCCCAAGAAGGAGCCAAATACATTCAGGCTGATCCATCATTTGTCGTACCCAGAAGGAGGTTCGCTGAATGATGAGGTAGATACGGATCAGGCTTCTGTTAAGTACTCTTCTTTTGAGCATGCTATTTTGTTGTTACAGCGGTTTGGTCGTAATGCATTAATGGCGAAGGTTGATGTGAAATCGGCTTTCAGGTTATTGCCAATTAACCCTATTGGTTATAATTCTTTGGGTTTGCAGTTTGAGAATGGGTTTTATTTTGACAAGTGCCTCCCCATGGGTTTTTCGTTGTCATGCTATTATTTCGAAGCTTTCTCGTCCTTTTTGCACTGGGTGGTTCAATGTCAGGTCCCTGAGGGGGGTATCGTTCACTATTTGGACGACTTTTTATTTGTAGGTCCAGCGGATTCGGATGTGTGTGCTAGGTTGTTGGCGGTTTTCGTGCAGTTGATGGAATATTTTGGTGTCCCTCTGGCGGAGGAGAAAACAGTTTCGCCCTGCTGTGATATTGAATTTTTAGGGATCCGTATTAATTCCCAGTCTATGCAGTTTAGCTTGCCGGCGAGTAAGTTGCAGAAGTTGCAGGGGTTGTTGGTTTCCATGTTAGCTAGGACTAAATGTACATTACGTGATATGCAGTCTGTTTTGGGCTTACTGAACTTTGCTTCTAGAATTATCCCCATGGGACGAGTGTTTTCTAAGAGGCTGTATTTTTCCACCAGAGGTCTTCGGTCTCCCAGGTCACATATTCGCTTGACTGTTCCGATTAAGGAAGATCTGTCTATGTGGCTGGAATTCCTTGCAAAGTTCAATGGGCGTACTGTCTGCCAAAGTCAATTTATTGATGGGGAACACTTAGAATTGTTCACCGACGCGTCAGGAGGTATTGGTTATGGTTGTTTTTATAGAGGTCATTGGTCAGCAGAGTCTTGGCCGGTCAGTTGAGTCTGCAATAAGGTTACTAAGAATATTGTGTTGTTGGAGCTGTTCCCAGTGGTGGTGTCGATCGTTGTTTGGGGCAGTTATTTTAGAGACCATCGGATTTTGTTGCGCTCCGATAACAAGGGTGTCGTTTTTGCGATCAATACTCTTTCCTCCAAATGTGACTTAGTGGTTAAATTGTTACGTCATTTAACGCTTTGTTGTTTGCAATTAAATATATGGTTGAAAGCGTCATATATTGAGGGTAAAACTAATGTTATTGCGGATGCTTTATCTCGCCGTCAGTTTCACAGATTCAGGGAGCTGGCGCCTGGAGCGGACCATCAAGGGGTTTCTTGTCCTCCTCATCTGTGGACTTTGATATGGGACTGATAGTGTCTAATTTAAGAAATTCACTGGCCCCAAGAACATGGGCTGCATACGCAGCCGCATGGAGGGAGTGGATTGATTTTTGTGTTGGTCTAGATACTGATTTTTGGCAGAGTAACACGGGTTTGGGTTTGCAGTTTGTGAATCATTTACTGTTAAAGAAGTTATCTTATGCGAGCGTAGTTAAGAAATTGGCTGGGATTTCCTTCTTTTTTAGACTCCGAGGTTTGCGTGCTTTGACGTCCTACTTTTCTATTAAGCAGGTTTTGAAGGGTTATAGGAAGTCGGGGTTTGTTAATCCTAGGAGGAGGCCTATTTCTTTTAGTTTGCTTGGTAGCCTCTGTCATGTGCTAGCATCAGTTTGTAGGACTGAGTTTGACGTTTGTTTGTTTAGGACCGCCTTTGTTCTGGCGTTCTTTGCTGCTTTGCGTGTAAGCGAGCTGGTTTCCGCTAGTAGGTCTGTTCACTCCGGCCTATTGAGGGATAATGTATGGTGTGAGAATGAGCAGGTTTTCCTTCGTATTGTTAAGTCTAAGGGTGAATTCACACTGAGTAAACGCTAGCTTATTCTGAACGTAAAACACGTTCAGAATAAGCAGCGTCTAAAGCAGCTCCATTCATTTCTATGGGAGCGGGGATACGAGCGCTCCCCATAGAAATGAATGGGCTGCTTCTTTCACTCCGTGCAGTCCCATTGAAGTGAATGGGGAGTGCCGGCGTGTACGCTCCGGCATGAGCAGAGCTTGCCGTATACGCCGGCACTCCCCATTCACTTCAATGGGACTGCACGGAGTGAAAGAAGCAGACCATTCATTTCTATGGGGAGCGCTCGTATCCCCGCTCCCATAGAAATGAATGGAGCTGCTTTAGACGCCGCTTATTCTGAACGTGTTTTACGTTCAGAATAAGCTAGCGTTTACTCAGTGTGAATGCACCCTAAGACGGATCAGTTAGGCAAGGGTACTGTGATTAAGTTGAGGCGTTTGCACAGTTCTGAGTGGTGTCCGGTTAGGATGGTTCACATTTGGCTTTCTGTTAGACCTTCCGGTGGTAGGGTCCTGTTGCTTCATGAGGATCTTTCCCCTCTCACCATATATCAATTTAATTTTGTGTTGAAGGCTTGTTTGCGTAAACTCAACTTAGCAGAATTTTCTTTCTCTTCCCATTCTTTTCGCATCGGTGCAGCTACTGAGGCGGCGAGATTAGGTCTGGAGGATAGTGTAATTAAGAGACTGGGTAGATGGGAGTCTGATAGGTTTAGACTTTATGTTAGGCCGGATCTCCTTTTGGTCTAATTTTGATGTTTTTATAGGTAAACGAATGGTCATTTGGATCATTGGCCACTCATTTATTCATTGGGCACGGGAACGAGCTGCCAGGAGGCCCTATTCTGCGAACCTTTCATTGGACCCCGAAAAATTTACAGTGTATTGGCATGGGGTAAGGGGTTTGTCATGGGATAGACTTCCCGACGAGTTGTGTAAAGTTGAACGAAGCTGGCCTGAACCTGATCTTATTATAATACATGCAGGTGGGAACGATATTGGCAAGCGTAAGACCTTGCAACTGTTAGTTGAGTTTAGGAGGGATTTGTCTCAGTTTAAGTTCAAGTTTCCTAATTGTGTTATTGCCTTTTCTGAAATAGTTCCCCGGCTGTGTTGGTCCTATGGGGACAGGAGGTTTATGGAGCAAATCAGGAAGAGAGTCAATAGGAACATGGAGAAGTTTCTTCCGGTTCTGGGTGGCTTGTCATACAGGCACACAGACCTTGAAGGCTTTTGCCATGGTTTATATAGACAGGATTTGGTTCATTTATCGGATATTGGTTTGGACATTTTTAATTCAGGTCTGGAAAATTTAATCCAAATATGGCTGCGGTGTTTTTGTGGCGGGGCCATGTCCTAGGTACATGGCTTGTGGGTAATGGTCACCCAGCTAATGCTGGGTGGACTAGGTTATTTGGTGATTATTATTTTGTTATTTGAATCATTTGATATTTCTATTGGTTCAATTGTGTTTATTATTATTGGTTAATTAAATTTATCCGTTATTTAGATTGATTAATTAATTATTTAATAATCTAAGTTAACCCTTAATAAACATCGCGGCCATATTTATCCACAAGATTGTGTAGTGTCTTTTACTCTAGGTTTATTACTGTTTTAGTTGTTTAGGAATTGGGCCTATGACACCATGACAACGGGGCCCCCCGGAGCGACTAGCACGGGGGACACATGGTGTCATGGTCCATTCAGGCTGTCATTTAGTAAGTTTTGTATGTTTTAAGTGGTTTTTTGCCTGTTTCTGGGCTGTTTTTTGTGTATTTGTCTCTCCCCCTCCCCCTCTTTTTCCCCCCTTTTTAGGTGTCACCATACTTACCATGGGCGTTTCCTGCAGCTGGGTTTTGGTGCAGCCATCTTCGGATTGGTCCTGAAATCCTAAACAGCGGGAAAAGAATTGTAATATAAAGAGGTGTTTCGCCGGGCTCAAGCATTCATCGGCGAAAAAGAAGCTGAAGACATCAAAGCTCCCGCCCACCCTCCCTTGTTTTGTTTGATTTTATGAGACTGTCGCGTTGCTTTGTTAGAGGGTAATGGTCACCCAGCTAATGCTGGGTGGACTAGGTTATTTGGTGATTATTATTTTGTTATTTGAATCATTTGATATTTCTATTGGTTCAATTGTGTTTATTATTATTGGTTAATGAAATTTATCCGTTATTTAGATTGATTAATTAATTATTTAATAATCTAAGTTAACCCTTAATAAACATCGGGCCATATTTATCCACAAGATTGTGTAGTGTCTTTTACTCTAGGTTTATTACTGTTTTAGTTGTTTAGGAATTGGGCCTATGACATCATGTGCTGCTTCTGCATCTGTCACTAGATTTGTTTGTTTTCTCATCTGCAACAAACTAATATTATACCATTTATTGTTGTGCACTATAGTTATACTGTATATTTGTGTCAGTCAGGAAGTGGTATAAAGAAGATAAATAATATAGGCTTTAGAGCCAGAGTTCTGTTTTATATGAGGCTGCTCCTTGTCATTCCAGTTATAGAAACGTTCTTCTAGTATAAGATATACATACAGATGACACATTTTGTGTTGGTGCTATATTTTGTTGAGTATTCTTGTCTGGTCTGTTTAGATGATATATTCTGTAAAAAGGTTTTTCCAGCACCAAATGGCGTTTTCATACTGCTGACCTATCCACAGGATGGACAGAGCCGCTCTACCACCTATTTCCTATGAGCATTCCCAGGACAGGTCCATTAATGGCATCATGGGTAGGACACGGATATCATCCATGTGCCGTCCTTGCCATCTTCCCACAGACCCTATGATGCACACATTCTTGTACATGTAGCCTTATAGCTGATGGATGGACACCTCTAGTCATCTTTTTTTCTCCACAATCTCATGAATATATATCCATTTAACTTAGCTCATGTCCCTCTACATGTGTGTAGCACTGAGTGGAGGCTGTGCCTTAAAGGGACGTGCTCATGAAATCTCAGCACATATAACAGTATTATCAGCAGCTTGGACGCTGCACCCAAATGGATGTACAAAGAAATTTAAACGCAGAATATAGTTCTTTTCTAATTCATACAATGTGCCCCCTCCCCTAATAACACCAATAATGCTTTAGGCATTTGCCTCCAGTGTATACTCTCCAGGCCCTATATAATCTGTGATTGTATATTTTCAGATCTATCATGTTAAAGGAGTTGGCTACTTTTAGGCAAATATTCAGAAACTAATGTAATTGTTTGTATAATAAGAAGCGGTGCAATTTTCCAATATACTTTCTGTATCAATGTCACGTTTTTCTAGCTCTCTGCTTGATGTCATTCATTCTGTTACTTCCAGTGGATAAAAGTCAGTCCATGGTCATGTGATATACGGTCCATGGTCATGTGATATACGGTCCGTGGTCATGTGATATACAGTCTGTGGTCATGTGATATACGGTCCGTGGTCATGTGATATACGGTCCGTGGTCATGTGATATACGGTCCATGGTCATGTGATATACAGGCCGTGGTCATGTGATATACACACAGATGTCATGGTCATGTGATATACACACAGATGCACGGCTCGTTATAGGCACAGAACAGTAATCAGATATCTGCCTGGTAACGAGCTGTGCGCCTGTGTGCTCATCACATGACTATGAACTGTATATCATATGACCACGGACTGATTTTTATCCACTGGAAGTAAGCAGAATGGATGACAGCAAGCAGAGATCTAGTAAACTGTGAGGAATTTATACAGAAATTATATTGGAAAATTATACAACTTTTTATTATACAAACAATAATATTTGTCTCAATATTGTTGTGAAAATGGACAACCCCTTTAATTTTAATAATGTCACATAACTCTACAGGAATAATACAAACAGTGGAGAAGGTAAGCTAAAGTATACTTTAATTTAAGAGATGTACACAAACTCCAATAAATAAACCTCCTAGCTACTGTATATATTCTCTCTGACCATCCCGGACTAAGCCTATCAGATTAATGAAAAAATGGAGGTCGCTGAGTAAGGCATTCGAGTAAGTGTGCCCTACTTACATCAAGAAGTCCAAAACTGAATATTTTGGTAAAAGAACATCTTTCATTATTTACTCTTCCATTTATAGAAAGCATATTATTTGTATGTCTATGTTTTGCAATTCCTCTAGACCATGAGATGCCGCAATGTTTCATCCATGTCTTCTTAAAAACCTGAATATATTGTTTGTCCATCTGGCTTGTGTTCTGGAATGTATGGAAGTCTTCACTAGATACTGTCTTTGCTGGGTGCCAGTTTTGGCAGTGTTCCCTTTGACATTGAATTGGTCTGAACCACATAGCAAGTTCCATGTGACCTCAGGACAAAAAATACATACTGTACATTGTCAGTGCTAAGAAGGAATAAATTAATTGCAATTGAGAGGACTGATATATGAAGAAGTTGTAGAACGCCTCACTTGCACACATTGACCCACTGGGTGACCCGGCATTCCTCACACATTACATAGCAACACCAGTGAAAGCGACAGTTGCATCGTTCCCGGCGAGTCTGCATCAGAATATTATGACCTCGTCCACAGCAAAGGCTGGCACAGCTGTCCATCTGATGACTTGTCTTATTACATACTCTTCCTTGAGTGCCAGGAGAGTCTACCAGAGGGTCTCTCTCACAGAAATCCGGAGACTTTTCAAAGTAGACCAGCTCACGAGCTAATCGCTTCTTATTGAGCCGCGGGTGGAAGGCCCCACTGTTTTTATTACGTGAGTTCACAAAAACAGCACGTTGTAATTTTTCGCGCAGTAATGTACTAACAGTTCGAAAATCAGGAGTTACATGCCAACAGGTCTTAAACTGGCAACTTCCAGATGTTCCATGACACTTACACCTACGCTTCATGTTTTCTGTCACTGCCTGGAAAGATAGACAAGGAAAAAGTAAGAATACATATAAACTAACCTAAGAAAATTGCAAGACATTGAGCACAGAACACAATTGGATTTCAATAATAACTTCCTGAATTATTGCAATAATGTTGCAATTATTTTGGGTTTAAGTTTTCCCATTGTCTTTAGTCTTCATTATAACAACGTAAGCCATATGCCAAAGTGTGTTGGCAAGGATCCATTGCTGTTAATGTGATCTTGCATACCAAACCTTAAGAAAAGCATGCTGAATTAATTCTGGAAAAAATCCTCTAAGGGTTTGTGCACATTGGCTTATTCCTTAATAGGGTGTATATAGCCTGCTATACCACCATATGACCAATTTTATAATAATTTATAACCTACGAGATAAATAATATTTAAATATTTGGATTGTGAATCTCACCGTGACTTAGTGTAAAGACTTTAATCCAGGTCATGGTGTGCATGTGCCGGATCTTTGGATGACACATGGATGATATCTGTGTACCACCCATGCCTCCAATGACCCATTCATTTCCTTCAGTGAGCCTGGGGGGCAAAATGGACAGATATAGGACTCCTTTTATTATTACAACGATTGGGAGAAACACTCATCTCCTGACAATTGTCCGCTAAGTCCTGATCCTTACTATAATGGGGCAGGGATTGGTAATCAATAGATGATTTCCAATCCCTGCTGCTGCTTTTGTAAGGTATCAGGGTTGAGGGGACAGCGGTCAGGATATGAGAGTTTATCCCAATCGCTGTTAGAGTCCAGTTTGGGGGCAGTCAAGAACATGATATTGTGTGGGGGGAAGTAATAAAGAATTATAATGTGTGTATCAGGGGGCACCAATAGTTCATTATAAAATGTGTGGCTATATATATATATATATATATATATATATATATATATATATATATACTGTAGGGGCCACTAATATTCTATCATTGTTATTTGAAACGAAATAAGTGGTTGACTATGGTAGTTATTAATGTTCATCCAGCATTCATTACCTGTCTCCCCACACGGTTATTATGTATCCTCATCCGTGCTTGAATATCCCTTGGTGACTCCCTAGAGTCAAGAAAATCTCTAGAGAACTTCTCTCCAAATTCCAGCTCATGTTTACAGCCACCCCATTCCCAAGTGTCCTGGGGACTGGGCTCTGGGGTCTCCCGAAGCAATGGAGTCAAGTCTCTGGGGAGACCCTTTACTTTAGATAAAGCTTGGAGTTGCAACTGGTTCAACTTTAATCGTATCTTCTCCTCAGTTCCCCTCCGTTTCCATTCACATCCACAGCCTTGAAGTTTGCCCAGGCTACAAGCCGTGGCTACTGAATGCATGACGCCTGCTGCTAGCAAAGAGAAGGCAAAGGCGCTTTCCCGAAAACCTAGTGAAGAAAACAAAAATATAATGAGACTCATGAACTGGGGTCTGGTGAGTAGAGATTATTGGAGACTGAAATGTTTCAATGACTACATGTTTTAATGTAGAGAATTTTTTTCTCCACACTAAGAAATACATGTTATTGCCTATTACTATACAATATAGCCTTTATTGGGCAAGTAAAATCTTTTCTAGCACTTCTGTTACTTTTCTGAGAGTCTCAAAAGCCAGAATTATAATGTGGGGGGAGCAGGGAAATAGCCCAATGGTTTGTTGCACATTGTGGGTATGTTGCAGTTTTGGCTGCGGATTCAGCTGGTTTGGTCTCTGATCTCTTTCATATTGTTATAAGGTTTGGAGTTTGGCCTGGGGTCCAAATTTATTTTGGGCTCTGGTCAAGGATATGAATTAATTTTATTTGTATTGCTATAGAAGCTGGAATGGCTGCAACATTGGGGAGCTGAAGATGTCTCGGTAACAAAATGCAGTTGCCATAGTGGTCTGGGCCGGCTGGAACAGATGACGAAAGAGAATATCTAGAATATGAGAAGACATCACCCATGTGTCTCTGGATTTATACACCACTAGTGAGTTGTTCTGACAGATTAGAAGGGGATAAGCATCGCAGATCCCCAATACTCCCATCCAGTGACTTCCAGCTTCTACAATATGTGAAGTTACTACTTGCACTTGGGAATTTCCCAGTATTAGCAGCTGTAAATAGTAAGCTTCTATTCTATTTTATATACTTTGCCTTCATACCTCAATCCTCATTGGCCATGGTTCAATATGCTTTTAGGCTGCGTACTGGTGGCAGAGAAGTTTGATGTTATTCCAAAGGGATCGGAGTAAATTAACCTTTAATGTGGTGACGTTTTAACAATTATGTTTTTCTTATGTTTTAGCATTTTCTTTTGTGATTTATTGATTTCTACAATTGTTAAAATAATATCTTCCTGCGGTTTATATTAAAATGTCATCTATATATAACAGGCTACTAAATATTATAAGACATATACAAACTGATACATGAGCCTGATAGTAGTGCCTGGGAAGAGACCTGACATAATGGCTGATGCTACATTCACATCTGGTTTGGAGGATGCCACGGTTGGCTTACAATAGTAGTCAATGCAGTATAAGGGGTGGCTGTCAGTGTTATGGGACCTGCTGGGGAGGCATTGTGGCTCATTGGATTTTAGGGATATAGTGACTGGTACCACTATGCAGGTATTATGGGGATAATGAGATGACTATACAGGCAAGTCATTATACAGAACAGAACTTTGGATATATCGCTATATATAACACTTACTAATACTGGCTAGTGGCTACCAGCCTTTAATTCTACAGCCAGCTCTCCTACATTGATAAAACACAACAACCAGGACAACCATTAGGAAAGTTATTTTTTACCTGAGCTATAGGCATGGGTGTGTCAGTTGTCAGTGCCAAGAAAACTGTCAGCCATCATATGTCTACATTACATTGTATATTGTATTGACACTATTGTCCATTGTATATGCTCAATAGTCATTATACTTGTAAGGCTGTGTTCACACTGCCACTGTTAATATCTGTTGGTGTCATTGCAGTGTTCACTGTTGACACTAGATGTCACCGCCATGTGTTGTATCTCAGTTTGAAGTGTATCCATAAAGAACTGCGCTTGTATTGCTGTGATTGCCACACCATGACACCTCATGAAGAGTAAAGTTGAAATGTTCACGTAAAGTTGCATTTTACCCTGTGCCATTTACCACTTTATTACTATACTATTCCTCTACAGCACAATACCCTTGACCTGCTAGTCCTGTATTAACCAACTTTCACACACACACATATATATATATATATATATATATATATATATATATATTAATATATATATTTAAGCACTTTTTTTCTAATAAAATAAATAGATAATGTGTATATATATATATATATATATATATATATATATATATATATATAATTAGTGTAACATGCTAGCAGTGCACATGATAATGATGATGATGACAATAACAACAACTTTTCTCTGACAGGTTGTCAAAAATGCAAATTCTCAAAATAGAACATTCATGTATTTTTCAAATGCAACACTATGATCCTTGTGGGGTAAAGGATTCAACACTTTCCAAATAATATGGTACACGATATTTTATGGCAATGGTAATCCTAATATTAGATGCCTTGGGTATTCTCTGTCATGTGATACACTCATTAACAAAAGAAATATAAGACTCTGAGAAACTCAGCAGGTAGTTATGCCTCAGGCAGACATATAAATGATAACAGTTGGGGTCTGATTAGATACTTGGTCTTGCCACAAGAGGGCAGTCAGGCAGGCAGGGCTTCCAATGTCTGCAGGATAAGGCTCACCCACACACAGTAAGGGTTTTTCCAGGAATGTCTACACCAGATTGCAACACTTCCTTGGCCTGCCAGGTCACCAGATTTATCACCGATCAAGGATCTGTGGTATTGGTTTGGATGCCAGCTTTGGCAACCTACCAATGTGCAGGATCTCTACAGGCCCATCTGCAGTATCTGTGGACAAATGTGCCACAAGATACCATAAGGAACCTCTATAGCTCCATGCCCAACTGTATGTCATCTTGTATCCAGGCTAGCGGTGGCACAACAGGGTACTAGAGCCTCCTTTGAATTGTACAGTTTTCCCCAGTAAACTTATCCTTTTGTTGTAAATTGTAATCCCTTAAATATATTATCATTATATTCACATATAAAGTTTCAACTCTTGCTTGTTGCATTACTTTTGGCAATGAGTGTATGTACCTAGGACTAAGTATGAAATTGATCTAAAAAGATACAATATTATATGAGTTGCCGTAGATAAACATACCGTATATACCTGAGTATAAGCCGAGTTTTTCAGCACAGTTTTTGTTCTGAAAAAGTCTGCCTCTGCTTATACTCTAGTAATTACGGTAATTCAGCAATATTTATAGTTACAGACCCGCCATGCAGACACCGGGGCGGGTGACGGGCCGCAGCATCACCACGCTCTTAGCAGGAGCGTGGCGATGTTGTTCATTTCAAACTGCAGAAATACTTACAGTACTTCTGCTAGTAGGCACGGAACGCAGACCCCGCCCCCCACTCCATCACACGCCAGGTGACGTGGCCAAGTAAGGTCAGGCCCGCACCTGGTGTGTGTCTGCGTTCCAGGCCTGCTATCAGAAGTACCATAAGTTTTGCCATCTCCTTTTGGCATAAGCTTTGACATCTCCGCTGTAAGTGTTACAGCGGAGATGCTCTCCGATGATGTCTCAGTTGGTGATCGTCGTCAGGCGCCGAGGGGAACCGCTGCGGGGAAGCGGCAGGCGCCGCCATGCCGCTGGAGGAAGCGAGCGCGACCGCTCTCTCAATGGCGATCCTGAAGATAGGCTTGGCCGCGCTGAGGGAGATTCCCTGCCGCAGGCAGGAGCGTTGAGGGGCGGACGTGAAAGAGAACCTTGGCTGCCGTAATTCATTGTAATTCATTGCATTAGTGATCAGACCCCCTGGGGTTCAAGACCCCTAGGGGATCTAATAAATGCAAAAAAAGTAAAAAAAATAAATAAAAATAAGTATTAAAATTTCAAATCCTTCTCCTTTCCCTAGAAAACATATAATTAATAACTAATAGAGATGAGTGAACAGTGAAATATTCGAGATTCGATATTCGTTTCGAGTAGAGCCTCAATATTCGACTACTCAATCGAATATCGAATCCCATTATAGTCTATGGGAAAAAATGCTTGTTTTAGAGGAAACCACTATCGACTAACGGAGAGTCACCAAGTCCACGAGTAGCAGGAGGAGAGTGTTTAGGAGGAGCACTGTGCCATTAAAGCGCACGGACCCCATTATAGTCTATAGGGTCCATGCTCTTTAACTGCACAGCGCTTGCAGTTGTGCTGATAAAAAGTCAGCTCACGCGTAACATCAAGCTGCCAGCTCTCCCGACTAGCAAAGACAAGCCTGCGGCAAATCAACGCTGGTTCTGCAGCAGGTTCGTCCTTGCTAGTTGGGAGAGCTGGCAGCTTGCTGTTACGAGGGACCTGACTTTTTTTGTCATAGGAATGCATTGACCAGCGTTGATTGGCCAGTGTACAGCATTCGGCCAATCAACGCTGGTTCTGCCGGAGGCTCGTCTGTGAGGAGGCGGAGCCTAAGATTGGACCACAATGGAGACTGCTGTGGTCCGATCTTAGACTCCGCCTCCTCACAGACAAGCCTCCGGCAGAACCAGCGTTCATTGGCCGAATGCTGTACACTGGCCATTCAACGTTGGTCAATGAATTCCTATGAGAAAAAGGCAACCCCCTCGTAACAGCAAGCTGCCAGCTCTCCCGACTAGCAAGGACGAGCCTGCTGCAGAACCAGCGTTGATTTGCTGAATGCTATACACTGTATAGCATTCGGCCAATCAACACTGTTTCTGAATTGAATATTTACTGCGAATAGCTAGTAGTATTCGATTGAGTAGAAATATTTCGAATACCGTAGTATTCGATCGAATACTACTTGCTCATCTCTAATAACTAATACTGTGAAACACATACGTTAGGTATCCCTGTGTCCAAAAACGCCTGCTCTACAAATCTATAAAAATATTTTTACTGTACGGTAAACGCCGTAGCCGGGAAAAAAAAAGTTGTCTAACTGCCCCTTCCCAGAGACTGGCTCCCCCCTCCCACTTGGAATTCATCCTGACTACAGCCAGGCTAAATATAGAGTATCTTCAGTGCTCCTGTTCCGTCGGGAAGGGTAATAAGAGCACTGCAGATGCCCTATATTCAGCCAGGCTGAATTCCAAGTGAGGGACAAAACCCCAGTCCCCCAGCTCAGGGAACGGGCAGACGGACAACCAAAACACCCCCTCACCTTCCTCAGCACCCAGCAACTACTGCACCCAAAAACTCCGGCCATTTTAATTTTTGAAATTTTCCAGTAGTTGCTGCATTTCCCCTCTAGGCTTATACTGAAGTCAATAAGTTTTCCCAGTTTTTTTGTGGAAAATTTAGGGGTCTTGGCTTATATTCGGGTCGGTTTATACTCGAGTATATACGGTACTTGTAAATTATGGCCAGGGTTGTAGCTTTAGCTAGTGCAGTGTAGCAGCGGCTATCAGGCTCTAGACCCTGAAGCCAAATAAAATATACCAGTAAATCTTTGAAAACTTGTATTAGAATTATTGCCATTACTACTATTACAATCCATGTTAATTCCTAAATTCCAAAGCCAGTTTTTGTTTTTTTAATTTTAGATTATTACCCCTCACCTTCAAAAAGCCATAAATTTTTATATTTTTCCATCCATAGAGCCATATGAAGGCTGACTTTTTGCACAATATATTGTACTTCATAACTTTACCATCTGGTATCCCATATGTTGTACTGGAAAAAAAATTGCGAAAAACTGCATTTGTTCCATTTTCTTATGGGTTTAATATGTTCCTTCTATTCTTTAGGTTGGCACAGTCATAGCAGTGTCACATTTATAACATTTTTTGTCAGATGTAATACCTTTTCAAAAATCCCAAACTTTGAAATATGCTAAATATTATTTTAGTTGCCATAATACCTGTAACCTGCCATATTATCTATAACCTGCTATATTGCCATGATACCTGTAACCTGAACCCCACATAGAGCTCTCAATGTACATTTTTTTCCCTATCAGTATGTCTTTTTTTGGAATATGGGATTGGAATCCACGCAAACACTGGGAGAACATACAAACTCCTTGCAGATGTTTTTTTGCCCTTGGCGGGATTTGAACACCAGGACTCCAGTGCTGCAAGGCTGCAGTGCTAACCACTGAGCCACCATGTGGCTATTGCCATGATATCTATAACCTGCCATATTGCCATACCGCCTGATACCTGATCATGCATATAGTGTAACACCAGTCCAGTACATCTGTGTCTTGTGTGGTAATCCCTTTAACATTCCACATAGGTGCTTTTCTTGTTCCTTGTCGCCTGCTTATTCCCGCTTACATTTCTGACTACTGAATGGAGCAGTCAGGATAAATATACGTTTATAGACAGTGAAGCCTCTTTGATAAAGCCACGCACATTTGCCTTATTAAGTGGTCTTCCGAGGACGGGGTGTTTTTTTTTTAAAGAACATGTCCAATATAGAGAATCCTTCATAGAATATGGGGTTTGGGTGAGTGGTCTTCTCAGAGGCTTTCTTTTGAAGACGTTTAAGTGTATGTTGTAAATGAGGAATACATAAATCCATGTTTGTTTGAGCATGATCTTACCTCTCTTCAGGATGGCGCTGTCGTGTGGCACCTTGCCCCCAGTCTCCAGAGTGGAGCAGTTCCAGCGCTGCCCTTTTAGCTGGTGCTGACATTCATGGATAGCAATCTGGATTCCCTGGAGAGCGGAGGCTGTCACATCGGGGCTGCGCACACAGAGTCCCAGCTGGCGTTTACTTAGGCCAGGTAGTGTCAGACAGACGGTGTTGGGAGTCAGGATGGGATCATTGGGTAACTTTAAACCCAAAATATCATTGCACAGGACTCTGGAGAGAGAACATACAGATGTCAGATGTTGCGTAATACAGAAAGGTATGCAACAAATAGTGGATTGCAAAAACAAAAAAAAACTGAATAGTATAGAGGACATGGGTGCAACTCTCACAATGATCTGTTTCTAGGCGAGTTCAGCATAGAATATCTTGTATGTGTAGCAGGATCTAATACTATAAGTCACAGCTATCCAAAGGTTGTACACAATTGGCGAAACATAGCTTAATTTTCTAGAAGTTTACAATAAAATGTCAATATCCAGTACAATAGAGCTGTCCTCGATACAAGTGGAAAAATAATATATTTCCTATATAGATTCAAGAAAGTTTTCAACATAGATTTTAATTCAGTGGAAGAAAATACTGAATGACAGCAAGCCAAGCACTTAAATAGTGTTTTAATAAATTGCATTTCATTACACAATGAAAAAATTCTCCAAGTCAGGATCTCCATTTCCCTGTGTGAGTGAAAGGGAAGTGATAATCGCTCTTGGTGCCAAAAAAGAGCAGGTTGCACAGCCCGGACCCCCTGGTGGTGAAGATTGTGTACTGCACGTTCCATTAACAGGTGGTATTCCTCTTTAACTGAATATTTACAAGCAATTCACATGAATAGAATACACCTATATATTTCAAAGAACATATCATACTTTGGCAGTCAGCAACATGTAATTTTAGATGGGATTAGAATATTAATTTAGATCTTAGTTTTAACAGATGTACAAGAAACCATTAAGTGCAGGACAGGACCTGTCCAATGCATTGGCAATAAATAAAAATAAAAATGCAAGCCCTGAAGAAAATTACATTCCACTGACTGTTCTCCTTCATCTCTCTAGGCTCTTGTTTTATTTGCTACTGTCTAGTCCCAGGAGTATATATGTAAAGGAAAGCGTGAAGGTCACCTGGCATTGTATGAGGGGCTTTACACCCTCACTCTGCGACAGGTGCCCCTATGTTCACACCGATGTGGCTGTAAAATGGTTAACACATGGCCTGCACATCTTGCCCTGGGTGGGGACAGAAGACTCGACCGCTGTCAGAAGCTCGGCGGGACGCTCCCTGCAGGGTGGGAATATATTTGTCTTCACTTTGGAACTAGGGATCAGCAATTTCTCTCCTGCTGTAGGAGGGGCAGGAAAACAGAACTCAGAGCCAAGGGACCAAACGACAGATCAAAACATGCCCATGCTGAAGGGAAAATAATTCATGTTTTATAACCATAGTAATAAACGCAGCATTACTCAAAACAGGAAGTGAGACTGTAATAAAACATACACAGAGATACATTACTAACATGAATGATAACAAATATGGACAAATGTATCCATGCGACAAGTGGAAAGGTGCTCTAGAAGGCAAAGTATGTCTGAATACCACTCTATATCAGTGCTATAATCCATGAAAAGCAGATTGTATTGAGGATGCTTAGAGAAAGTGTAACTAGAGGACAAGCCACAAACACTTCTCTGTATATTTCTATAGACTATGAAGCTATTTCACAGAAAATACCATTGTAAGAAGACATTTTGCCTACTCACAGAACTATATGAACATGATGTGACGTAACATTGTGACAACATATTGCATTGGTGCATTATGTACCCACTGGTAACTTGCCATAAACTGGCATCTACTGATATAGACCAGGGTCAGGGGATAATCGTACACATCAGGGAGAGTGTTTGCCTACATAGGCAGTACAGAGATTTACAAGTCATTCCTGCTCCGCTAGGGATTCTGGGTAAAAAATATGCAAATCTATTCTCCAGGATGTAATTAGGAGGACAGTGCACTCTGTACACCACCCTCTAGAGGGCAGCATCTTTAACATCATGCATGACTCAGTTATAAAGTCTAATTAATCATGATGTGGATTTAATTGCCAAATTAGTATTTCTATTCCAAAAGGAACAGATTCCCAGCTATGGACAGCGCTGTTTTGGCCTATTGGGCCATCCTCAGCATAGCGTAGGGATACTGATTTGGCAGAGTGAGAGACTATAGACCAGGAATCGAGCAGGAATGACTTGAAAGTCTCCGTACTGCCTATGTAGGCAAACACTCTCCCTGATGTGTACGATTATCCCCTGACCCTGGTCTATAGTCTCTCACTCTGCCAAATCAGTATAGGCCGAAACAGCGCTGTCCATAGCTGGGAATCTGTTCCTTTTGGAATAGAAATACTAATTTGGCAATTAAATCCACATCATGATTAATTAGACTTTATAACTGAGTCGTGCATGATGTTAAGGATGCTGCCCTCTAGAGGGCGGCGTACAGAGTGCACTGTCCTCCTAATTACATCCTGGAGAATAGATTTGCATATTTTTTTTTTTACAAATAATAGACTGTACAGTGATATCTATGGATTTACATGCAGAAATAACAGCGGATCAATCACTGTTCCAGCCCTTATAATGGATCAGTAGTAAACTGCACTTTGCAAAGCAGAAGAGGATGGACCAGCAATGCTACTGGATAGCTGAGGTGTTCTATTACAAGGCGGTCTAAGGCAATGGGCAATGACCTGTAAACACTGAGGGCACAAATTTAGCTGTATCTGACAAATTGAGCAAGTTAGATAAAACAATGTATAGAAATTTAAACCTGAAGATGTGAATACTCCTTTAATGGGAACCAGTCTGGTCAATATGGGACACTAAATCACCTACAGGTCCTTATGGACTTGAGGTTTAGAGCCCCAAATATACTTGTGGCATCAAAAAACAAACTATTATATGAGTCCAATGAATCTCATCAGAGTGATGCCTGAAGCTTCTGGCGCCTGCAGGGTTATTTATTGAAGCTGGGAACGTACACCCTGGTTCCATTGTGTATGCTCTTAAGGTTCAGCACATGTGCAATGAGGCTGAGGTGTATTTTTGCGGCTTCAAAGAAGAACTGGGGTGATGCTCTGAATACAGAAGCCAGGATAAGTATAAAGGTTTTTTATTTTAATACCATTACAACAGGGCTATATGGGACACTGAAACCCCAGTCCATAAGGACCAGTGAGTGGTTTAGTGTCTCAGAGACCCCTGATAGGTTCTCTTTAAAGGGGTTCTCCCATGTCAGTCTTTCAGCCAGTCAGCCTGCAGTGTCTGCTTCTCACTTCCTGTATTTCTCTTCCCCCTTCTCCCTCTTGTTGAAAGGACATAGAAATTTCTGCAGGTCATATAATATGTAGATTCTTGTACAGAACAAAGTATTATCTGTGTGTTTACACGTAGAGATAACTGACATGGATTTATCAGATAACTCAAGTATCTGAAAGAGCAGTGAGTGATGTCACTTGTCATATAGGTCCGTGGTTATGGTAACGCAGTGTAAACAATGGGGGGAATAAATTCACATACCAGGCAAACAAAGAAGAATTTCTAAAGCAATATATTTAGGAAAAGGCTTCAATTTACATAAGCTACCAGTATAGCTAGGATCATTGAGATGGGACAACCCCTTTAAATTTTGGTCTGATATTTTGTAGTTGAGCTTCACCATGATCTATGCAGGATCTATATAACTCAGTGACCAAGTGTACAAGGCACCACCAAGTATTAACTGCTTTATTTGGCCGACATCACCCAATGGCAAGAATATTTTGGCACACAGGTTTTCCTGAATATGGTTCAGACTGGAAAGAATCCTCTATTTTACACTTCAAGAATTGGAATATTTGCCCCAGCAGATCACTGAAATAAGCTAATACAAGGGTTCTTCTAGTTTCCTCCTGTCAAAATGTAGCACAGAACAGGCCAGGTGTGTTCTCTAGTAAATGCCATATAAATGACATATAAATCTCAATGCTAACAATTCACTCGGCCTTTGTTAAAATGTTATATTTTATGCACTGTAGACTGGGGAACAAAAACCTTTGAACCTGATTCTATTTCTTAAAATAGGCAGCACAATATTCAGAAACCCTTTAGACACTTGGGGCTCAATGTTCAATTTCACAATACATACAAATACCATGTATGTTATTATTCGAGTTAACATGATGGGGACACTTTAGACATATGTTCATGGAGAACCAGCAGCCATCTCTATGTGCTGGCTGGCAGACACATACAAGGTATGTCAAACAAGTGCCAGCACATGAGTCTTATCTCCAGATCTATTTAAGACTTCCCCTCCCCTCTGTTAAAACATGTTCTATATGGAACTTAGATTAAACAGTAGTTTGCGCAATATTATATCTGATTACACAGAGAATAGCAGATACTTGTCCTACCTCACCCTGTATGATATATAAGAGCTATACCAAGTACACAGATTTATCCCATAGTGGTGAGAACCATAGTATAGTCAGCACAGGATTTTATAAAGCCTTCCAAGTGACATTTCAAGATACAAGGCTCTATTGTTAGTTAGTTTGTCCAGCTTTTGCTTTGTTGAAAAAAGCACAAATTGATAATTTTTTTTGTCAAGCCAATAAATATGATTTCATGCAATTCAATGCATGGCAGGTGCCCATGGAAAAGGATTCTTTTAGTTTTATAGGCTTCAACTACTTGGACAAATCTTTTCCTACATAAGAACCAGCCCTCTTGGGAAAGTGCAGGTACAGTACTAGATATAACAAACCCTGTATTCAATGCACCCACAGACACACATTTATAGGCACATTTATTCTGCTTAATTTCAGGATGGAATTAATAAAACGAAAAACTAGATTAGACATGCCGAAAACATGGTAAATGTATTACAGTGACTCATGTAGACATGTATTCTTATGGCGCCTCTTAGCTGGCTTAATATATGCAAGAATTTGGTACCAAACATTTATGTAAGCCCCTTTTTTTTCGACACCTTTCAATATGGTCTAGGAATGCACAAAAAGTACCTAAAGGGTAATACGAGTATATTAAAATGGTATGATTCATGTATTACACTTTTTGTTATAATTTGTGCCAGAATTATGTTGCATTTTGATTAGTAAATTTCTATGATTGTGCTTTATGGTCTTACATGTATAGCCTTAAAGGAACAGTAAACCTAGAAGGAAATCATAAAAGTAAACAAGAAGTATAACTACCCTCACTTTTTGTCTGTCTGCTGCATTTTCTGCTTGATTCTGAACCAAACAGTAACGTAGAAATCTGGCAGAGAACAAAAAAGGTTTATTTCCTGCTGATCTGCTCTATCATCAGCCGGAGACCAACAGAGGGGTTGAGGTTTGAAGGCTTAACAATCATTGTGTCCTACTGCAGACACAGCAAGGAGTATCCTGCTCTAGACAGTTGTCTTTCAGCCAGACACAGGCCTATGCAGAGGATTCATTACATTTCTAAGAAAATATTGGGATATGGGTGAGTACTTTGATACTCTTTTCAGGAGTCTAAATGCTAATTTCTTGCCAACAAAATGAGGAACACCATGGCAAAACATGCTATCCACAACTCCCTGCCAGCACATTAAGATATGATAATCGTCTCTGGTTGAACCTAGGGCCAGATACAACCCATTTCCTACAGTTCTCAAGAAAAGCAATAGTCCAAAAATGTCCAACCTGCTTTTCATCCTGAAAAACAAACCACTACTGTAACTCCTTACTAATCGGTCTTCCCCTTACTAAACTCTTCCCTCCACAATCCATTCTGAATGCAGTGGCCAGGCTTATCTATCAGTCTAGACGCTATAGCGATGCCTTGGGTCTGTGCCAGTCACTACATTGGCTGCCTATTCATTATAGAATAAAATATAAAGTTATTACTCTCATCCACAAGGCTCTCCATAATGCCGCACCTCCATACATTTCCTCCCTCATCTCTGTCTATCGCCCAACCCGTGTTCTCCGTTCACTCAATGACCTAACGCTTACATACTCTATTATCAGAACCTCCCACGCTCGTATATAAGACTTCTCCCGAGTTGCACCACTTCTCTGGAATGCTCTACCCCGGACAATCAGATTAACTCCCAAATTCTACAGTTTCAAACGCAAACTAAAGACACATCTTTTCAGACAGGCCTATCACAATTTCTAACGTAAACCCTTAAACCTCCTCTGTCCCCGCTCCCACATTTCCCCACATGATATATCATCTCATGCTAACTTTATAGGTCCAAGCTCCATCCACATGTTAAAGGACACGACTGTTGGCGGCTCATAAAGTCTTATGTTTGTGTAATGACAGTCACCTCTATTACAAAAGTGTCTGACCTCTGTATAAGCAATACCGCCCCTGCTACCTCTTGTGTCACTCCCTCTACCTCATAGATTGTAAGCTCTTGCGAGCAGGGCCCTCAGTCCCATTGTGTGAAATGACTTTCTTTGTAATGTATCTTTCTGTCTGTATTTGAACCCTACAAATTGTACAGCGCTCCGGAAAAGTTTCCGCTATATAAATAAAATTTATTATTATTATTATTTTGTCTTCATGGGACATGTGAATTTCTAAAACCATAAACATCACTAAATTTCTGGGCCCCCACTTTCTATGTGCAATCTGTAATACTGGGGTCTTCTCATATTATGAAGAGACATTTGAGCCTCCTCAGGCTCCAGGGCCCGGTAACAGAAAGCATTCAATGTTGCAACCCCAATCTGTGTCTATGTACTACGTAATGGTTTACAACGCGCTCCTAATATAAAGGTAGGTGACATACAATGCAGGTAATTCAGCTGGAAGTATTTTGTACTCCTACTATTATATTCACATTATTATGTTCTCCTATTGAGGTCTATGAAACAGTGTAGTCGCCTCTTTACAATGAATGTTCTCATTTTTACTTTTCCTTAGCATAGGCTTAGCACTCAGTGATGGAAGATAAATCCTCCTAAACTCGCTGAGGTCAAGGTGCAAGACATTCATAAATCCCATCATGGCAGCACTCTTACAGATCAGGTGCTTAAACACTTCATTGCCGTAGGGTGCAGTGGTTGACGTTCAAGTAAACACATACCATGACTGTATAGGATTTAGGTATTAGTGCTATCAATATAGAAGATAGGGAGAAATCACAATTGGCTACAGGTACAGTATTGTTAGGAGTATAGCAATAATCCTATGTTATTCAGCTGAATCTAAACTGATATCATGTATAAGAACAATAGAGTTGTTCAACCAGGACCATGTCCTTACTCTTACCCAGCCAAACCAGGACTCTGCATTGGTGAAGGACACCCTGAGATAGCTGTGTGTAGACAAGTGTTTAGTTTGACTTAGATTATTGTTCTCAAGGTCTGTCCAAAGGACCAAACATTGAGTTAGATGATTTGTGTCTGTCAACAGGTGGCGCTAGAGACACAACTTTGTTAGAAAGGACATATTTGCATTGTTTATTCATAGAGGAGCTTTCTTATTATTTTATAGCATTCCTTAAGGAGCAGCGGTACCTCCCAGAACTCTCAGTGCAACTGTCTGTTTAGTAAAGGACAATTCCTTGTAGTAGAAGTACCAGAAAACAAGAGTTTACATACAATACAGACAACCTCTGCAGCTCCTATCAGGCTTTTGGTGCAAATCCAGATGGGGTTAAATCCATATCCTACATCATTAGTAGTTGCAAAAAGTATATTTGGGTCAGTCTGATACAGACCTGCAGCTAAAGTTCATCCCATTTAGTTTTTATTCTCACTCTTTATGTATTTTCCAGACAAAGAAACATGGCGCTAAAAAGCAATGGTAGATCATGGGGAAACTACAAAATGAAATGTTATGTATTATCCCAAAAATGTTTAGATTTTAGGAAAAAGAATAACACAACTTTCAATAACTACAGGACAGTATATAGTGGAGAGGTATAGTGTTCAGGCCTGTAAATATGGCTCACACACGGACTTAGTTTCATAGATGAAGCTTGGTCGTATGAATGAACTGTTAAAGAATTTTTATGCATCTTATGTAAATTTACCATATGTTCCAGGAATACTTCCATAGGATCCTATTCACCATATATTTTTGGTGTATCATACAGAGAGTCTCAATAACAACATATGCTGAGTGGTATACATTTTATCCACATGGGAGTCTATGTCAAAGATACCACTATAAACATATACTCCAAGGATTCTGTCGGGAAATCTTCCAAACAGAATCCTTGGATGCATTTAGACTTACATGCAAGGAAAGGGTGCATTGGCTATAATGTATGAAAGAGGTTCTCCAACACATTTTCTGGGAGGACAGGATGAGACGTTAAAGGGATCCTATCATTCAATCGTATATTTTTATCATTAACACATCGGAATAGCCTAAGAAAGGCTATTCTTCTCCTACCTTTCGTTGTCTTCTCCGTGCCCCCGGTCGCCTAAAATCCCGTTTTTTGTCGGTATGTAAATGAATTCTCTCGCAGCACTGGGGCGGGCCCCAGCACTCAAACAGCACTGGGGGTGTACTCAATGTTGCCAGAGAACTCTGCAGCACCACCTCCATCTTCTTCTGGAACGAGGTCTTCACCGCATCTTCTTCCGGGGGTTGGCTTCTAGCTTCTAGGCCTTGGGCCTAGGGCAAAGCTGACTGCGCATGCCCACCGGCCATGAGAAAATGGCCGCTGACAATACTATGTAAGCAGCCATTTTTCTTGTGGCCGCGAGTATGTGCAGTCGGATTTGCCTTAGGCCCAAGGCCTAGAAGTTAGAAGCCACCGCCGAAAGAATACGCGGTGAAGATCTTGTTCCAGAAGAAGATGAAGGCGGCGCTGCAGAGTTCTCTGGAAGCATTGGGGACGCCCCCAGTGCTGTTTGAGCACAGGGGCTTGCCCCAGTGCTGCTAGAGAACTAATTTACATACTGACAAAAGACGGGATTTTAGGCGAACAGCGGCGTGGAGATCCCATCTAAAGGTAGGAGAACAATAGCCTTTCTTAAGGCTATTCCATTGTGTTAATGATAAAAAAAAAAGTAATTGAATGATAGGATCCCTTTAATAAGTTTGAATAAAATAACAGTTTTGCAAAATATAAAAAAAAAGGCATTACCGACTGCAGAGCCATATGGAGATGGTAAGAATCCAGGGCCAGATCCCTGTGTGAATGTCCCAGGCCATCCTCTGACCTTTTACTGGACAGCTGTGCCAGACAGTGAGGCTCTTTCTTCATCTCCTGGCCCAGAGGCTCCCTCTTCTCCAGTCTTACTGAGCCTATTAAAGATAGACCAGTGTCAGTAATGTGACATGCTTAAATACTAGATTAAGTTACCAGCGACAAGTATCCAAGAAGGGGACAATTGTAGAAATCTATTGGGTGATACACTACCCGGTTGCTGCAACTGAAGGTTGATAAACCTGATGAACTTGAAGCCTACCTGGACATAGAGGTGACCCATCAACATGAGGCTTATGTCCCAACTTTTTGTATTTTCAAAAAGGGAAACATAGCCCTTATACATGACATTGAAGAACGAGAATGAAAGAGTGTAGTCACATGTTGTTTTTTTTGGATATTCTACTATTGTCCATTTGATGAACACATGGACCCAGCAGAAATCAATGGATCCATTTTTAATGTATGTAAAACAGGTTGATGTCCAAGTTACCAATGAAATTCATCAGGGTTTTTTTAACAGTCAGTTAAAAACAGATGAAAAATGGATGCCACTTGGCCATCAAAAATAGACATACAGACATTAAAGAAGATGCACAACGGCCATCAAAAATCTTTACCCCTGTTTTTCACGTAGGTCTGTTAAAAATGAAATGGCCATCTGAATCTGGCCACATATTTCACTAAGTAGAAGATCAAAGTTTGTTTGCCTATCTACAGTAAATTCTTGAAAAGTTTTTTATTAAAATATTAGCACAAACAATATCTGAATATAGACAGTTTAAGATGTAAAATGCACCAAATTGTTACATATTAGAAAAATTGTGGCATAAAATGGACAGTCAGGATCCATGGATTTAGTTCCAATATCAAAAAGAGGGACATTTACGAAGGAAAGAGGAGTAGACGGACGTAGGTACATACGATCAGGTTAGCGCCTCGCACTCCTGCTGCAACGTGTAAGTTTGATAAATCCTGTTGCCCTCCATTTATTGATTTTCATGAAATTTTCAAATATTAATTTCAAAACCTTTAACTTGGCTGGATTTAGGTTTAGGTTTCAGCCAAAAAAATAGCCCAGGCTCCTATTCATTTTTTACATGACCTTTTTCGACATTTTACCTTTTTTTTCCCATCCCTGCTAACTTGTCACATAAATATTGTGGATTATTAATAATAGTTAGAATAATGAATAGAATACTTTCGTTTTTTTAGGAAACCTTTTATGTTGGGTCTTGCCCTGACAACGCTACCAAGTAATTATACATAATGGTTGTGACTAAAGAAATATGCTTATATAAGCTTAAGGTGCACATAATCTTTCAGCAGACTTTGCATAAATCCATAGTACAGTGTGCATACACAATGAATATCACTATTTGTAGACATTATATAATTTATGTCCTGCATTTTTAGCCTCAGATGGTTCTATCTCTAACTTTTACTTCTCCATTATCTGGTGGGTAAACTAACTCCTATGATGTCTCCCTAGACAGCACATAGAAATGAGACGACAATGTGCTCCATAGCTTTCTCTATGTCATGCAGAAGCAGCAGTATCTTGTAGGGCATTATAGAGAAGAACATGTATTGATGTGAATAAAGCACTTGGAGTAAGATACAAACTTTACTGGTAGCTGCATCAGTGTAGGGATTGTAGGGTTATAGGTTGGACTTGATGGACTAATGTTTTTATCCAACCTCATCAACTATGTAACTATGTGTCTGTCAGTATGTGTCTTTCCTCACTCCTCCCCCTTGGCACAGATTTAATATGACACATATATGACCTTCTATCTTGCTGCAGCTAGAGTGAAGGGCAGTTTAGGAAGGGAAGGGGATGCAGAAAAAGAGCCAGATAAGAGAATGAGATTTTCTTTCTGTTATAAGATATAGTTCTGAAAACTAGAAAGTATACCCTTTCCCACACTAAGTGCAAAAGTTGAAGGGGTTTTATAGTCAAAGAAAACCCAGGCAGCATAGTGTCCAAGGATGACAGCTGCAAGGAGTTTGTATGTTCTCTCCATGTTTGTGTGGTTTTACTCCCACACTCCAAAGACATACTGATAGGGGGAAAAAAACTAGAAAACTCAGGGGGGATAGCTTGGGCTAAAATCTAAAAAAGGAGCCATACTCAATTTCCCTCCATTCTGGTGTTAAGTTTCCCATTCAGTGACAGTACTGGTTGGGTCATTGATAAAGTGGCTGAGGTGACCTCTGTGGCCAGTCACTAGTTTCAGCAGACAAATGCTGGATACTGTTGACATGACTGCAGATCCATCACTGGTACCCATCATGTGGCTACTAAGAACAGTGAGTGGTCATCTGCACTGATTCTCTTCTGGCCTGGAATGGAACGAGGAACTCAATGCAGGATCAAGGACTGGGGATAGGTGAGAATGGCCTCTTTTTTTTACTGTAGCCCACCCCTGGCTTACAGTGAGTTTTACAGTTTACCTGGAAAACCCCTATAACTCATAAACACATGTAGGAGATAATGGGGATTCTGTAGTCTATACACAAAAATATTGCTACGACTCTCCACTGGCTATAGAAGAGCTCCGTTTTTACATATAATGTGCAAAATGTCACAAAAGGACAGACTTCATGACAGATCTAAAAACAAGAAAGAAAAATGTATTTTCGATGTTGTATAATCAAAGCAACTCTAAAAACATTGGGCTTTTCTGTTGCTGCGACTTCACGTTGGAGGCTTGGATTGCCTTTAAGAAAATAAATAAAAAGAAAATAAAAATAAAATAAATAAATAAAAAAACAGAAAAGCAGAAAAACATTCGGACTTCCCAGGGTAAAAAGTTAGTTCAGCTTGACCGGATTAGCACGTATGATTTAGACAAGGTATGTTTTTAAAGCTTGAAGACTGAATGATAAAAAATAGCTCCCAAGGAAGTTTTCAGAGGATTTAAGAGATTTGTATTTATTTTCCAAGTCCCCAGATGAATGCATGTTTAACCTTTTAAAATTGCTGGCAGGACACTTTCGATACCTGGAGCTGTATATCTGCTAGCCCTTTGCATTTCTAAACATGACTAAGCAAGCGGATGAATTCTAATGCAGCAAAAACATGTATGCTCCGATTCTCAGCTTACACATTGCTTATAATACTGCTAATACTGGCCACTTACAAGGGATTTTTCACATTTTTCACATAAAATTCTAATATGATCATCATAGGAAACCATAATGTCAGTGAATACATGCTGGGAGGCAGCTGTCACCTGATCTGGAATTCAGATAGAAATATTGAAATAGCTATTTACGAATCACAAGTCAATGAGAAGAACCAGCTATAGAAAAGTCCAACCTATACAATAAATTAGTTGACCATTAAGAAATTTCATGAATTCTCCGGTCATGTGCATGTGAACAATCTATAGGTGCTCTCGGCCATTGGCACGTTACCCAAGCAACCTAAACCTGAATCTAAACCAGCCAATAAAAGCTGTAAGCTAAGACTCATTCATGAAATTGTTTTTACCACATGTCCAAAAAAGTCCAGTGGTAACTTTCACTGACCTCCTTCTCTCTGACTGAGAGTATCCCAGCCCATGATATACAATCTAACCAGTCAAATAATGGATCGAAAAAATGCAGTAAAACCTATTGATTGTTACAGTCCCATCATGTGAACTTCTTATTAAACCAAATTATAAAATAAATATTTGTATTAAGGAAAAGCAAAAAATAGTTATGAGATTGAAACATGTATAAAAAAAATTCTAATAAGTGTAAATACAATTTTTTTTTTGTAAATATACAGTTGTAGATTTAGTATTTAGTAGTAATTTCTACCCTGTGATCCAGACTTCTCTTGGAATTACCATTGGACTTATCTGAATACATAGGGGTAGATTTATTACAACTGGCCTGTTGTACACCAGTCTTAATAATGGCCCCATCTAGCGCTGAATTATGAAGACGCTCTGGCCAGAATGAAGGTCTATGCAAGTTAGGAACTGATGTAGATTTCCATTATTGCGCCATATGTGGGCCACAATATAACTCCTCTATGTTAGACGACTGGCCTATAGGAATGGAGAAATCTTCCCCATTGATTGACTAAATCTCACCTTCCAGCTATCATTACCATTCAGATCATGTGGTTTAGGTTACTTTTGGTCATTGAAAGTAGGTCAGTGATACTGAATTCCCTTGATATAGATATTTTGCAATTGTTTTTGGTCTTTTTGTGTTAATATTAAAAAACAAAAAATCGTATTGACCTTCAGTTTCCTTATCTGTTGCCTTTTCTGCTCTTTCATGGGCTCTCAGATGTGTTTTTGCTGAATGTCTTTCTGTTCAAGATAAAAAATACACACACGACCAGAGAATTTCTGAATGAAAGTTTATTCTTATTGGTTAAAGATTACTGTAAGCTTCCATAAGATTTAGTAACATCTATAAATGTAGTAACGTTTTAGATACTATAAAATAAACTCTTTACAGTATTGTATTATTTTATTCCTCTAGTGAGCAGGGCTGCGGAGTTGGGGCCAGTTTTGGATGGCGTCTATGGCTTCAAAATTATTAAATTATTTTTCATGGATCAGAGGACATTTACTGTGTCTGCCAGACTATGGCTGCCCGCCACTAATGATGGAGTTGGAGACAGAGTCAGAGTTGGGCTGGGGAAAAATAGAGGAGTCAGTAATTTGATGGTAATGAGATAGTGATCCATCGATTTGGGAGGTTCACACGGGAAAAAATTCCAAAAGTTAGCTAAAATCAGAAATTTTAACAAAATTTTTAATTAGTTCAATGTGTGCTGATCTGATTCGCTTATCTCTATAAGGTCCTATTCAAGAGACCCTGAATAGGACCTACGTTGGTATCGGTATGTCAATCAGGACCTGTGGATATGTAGGGGCCAATATGGGGGATAATACTGTGTGCAGGGGCCACTATGGGGGATAATACTGTGTGAAGGGGTCACTATGGGGGATAATACTGTGTGCAGGGGCCAGTAAGAGACATAATACTGTGTGCAGGGGCCACTATGGGGGATAATACTGTGTGCAGGGGCCACTATGGGGGATAATACTGTGTGCAGGGGCCACCATGGGGGATAATACTGTGTGCAGGGGCCACTATGGGGGATAATACTGTGTGCAGGGGCCACTATGGGGGGATAATACTGTGTTCAGGGGCCACTATGGGGGATAATACTGTGTGCAGGGGCCACTATGGGGGATAATACTGTGTGCAGGGGCCACTATGGGGGATAATACTGTGTGAAGGGGTCACTATGGGGGATAATACTGTGTGTAGGGGCAGGTAAGGGACATAATACTGTGTGCAGGGGCCACTATGGGCGATAATACTGTGTGAAGGGGCCACCATGGGAGATAATACTGTGTGAAGGGGCCACTATGGGGCATAATAGAACGCGCAGGAATGCCTAGGAGGGGGTTGGTCGAGGTCTTCGGCGTTGGTGTCGGTCGGGGGAAGCCCATGTCAAAAGTTCGCCACGGGGCCCCGCCATTCCTAGTTACGCCACTGGTTCAGAGGTTTTAACATTGCATTATCCTCTTACATTCTTGTGACTGGCTGTTGGATTGTGAGTAAGGCTTATGCCCCACGTTGTAGAAACACAACTTTTTTTGTTGCAGGTTTTGCTGAGGTTTTTTGAGCCAAAGCCAGGTGTGGATTGAGCAGAATGTAGAAGTATAAGAACTTCCTAGATATTTCCCATTCCTATTGAAGTCATTCTTGGCTTTGGCTCAAAAAACCGCAGTAAAGTCTGCCACAAAAAAAGCTGCATTTCCACAACGTGGGGCCTCGGCCTAAATGGTGTTTTCTTGCAGTGTCATGTATTGTTGTTGTGCAGATATCTATATATTCATATAATACGGAAGTAGGAAAGATTTGTTTATGCGACATTCATTGTTAAATTACAGATTCATGTTGAATCTGGTTTAGCGAGTTAAACATGTCCTGCAATACATTTAATACAATAATACATTTGCATTAATACATAAGCAGCCTGAAGTTGCGAAGTGTCAGGATTATTGGGTCACTCGATATGTTTTACAGTAATCTAATTGTTTATATTTCTGAATGATGACATCATAATATTAAAGGAATTATCCATTTAAGATATGCCATCAATTTTAGGCTGGTGGCTGACTCCTAGCATCCCAGCTGATCAGTTCTTTGTGAGGTCACTTGTATAAGCACATTGTTGACATCACATGCCACACTGAGTGTACTTTTCATAACAGGTATTGTTGGTATTGCAGGTTTTTTTCATTTACTTTATCAGGACCATATCTCAATGGGCACCGAATAAATACTGCACTCTAAGCACTGATATCACCAACACCCAATGGAAACAAGAATTATTTGGTACAATTTGCAATGGAAGGAATTTATCATGGAATTTATAAGTGGTCCATATGGTGGTTTAGTGTCCCAAATGTAGGTAACAGGTTCCCTTTAATGTTACTTACATTTAATGTTACCTACATACAGTCCTATGAAAAAGTTTGGGCACCCCTATTAATCTTAATCATTTTTAGTTCTAAATATTTTGGTGTTTGCAGCAGCCATTTCAGTTTGATATATCTAATAACTGATGGACTCAGTAATATTTCAGGAGTGAAATGAGGTTTATTGTACTAACAGAAAATGTGCAACATGCATTAAACCAAAATTTGACCGGTGCAAAAGTATGGGCACCCTTATCATTTTATTGATTTGAATACTCCTAACTACTTTTTACTGACTTACTGAAGCACAACATTGGTTTTGTAACCTCACTGAGCTTTGAACTTCATAGCCAGATCTATCCAATCATGAGAAAAGGTATTTAAGGTGGCCAATTGCAAGTTGTTCTCCTATTTGAATCTCCTCTGAAGAGTGGCATCATGGGCTACTTAAAACAGCTCTCAAATGATCTGAAAACAAAGATTGTTCAACATAGTTGTTCAGGGGAAGGATACAAAAAGTTGTCTCAGAGATTTAACCTGTCAGTTTCCACTGTGAGGAACATAGTAAGGAAATGGAAGACCACAGGGACAGTTCTTGTTAAGCCCAGAAGTGGTAGGCCAAGAAAAATATCAGAAAGGCAGAGAAGGAGAATGGTGAGAACAGTGAAGGACAATCCACAGACCACCTCCAAAGAGCTGCAGCATCATCTTGCTGCAGATGGTGTCACTGTGCATCGGTCAACAATACAGCACACTTTGCACAAGGAGAAGCTGTATGGTTGAGTGATGAGAAAGAAGCCGTTTCTGCAAGCATGCCACAAACAGAGTCGCCTGAGGTATGCAAAAGCATATTTGGATAAGCCAGCTTCATTTTGGAAACAAAGATTGAGTTGTTTGGTTATAAAAAAAGGCGTTATGCATGGCGTCCAAAAAGAAACAGCATTCCAAGAAAAACACTTGCTACCCACTGTAAAATTTGGTGGAGGTTCCATCATGCTTTGGGGCTGTGTGGCCAATGCCGGCATCGGGAATCTTGTTAAAGTTGAGGGTCACATGGATTCCACTCAGTATCAGCAGATTCTTGAGAATAATGTTCAAGAATCAGTGACGAAGTTGAAGTTACGCCGGGGATAGATATTTCAGCAAGACAATGATCCAAAACACCGCTCCAAATCGACTCAGGCATTCATGCAGAGGAACAATTACAATGTTCTGGAATGGCCATCCCAGTCCCCAGACCTGAATATCATTGAACATCTGTGGGATGATTTGAAGCGGGCTGTCCATGCTCGGCGACCATCTAACTTAACTGAACTTGAATTGTTTTGTAAAGAGGAATGGTCCAAAATACCTTCATCCAGGATCCAGGAACTGATTAAAAGCTACAGGAAGCGACTAGAGGCTGTTATCTTTGCAAAAGGAAGATCTACTAAATATTAATGTCACTTTTCTGTTGAGGTGCCCATACTTTTGCACCGGTCAAATTTTGGTTTATTGCATATTGCACATTTTCTGTTAGTACAATAAACCTCATTTCAATCCTGAAATATTACTGTGTCCATCAGTTATTAGATATATCAAACTGAAATGGCTGTTGCAAACACCAAAATATTTAGAACTAAAAATGATTAAGATTAATAGGGGTGCCCAAACTTTTTCATAGGACTGTATTAGGCTAGGTCCACACAGGGCAGTTTTATGTAGTACTTTAGCCAAAAACAATGCATCCTAAAGAGATGTCATGTGTACATGTATCTATTGTATGCTTCTATAAATCAATAGGATAAGTGAAGATGAAAACGTTTGTAGTAAATCTTATCACAGACAAATGACTCTTTATCCATTCAAATCTGAAGAGAGATCCACAGCTCACTAAGGGATCAGGTAACAGCTTCTGCATATAGTGTATGGAGGAGAGAGCTGCTAGAGACAGAGACACACTGTCACAGCTTCTAGTATATGTTGTATCTCACTTCAATTCTGAATTCAAAGAGAGAAAAATAGAGGGGCAGCTTTTCTTGGCCACAGTGCCAATGTGCTAGCTTCCTCATGTGACTGCCATAGCCAATCACAGGCTTTATTGGTACACCCCGAGGCTAGTAACTGGCAGACAGCATGTCCAAACTGCATCCAACAAAGACCAATGTGGAGCACTAGATCAGTGACACTGGTACAGTAAAACTTTCATACCCTTTTAACAAGTAAGAACTCAGTCTTTAATTATATTAATTCCATGTGTCAACACTGGGCAGACTCTAGAAAAGCTCTTTATTGATTGTCCAGTAATAGACGAGTCTAGTAGTCACACTTTAGCAACTTTTACTTTTGTGAACTGCACATGAAGATAATATTAGGCTGATTTCACACCACAGTTATTTTGGTGTTTTTACAAATTTTTCAACTGTGCTTTTCTCAAATTTTTTAGGTTATTTATTAATACATGATGAATAACCTTACATATAGGGACATAACAAGTAACCATGGGGCCCAGAGCAAAACTTGCTATGAATAATATGCATAGAATGATGTCAAGGATAATAAAAATAGTGATTTGATAGTAACAGGACAATTCACACACAGTGATGTCACACTACATGAATAATGCACACAATGATGTCACAGTACAGGGGTAATGTACAATGTGATGTCACAGTACAGGGTTAATGTACAATGTGATGTCACAGTACAGGGGTAATGCTCGCTTTGATGTCACTATGGAAACTAGTCTTCTTAGCAGTTGCTATGTCTGCTACCCTAGTAGTTATCATACCAATGCTTACTAACATTGCATTTTTTTCTTGCTGTTTTTTAAACATTTTCTGACAGTGTTTGTCTCTTTTACAAAAGCAATAAGTTCTGGGACTGGCTTTTTTTCTTAAGATTTAATTTAAAAAAGCTGGAAACACAGTGTGTGTGCACAAAAATCGCCAAAATAAGCAATACAGATGTTTTTCAATGGCTTTTTTTTTTTTTTTTTTTAGAAAAACACCCTACCTGGATACCATTTCCCAAGAAATAGGATTTCCAAATCTACTCTGTCAAGAGATATCTATCCTATCTGTGTTATGTGTGACCACCCAGTGGTCGCGATGTGGATTGCAGCCTGTCAAGGGCTTTGCTAGAATGTTGTGATAGTATATTGAATTTATTTAATGAAGAATTGGAGTCCTTAATCAAATTTGAGCAACGGTAAGGGAAGGCACATCTGTACGTCTCATGATACAGAGGAGAACGTGTATAGAGGAAAACAATGCATAGATTTTGGAGAGTTGGCTGCTAGAACAGAATTCTATAAAATAGGTTAAGACATGTCAGATTTAGAAGTTACCTAGGATAACATACATGTGACTGTAGATGTAGGTCCCCATGTGCATGAAAGTGGGAACATTACATATAATACATATATATTACAAGTGCATTTACATGTAATTCCCATAAGCATACAATAACATGGCATGTGATGAAACATGCTACATGTGTGTTAACAAATAACTCTTAGTATGTCTCTGTATGACATTGGTGGCACATGGAGATATAGTACAAGCTCATAGATTTCATAAGCCATGGTTATGAAACTTAGCATTGAAAACATGCCATAAACAAGTTAGTATACAGTATATAATAAGGGGATATTTCTCATCCGTGCGTGTTCAGGAATATTCTATTTAGTGACATATAAGGCACATTGGGTAGCAGTTAAAATGATTGTCCAATTGAGGCCATGTAAACCAATACCTACAGGGGATGATAATCTGCTATTTATTTTCCTTGTTCCTTATTTATTTTTTCATTTTATATTTCAGTACAGCTCTATGAGGGCAGTGTTATCTGTGACTACGGTTTAGCTGCAGTGCATACAGGGGTCTGCGGTAGTCTAAGACACACCATGTGACTCACTGTTGCTTCAGACTTTGCTCTCTGCTTCCTCTATGCAGCTCCTGTTCTTACTAAAACTCAAGTCTAGTTTTCTAGGAAGTCAGAGCATGGAGAACCGATTTATTCAACCAGGGCAAAATGATTGTAAAGTACTGAGAAATCAGGAAACCACTGCACATATACTGAGGTAAATGAGGCTTAGAGAGGGGGAACTTGGGGTGATTGTAATAATGATGTCTGGTGATGTGCCTTGCTGGCCATTAGGGGGCTCCATAAGAAAGAAGCAGGCTCCATGTGTAGCCATAGATTGCTCATCCTTCATAGAACTGATGTGAAGGCAAATATTATACCGCCAATTAGATCAATAAGTACATAGTCACAATACCAAAACTGGATATGTTCTGATATTGATATACTGAGATATACTGGGAGCCTATATTTAGCTCCTCCATAGGAAACTTCATTACCCTGTTGTTGCCTTTCTCAGTTTTCTCCTCATTTTCAGCAAAAGAGAATCTGCTGATAAAACACAGGTTGCTATTATTTGCAAACGCTAACCCTGAAAAGCATCCTAAGGCGTATTAGGCCTACAGATAGACAGTGTAAAGTTAGACTAGGCTGTCTCAAGGAGTATAGATGTATCATCCAGCATCCATCATCCTTACCATTTCCCAAGAAACAGGCTTTCCAAATCCACTCTGTGAAGAGACATCTATCCTATCTGTGTTATGTGTGACCACCCAGTGGTCACGATGTGGATCACAGCCTGTTAAGGGCTTTGCTAGCATGTTGCGATAGTGTATTGAATTTATTTAATGAAAAATTGGAGTCCTAAACCAAATCTGAGCAAAGGGAAGGGAAGGCACATCTGTACGTCTCATGATATTACTGAATGAAATGCTGTCTGGCTTTTATTGAGTATAATATATTTATATCATAAACCAAAATATGTTAAAAGGAGGAAGTTACAAGAATTTAATTGCAATAGATAAGATACCCTAAACCCCCATTATAACGCAGACATAAGGAGCCAACAGAGGGAACTACAAAGTAAAACTAAAATTTGTTTTGCGGTGAAATGCTTCTTTATAGGTGTCCATGTTTCCATTCCTGAGATAATATTGACTACATTCCTGCCCCCAGGAGACCTGGTTTAGGGGCCAGTAAACATCCTATAATATCAAGTGCTATTATTTGGCTCAGATATGTTTACAATTTGTATTACATCCTTAAGGGAGTCTGAAGTCACTTTGCCTCTTCTACCTACTATTTTTTGTTGTTGTGCTTGGGTTCTATGCTTGATGTGTGTATTGGCCATTCACCTTGGACTTTTTAAGCTGTATTGAGAAGTGTGGTTGACTACTCTTTCCATTACAAGATTATATGGCAAAACAGTATAGAGCATGGTGGTCCCTTTTACATTCTGATTCTCACTTTTGGACATTATTATTTGGAATATTAGATATGTAGATTGGAACATTGAACATGGAACATTGGTTTGAATCTTTAGTGTGGTCATTCCGGTATAAAGTGAATTGTAGAATAGACTGCCTAGATCGGCTATTCCAACCATATAACTTCACTATATACTTGCTACAGATGATTCACATAGGAAATATTTCTATATTTACTAAGAAATGGTAATCCTATACTGGTCTATGCTGGTCTAATATAATCTCAGTATTGTAATATCTAATCAAACATCTTCAGAAGAAGATAAAAAGGAACCTTTATTGGTTTAAAATGCATATTAATGTCTGATAGACTACACATCATTATTAGATCAGAAATGGTTTGGAAGTTTTGTACATTTTTACTATATTGTTCTGTTATTTTCTGACACATAAAAGCATTAAATACAGTCTATATTTTATGCATGCTGCATTAACATGTCAAGCAAAATGAATTATGTGTTTTTAGAATTTCTTTTGTGTCTTTTATGTCTTTTGTAATAAGGAGCACGCACATTGTATTTTATTGTTATAAATTCACTATGTTCCCCAGGTTATTGCCTATGGATTTACATTGGAACTACTATTAGGAATTTATTGCATCTCAGTCTTTCTTACAGTGTTTCCCAATAATTATAACCTGAGCCTCAGCACACTTGTACTACTACAAATATTACAATACAAGCCCATCAAAGACAGTCAGGAGCATCTTCCACCATGTCCTATATTGTCTGTAGTGTAGTTGTCTTTTAGTATATAGGTAGCTTTTTCCCATTGGATCCTTTGAAATGTGTCATGTTTACTATGCACTTGATGTCATCTCACTTTATCTATCTATCTATCTATCTATCTATCTATCTATCTCCTATCTATCTATCTATCTTAGTGAGGTGACATCAAGTGCATAGTAAATATGTGAGACATTTCAAAGGATCCCAATGGGACAAAGCTACGTGTGTGTGTATATATATATATATATATATATATATATATATATATATATATATATATATATATGTGTGTGTGTGTGACTGTGAGTCTTCCAATAACCATAACTATATAGAACTATAGTCATCAGTAGTGATCCAATACAATGAACTTTTCCCAATAAAAATGCATAAATTCAACCATTTTAATATTTATGTATTATGTTTTTTCTTAGGGGAATGGATATTTTGGAATCAGGTCAGATAAAGAATCTTTAATAAATAATACATAATTTTTGGAAACATCTCATTGATGTTGTACAATGAATGACTTGGCCTTGGGATTTACTATGGCGCATAAAACATTGATTTATGTCAGACTTTCTTGGCACAAGTGTTAAATAAGTGTAACATAAATTCTGAGTGTAAACGCTGAAGCTCTGCTCCGTCCACTTGCATTTCCATGGTGGTGGCTTCAATGTGAGAAACACTTCCATGCTGATATAATGAAATGATGCTCAGTGGGATTGACTGGTAAAAGTAAATGGGGCTCAGCGTGAGTGTAAGGATAAGTAATACTTAACCAGTAAGTAAGCCTATGAAAGACTTAATAGTAAACTGTAGTGTGCATGGCTGGCCAGCAGTCCTCTACATGTGGTGCCGCTCACTACCTCTGCAGGTGTCCCTGCTTGTCTGCTTAGCTGGATGTTTGAGTAATCCTCTGCAGGTATCATTAGAGCAGGTTTAATCTTGTTATGTGTTCTCGGTAATAGGACATGCTCATTTAATATTATATATTAAGGCAAAAGTGGAGCAATTTTTGGGTTGGATAATTGCTTCACAAATATCAAAGGATCTTGTAGCTTCAAACCAGGGTTATTGTTATTCTTTGATATATACTGTTTGGAGAAGTCCTCTAATCTCTGAAGGTTTTCCAAGTTTACATTGATGCTGGCAGGGAGTGCATGAAAACTGGAATAGCGTTTCCAAACTGACTCATTTCATGTAAGGTGTTTGGTTACAGTTTGCCCCCAAAAGGCATCTGCTATGATCTTCTGAAGGATCAGATATGTGCGTGTATATACCTTACATTTTTTGTATGTGATTGATTGGTTTAAGTACATTTGTGTTTTCCATGTTTTATCTTTACATCTTCTCTTCTGTTAAGTACCTGAGCTATTCTTATACACTCCTTGTGTAAAGTGTCTCATGCCAAGCCAGTAGGTTTATCCAAACTGCAGATAATGGATTATGTATAGCAATAACATCCTCTTTATGATACAATATGGTGACAACAATAGCTCTAAAGACAATCCAATCTAAGTTTGTTATATGACCATCATGAGCTCTGTTAGTGTACATAGTATAGTAAGCACTTATGGCCATTCTCTGGATATAGTTAGATGATACTGGGATTGTAGCAGGTGGGAGGCCAAAACAGGTGCAAAAAACAAAAATGGTGCTGAAAGTAAGTGAACCTATTACCTGAGTCTGAAGGGACTGGTAATATCCATTGTGATTTTACATCAATATTCAACAGTACCCGAGTATGACCAAACCATCCACAGTATTATGTATAGATGCTGAATATATATATATATATATATATATATATATATATATATATATATATAAACACCTCAAGTGCAGGTTCCTGGGAGGACCGATATGTGGTGTGCTGCTTTTTCCAATAAAAGGACATTTTTCCATCCATACAAGTTGCTGGTTGTTTTTTTTTCCATTGCAAACCCTTTTGCCTGGAGAGGGGTTTCTGCCGTGTAATTTATGTGATGATCCCCAGAATTGCTGGTGCTGATACAATTGTTTATCATATATATATATATATATATATATATATATATATATATATTTTTTCCCCAATGTGGGACTATTAAATGAATATCTTATCATAGATAGATAGATAGATAGATAGATAGATAGATAGATAGGGTGGATAAGAAGAAGCAGATTCTCATATATTGGTGCCTTACCCAAATACAAGATCAGGGGGAAGAGATTCATTGGGGATACACATGTCTCTCCTTAAGACGTCTAAAAATCTTGAAAACAACATCTACCACATAGATTGATTTCAGTATTACTATTCTGGGACATTTTAGTTGACATAATGTTTTGTATATTAACCCTTTATAAGCTACAGGCTTTCCAGAAGGCACCTGTAAATTCATTATTCCCACTGCTATTGATTTGCTACTATATCTGTCTGTCTATCTGTCTCACTATCTATCTAATAACTATCTAATACGCATATAATACCTAGGTGTATAAAGCCGACTATAAATTAGATTAATATTTAATATGTTAGCTCATAAAGCAGAAATCTAAGAATCTTGCTCAATAAACCTCTATAGATACTGACCACACACACACATATATATATACCCTTTTCTATTAGGGGAGCATTACTATTATGTAAACTGTATTAGTTTGTGCTTAGTTAATAGCCGGCTGTTGTATATGTGATTTATGTTGCAATTCCTGTTTATTACTCATCAGAAACTAGAAAATAATTATCACTAAGGAAAATGGGGGAAACCTTGTGTCTCCACTGAAACTTAGATGTGAGATGTTACATAATCTCTACAGTCATCCCCTTACATAGACGCCGGTCCTGATGACTTGTAATGTTCATTGCTCATATAATACAGATCTAAGGTAAACATCTGATTTGTCCCTCGAGGCTTAGTCTCCATCTACGTCAATGGATTTAGTACTAAAATCTGCTACTTTGGATGTAAATGTAAAATAATAGAAAGCTTCTCAATGACACAAGAGGATGTGATTCAATATGGGTTGTCTATGAAAGGAGAAATCTATCAGTTAATATGTTTTAGCTTAGATTCCACAATAAATCTGTGACTCATACTTGGCCAAAAAACGGTTTAACACAGGAGAACATGAGCTTTCTATACTGTGCTCAGATACAGCAGCCATGAATAGCACAATGCATTGGGTTTAAGAGTCTCAGTAAAGATATTCTGAATATATGAGAATTCATGTAGCTTCTCACACCTATTCATAACTATGTGTGCCAACTTGAAAGGGCTGCGGGAGGTATTTAGGTGTGTCCTCATAATGGGATATATGAAATATATGAAATATAATGAGTTCAAGCTGCAGTGTATGTTGTATTACCAGATACTTCTATTAGTTCATAGGAATAACTGCTATTATGATATCTCTCCCTATAGATTACATATGTTAGATGGGAGTTACATGTAGTCAAATCCTAGACATCATGTGCAAAGAATTCTTGCTACACAGTTGTTAAGATCTTTTGGCCTAAATCAAATGGACCTTTCATAGACTTAAAGCAGCATGGCTATAGTGACTGCTTTACTATGACAGCAGGGAGCCTTCATTCAGAGACCACTATAAATCTTATCCAAATATCTTTTCTGCCTTCTTTTCAGTTTCCTACCTGGGGGTCATTATTATTAACCCTTACCCTGAATTCCTATGTCTTGGATATTGCAGTCCCAGAATCCGGAAGCTTTGGTAAACAATTCCTAAGCTAAATGCCAAGTCCTAACCAGTGGCATCACAACGGCCATCCTGAGTCGACAGTGATTTCTATATAGATATTTCTATGTCTTTCTTCAGACAGATCAACAATAGCTCCTGTAGTTTTACAAAGGTAGCAGAGATGACTTAGAAAATCACAGACCACTAGTAGACCCAGATGAAGTCAGCTTTCCTACATCTTTATATTTCGTTACATACATAATCTTCACATTGAGTTTTCTCTTCTTTTCGTATGTAATAGATTTATACAATATTGACAGGTGTATTTCCCTGCGCTGACAGAGGGAGCAGTTTATACAATATAATATGCTGACGTAGAATGAATAAGTTGCCAGTTACTTATGTAGGACTGATACATTGTTCTCCTCACTTAGTTAAGCTTCTTTCTTATCCCTAAGCCCTTTATTGTCCTACCTTCCTCTCCAGTGCTTGCTTCTCTCCTATGTGCTAAAGATGCTTCCTCTGGATAGATCAGGGTGCTCCATTGTCACTGGATCCTCTAGGTGTGTTGGCACTTCTCTGCTACTTGTGTCGCTTCTGTCATTGCATCTATGAGTGACGTTGTCCTAGTCACCTGGTCACCTGGTCACGAGGTCTCAGATGTGTTTGGGACAGCGCCTGTAGAACCACTATGAGCAGCTTCTATAGGGATGTGTCTGGCAGAATCTCTCCTCTGTGTCTGAAGTTGATCTGGATAGTGAATACACAGCCACTCCCTGAAGTCACTTTCCACTCCCCCTCTCTGTCCATCCACACGATTTACCTCTTTCTCTCAACTTTCCTATCTTCTTCTCCTCTCTATCTTCCTAAGGATTTTCCATCTGTAAGGTGTAACGGGCTCAGACAGAATGCTACCTTTTGCCTGCTGCTTAGGGGGACATGTGAATGAGGGATCACAGGGCAAAGTTGAACATCAATTTGCAAAGCTCTAGGTGGCAAAATACAAGCAAAAAAGAGCACAAAAGAGTGAATGTTATTGTATGTAGAACTAAAATCGCCTTTTACAGGATATGTCTTATTAACAGAAGCCTGGAATTCCTAAAGCAAGAAGTGCGCCTTGTTTTATTTCTAGACATCGCATATTTTAGTTTATTTCAATCTTTTAATTAATGGAAATGGTTTAGATAGTTTTACATGATTCCCAACCACATTCGCTCTGAAAGGTACCGTCATTTACTAACATGTCTGGCTTGACTGACTAATTGGTCTCAAATCTTTGCCTATCCCCATTATATAGTAAGGAGTCTGCAGTTATCACATAGGTGGCTGATTTAAGGTTGTGACATAGTGCATGTTCACATGTTACAGATTTTTTGCAGATACATTTGTGACTGTTCTAGACATCTGAATAGTATTTGTAAAAATTATATAAAATTATAATATATATATATATATATATATATATATATATATATAAATTGTAGAAAATTATATCGAAATCTATTCCCATGCAGCAGACATAAACCACATGTCAAAGTATGGAAAGAATTTCCAGTTTCTGACTTTTCTACAACATGCTTTATTAGTGTATATTCACACACAGCAGAAATTTCTGTAACTAAATATCTGTTCTACACGTGTGAATGAGCATATTTCTGCAGCACGTGCATGGATTTCTGCAGACACCATTTAGATGAATGAACAGTCAATTTCTACAACAAATGTTCCAGGTGTGAACATGCCTTTAGGCTAAGCTCATGTGTTGCGGAAAATTAACTTTTTTTTGTTGCAAATATTATTAAGTTTTTTTTTTTTTAGACAAAGCCAGGAGCGGATTTAGCACAAGGGAGGAGTATACATGATTCCTTTATATTTTCCGTTCCTTTTTAAGCTGCTCTTGACTGTAGCTAAAAAATAAAACACAGCAAAATCTGCAACCAAAAATCAGTTTTTCTCCAATGTGGCCTTAGCATTAAATGGCTTTCTGGAATTGATAGTAATGAAATAAACCAAACTCCTCATAGCCACCTGCATCCAACATCCACATCACTAACAAAAACTGTGAGTTGTTCTTTTAGCCATTGCTTTGTTACTGTAGTTCCTTTATAATAATACCTGTCATTTGTTTTCACTGCCTTTACATGACATAGACTTTAGTAAATAAGCCTATTAGAGTTCTCATGGAGAAAACCCCACTGACTTCTCTATTGCCTAAGGGAAGATAGACCATTGGAGAGCATTAGCTTTTGTGCCCTTTATCAATAGGTTGTAAACATGTCAGCTAAGGAAGGGTTTACGTTCCAAAGGTTTGTCCTTTTTTAACATATATTTTCCCATAAAAACAAAATTGTACTTCAGAGGGCAAGTTTTGCACTACAAAGCGTCTTTTGTGCCACTAGTCATTTAGCCAAGCCTGCAAACAAATTAGACTGTGCTGTGTTGGGATCAGAGTTTGCATATCTGCAAATATAGGGAGGAAAACTACAATGTAGCTAAGCCTTGGCTAGTTTTTTGTGTAGCTCTCACTGATGTTCAATTTACATATTACAGCTAAGGTAGGGTTCACACTACTGTTGGTGTCCGCACAGATGTCTGTTTTTTTAAAAAAAAAAAAAAAAAAAAACCTGCACAGCTATAACAGACACAAACGGACAGTAGTTGATGGCTATCAGTTACTGTCCGTTGCCCATAGACTTCAATGTTAAAAAAAAAAAACAAAAAAAAAAAAAAAAAACAACGCATAGAAAAGTCCTGCATGTAGGTTTTTTGTCCGCTTGAAAAAACGGACATGGTTGTAAACAGACACTAAAAGACACTAAAGGACTATAGATAAAATCCCATTGAAATGAATGAAAATTGTAATGGACACAGCTAGTGTCCGTTGCTAAAATCTTGAATGGACAGTAGCTACGGACGCTGCTGTTGGAGACCAACGGTAGTGTGAACACCCCCTAACAGTTCATTACTTTGCATAAGATATTGTATGACTAACCTCTAAAGCCATTGTACAGACATAGTGACAGCCACAAGTAACAGCCACCACTAGGCAAGGGGGTGCCCATTCTGCGGCCCGGTATAGGTACCTAAAAGAATAACAAACATAAACTTCCTTATGTAGATATAGACAAAGTGAATATTCCTAATGATAAAATTTGTAATACATTTAACCCGTTAGTGACTGGCATATAGATTTTTCATGTTGGTCACTAATGGGCCTTATTCCATACGCAACTCATTTTCTACATCACTTGTGAGGTGTCCCACACGCTAAGGTGTGAGTGCCCGGCTGGGTACTCAGCATTGGAACCCCTGTGAATGGGATCGCAGGGGTCTGATGCCTTTACATGGCAGCCAGGAGCCCAATGAAAGCACCTATGGCAACCTAAGCATCATTCTATTAGACCATGTCAAAGAGATGACAAGCAGTTTAGGGGGCATTCACACTGACTGCCGGCTGTCCCCAAGTAGTTTTTCCTAGCTTTCTGGCAGAATCACAAAGGGTGGACAGAGGCGCAAGCGTGAACGCCCTCTTAATGCATTATTAAAAGCAATCAGATGACAATCAGAAAAATGTCAAAAAATTAAACAAAGTTAAAACAAACAACCAACAAAGAACAAACATTAACACATTAAACCCTATCCCAAAATGCCAAGATGTTAAAAAGTCAGATCTTCCCACAAAACAATAAATAAATTGCACAATTCTGCTAGCAAAAAATTAATTAAGCTATGGGTGTTGGAAAGTGTCCATGGAAAAAAAATATTACAAAAAGTAGTATAAAAATAAAATAAAAAATGTACAAAATTTGTATCAATTTAATTGGATCCACCCAGTGAATAAATATGTCTGGTTATTTAAGATGCACAGGGAATGGTACTAAACTTATAGCATAAAAGCAATGGAAAAATAGCAGTTTTTTTTTCTATTTCCTTCCAGTAAGTTAATCCATGAAAAATATCTACCCCAAAATAGTTCCACTTAAACAGTACAGCGAGTACCAGCAAAAAACTTATCCTAATACAGTTATATTGACTGAAGAATAAAACAAGGTGTAGGGCTTAGTATGTGACAACGGAGAAATAAAAAACAATGGTTTTGTCATCAAGTTCTAAAAAAGGCTGCTCACTAAAGGGTTAATGTGAATAAACAGCTTTTTCTTTATTAGGTATTTTTGTAAGGGCTTGGTACAGTAAAGGAGATCCATAAGTAAAAGTAATCTACCCCCTTTATAGTCCTATAACTTGCCCATAACAATCTAATACTTGTATCACACTTGAAGGGACACTCCACACGGCAGTCTCTGCATTGTACCGTGTCTCAGTATTATATAATACGTCCACATACCATAATCTACCTGCATATTAGTGGTGAGTAATTGTATATATCTGAAGAAGAACAAAAGACAACGGGATAAAGGCGCACACTAGAGAATATCCAGAAATAAGTAGAAGGGGGACATACAGAGCATAACACTTAAAGGGGTTGGCCACTTTCAGATCAATATTGAGAGACAAATGTTATTGTTTGTACAATAAAAAGATATACAATTTTCCAATATACTTTCTGTATCAATTCCTCACGGTTTTCTAGATTTCGGCTTGCTGTCATTCATTCTGTTACTTCTAGAGGATAAAATTCTGACCATGGTCATGTGATTTACGGTCCATGGTCATGTGATGAGCACACAGGTGCACAGCTGATTACCAGGCAGATGTCTGATTATTGTGCTGTGACTAATGAGCGGCACCTGTGTGCTCATCACATGACCATGGACCGTAAATCACATGACCATGGTCAGAGTTTCATCCACTAGAAGTAACAGAATGAATGACAGCTAGCAGAGATCTAGAAAACCGTGAGGAATTCATACAGAAATTATATTGGAAATTGTACAACTTTTTATTATACAAACCATAACATTTGTCTCTCAATATTGGTCTGAGAGTGGCCAGCCTCTTTAAAATTAGCCATACATAGACACAATGCTAAATTATATGAGTGCGCCCCCAGTCAGGTGATAAATATAAAGGCTAGATTCACATGAAAGAGGTACAAAATGGCTGTGAAAAAGTCAAATTTTCATGGCCGTCTTGCATCAAAGTGCCCCTGTTGTCACACATCCACTATACATTTCAGTGTATGGAGGGATCCATGAAAACAATCATAAATGGATATGAATAATATTATAACGGTCTGTGACAATGGACCGTCAAAACTGCGGTCATGTGAATAGCCCCCATACAGTGAAATGAATGCTGCCATCACACAGCCTGTATCACTGTCATGTGAATGTAGCCTAATTCACAGCCCATCAAGGTAAATACAGGCAATATATGGATCAAGCCAATAGCATACTCAGTACTGATATAAATGCAAATATGTCATCATAACCCCATTGCCAGCAGAGTGTCACCTCATATATGATGATGTACACCATTCACCGGGCCAGGCGTCTGGAAGGAGTTCACTTAAAGAGGACCTTTCACCATTTTTCCCAAAGGCAGTGTTATATACTGCCGGAAAGCTGACAGTGCGCTGAGTTCAGCACACTGTCGGCTTTCCCGATCCGTGCCCGGTCTAAAGAACTTACGGTGCCGGTACCGTAGTGCTCTATGGTCAGAAGGGCGTTTCTGACCATTAGCCAGGAACGTCCTTCTGCCTCGCGGCGCCTATCACGCTGTACTGTGGAGCGGGGAGGAACGCCCCCTCCCTCTGCTCACAGCACTCATCCATAGACGAGCATTATAATTATCATTATATTTCATTTCTGCATATTTCATCTTCAATTTTGTAAAAGAATTGGGGCCATTTCACTTTTCTTCCTGGGAAGCTAATAACAACTATCATTCAATATAAGCATGGTGGCTCAGTGGTTAGCACTGCAGCCTTGCAGCGCTGAGTCCTAGGTTCAAATCCTGCCAAGGGCAACATCTGCAAGGAGTTTGTATGTTCTCCCCGCAGCGCTGCATCTCCCATGAGGCGACCTGAAGCGACTGCTTCAGGTGGCGCTATGCCAGGGCCCTGGGGAGGGTGGCATTTTTGCTGATCTAAGCCAGTCCAGGACAAGCTGTCTTGGACTGCCTTAGCGTCACCGAGCGGTGGATTGGGGAGGCCGCTGAAGCAGCGCTGCTCCAGCAGCCTCCCCTCACGCTCAGGCAGAGAGCAGGTCCTCCCTGTGCCTGCTCTCTGCCTGCTAATGCCGCTCCGCCACGCCCCCTTCGCTTTCTGTCGTTCGCCTCGGGTGGCAAAAAAGGCAGGTTCACCTGTCACCCCATGTTTGTGTGTTTCCTCCCATACACCAAAGACATACTGATAGGGAACGTAGATTGTGAGCCCTATATGGGACAGTGACTGACAATATCTGTAAAGTGCTGCGGAATATGATAGTGCTATATAAGTAAGCATAATAAAATAATAATAATATAAGTACTACTTCTTAAGACCCAAGCTTATATGAACAGGTCAACCACTGACATAACTAGGGCCCATCCAGTAGTAGAGCTTTAGCGTAGACTCTCTTGGTGGCTTCAGGCTTATCTCTCTCACTAATTAATTACTGGAACCTTCTTTCCTTTGCTATTTATTATCCAAAACGTCCATCCAATAGTAAATCCAATCCAACACACTAACCTGAAAAGCAATTAGCGACATTGTCACTTGCTTCCAAATGTCTCCCAACTTGATCCCTCTGCTCTTCCCATGACCTCCACCTGTCGTCCTCCCTCATTACCTGCTCATTCTCTCTTCCAAGAGTTTTCCCGTAGAGCAGCCATTCCTCAGAGCTTCTTCTATGCTTCATTACACTTTCAACTAGCATTCCTTACATATTGTGCTAGGTCAAACTCACCTTTTCCAGAAATCTTTATCAGGTTGCTTACTAATCCCCCACTAGAAGGTTTTACATTAAACCAGTCCAGTTTTCTCTCAAAGTCATAAACCTAATACTCTTTAAACCTAATATTCTTTCGATGTGGACATCTTGTTCTAAAGTCATTCCCAACCAAGGACTCTTACGTCTCATATATTTGGCCCCACAGCTGTCTGCTGCTTCCGATACTGTTGTGCACTACTGGCATCAGAGATGTCATAGCATCACTAGAAGTTGGCACCGGGGCGCCAGAATATGGTAGAAAAATAAATAACCAATGAATGTTGAATGGATGTTCTGCCATCGAGCCGACACATACTTTTGTTTGTATTGTCCGCAACAGTTGCACAAATACACCTTTAATTATACACAGCAAGTAAAAAGTGATGCGGTCTTTGAAATGACATTGTAGATGGTTGAATTAACTCTCACAGTACCATTGTTTTTGCAAGAGGAAAACCTTCAAACATATAGGACTGCGTTCCAGATAAAGGTATGGAGTCCATGGTTGGCCAAAACAATCGTTCATTGTACAAATCCACCAAAAGAATATTTAATATAGTCCATTTTCATCAACTTTAGTCTAATAAAGAACCAAATCACTTGAGAAAATCTTTAATAAGCGTTTATGGTATGATTCAGCTGGTGTATCTGCAAATGACTCCGAACCTATGAAAGGCTGGAAAGTTCTGTTCTCCAGTACAGTACAATAGAAGTATAGAGGTATTTCTTTTCTTCTTAGTTGTTATGACTCCTAGTATATTTTCTACCTACTGTTCTGAGCTTGTATGTGTTCTTTCTTGTAATATATTACTATATTATTCATGCTGCTGTAACACACTGAATTTCCCTATGGTGGGACTATTAAAGGATTATCTTATCTTATCTTAAATATTGTGACCCTCACTGTCTTACTGAAGCTTCTTACAACTCGCAACCTAGACAACCCCCACATGTCACAAAACCACGGCCATCATCTATGAAGCCACTCACCCTTTTAGACATGTCATGAAAGTGTCTAAAACACTTAATAAATGTGGCACAAGGCATGTTAGACAATTTTTGGTATGAACTACACCAGACTTCTTCCGCATTTTGCTTAGTAAATCTCCCTTCACCGCAATGGATGTCCTATAAAGATTTATTTTTACAATAATATAATATTGAAAATAACAAATTAAAGTTTGCCCCAGGCTTGTGAAGTGGAAAGGCATGACTTAGAATTGAGGGCTGGGCTGGTTGCTGAGATCGGTTTGATATAAGTAAAGTGAGCCTGACAAAATAATATCCTGCTAAAATGTGCCATTTTTTTTTACTACATCTAGCTGCTTGGTGCACCAGTCCCTACTGTCTGCGGTCTTTGTATAATATCTAATACTTCCTCCTCCTATGCCTTATTCATTTTAATTTAGAAGGAAGTGTTATAAAAATTCTAAAAATCCACAACAGAAAATCATTTTTGAAAGCGCAACTTTTTTGAAAGCGATTTTTTGCCGGAATAAGTGGATGTGATCAGAGGGAATCCCATTTACTTTGCAGGTAATGTAAAACGCCGCATGTTCGCAACGAGGGGCTTCAGCCTAAAAAGGTTTTCCAGGATGAAGTACTGATGATTTTCTGATGGGTGAGGCACTGACATCTGGCACTCTCACCGTGAGCACCACTTGTGAATTCTGCAGCTTCTTCCTTGTGCCAATGACATCACATTTATCGGTGTCAGGTCACAGCTACAATTTAAGTGAATATGGCAGAGCTGCAGTACCAAGCACAGCCTCTAGCTAATGTATAGCGCTGTGATTGGTATTCAGCTAAGAGGCTGCAGTGCTCACCCATACTCTGCAGTCTCTTCACACAACTGATCAGGGTACTGGATGCTAGAAAATGGAAATGGTTTTCAAAAGATTCATAATTCAAAAATTGGTTGTATCGGTCATCGATCTTCTATTTCAGCAACTTTATCTCGTGTGTATGAGAAGCTTCAGTCTCCTTCCTAATAAACACTTTATAGGCCAGAGAATTCTCATACTCTACCATGACACTCAATACATTAGAGAAGGCCAGTCATATGACTATAACCATAAAGGAAGATGACAACCAGTCTTCCTGCTCTGATGGTTTTCTTTATCATTCATAAGTTCACACACTAACCCATATTTCCATAAAATATTATACATGTACATGAACAATAGTGTTGTGTTGTATTTTATTCCATTCCAAATTACAAACGTATTCATCTTCTCTTAAATAATACAAATAATGTCTGTAATACACTAGTTCAATAAGGACGGATTCATCTGGTAAGGTCAGAACAAGGCTTCCAGTTATCCAGCAGCCCAGACCAAACATGGCTCCTCCTCACATAGGATTCTTGTATTCATGATTTTGCAACCAACTACTAAAGATCTACCAATATCAGCCGGCATCATGAACCGAAAATGTCCTAAACCAGGTTCCTCTATGTATGTTATTCAACACATTCTTAAAACTGATCCCAGAGTACCAATCCCATAGTCAAGACAAAGACTAGACACCAGGGGGCACTGCTATTTACAAGAGGAAGTTGCAAGATTTTAAAGGAACATAATGTGAGGGTCTAGAAATAGCAGTGTAATAAAATCCATGAATATTGTCATCCACACTCATGACCATAACGTATGGCTTCTTATCTATGCTGGCTAGATGACTGATGGCTAATGATTAGAGATGAGCGAACAGTGTTCTATCGAACTCATGTTCGATCGGATATTAGGCTGTTCGGCATGTTCGAATCGAATCGAACACCGCGTGGTAAAGTGCGCCATTACTCGATTCCCCTCCCACCTTCCCTGGCGCCTTTTTTGCTCCAATAACAGCGCAGGGTAGGTGGGACAGGAACTACGACACCGGTGACGTTGAAAAAAGTAGGCAAAACCCATTGGCTGCCGAAAACATGTGACCTCTAATTTAAAAGAACAGCGACGCCCAGCTTCGTGTCATTCTGAGCTTGCAATTCACCGGGGACGGAGGTTTCCGTCCAGTTAGCTAGGGCTTAGATTCTGGGTAGGCAGGGACAGGCTAGATAGGAAGGAGAAGACAACCAACAGCTCTTATAAGAGCTAAATTCCAGGGAGAAGCTTGTCAGTGTAACGTGGCACTGACGGGCTCAATCGCCGCAACCCAGCTTTCCCAGGATCCTGAATGGAATACACTGTCAGTGTATTCCCGTATACCCGATATATACCCCGATACCCGTTCCAACGGTGTGCCCCCCCACCTTCACCCCAGAAATACCCTGCAAGTCCCCTAGCAATAGAATTGGGGCTATATACACCCACTATTTTTGCTACTCCCATATAGTGCCATTGTCTCACTGGGAATTCAAAGAATATATTGGGCTTACATATAACTTCAATTCCAGGGAGAAGCTTGTCAGTGTAACGTGGCACTGACGGGCTCAATCGCCGCAACCCAGCTTTCCCAGGATCCTGAATGGAATACACTGACAGTGTATTCCCGTATACCCGATATATACCCCCGATACCCGTTCCAACGGTGTGCCCCCCCACCTTCACCCCAGAAATACACTGCAAGTCCCCTAGCAATAGAATTGGGGCTATATACACCCACTATTTTTGCTACTGCCATATAGTGCCATTGTCTCACTGGGAATTCAAAGAATATATTGGGCTTACATATAACTTCAATTCCAGGGAGAAGCTTGTCAGTGTAACGTGGCACTGACGGGCTCAATCGCCGCAACCCAGCTTTCCCAGGATCCTGAATGGAATACACTGACAGTGTATTCCCGTATACCCGATATATACCCCCGATACCCGTTCCAACGGTGTGCCCCCCCACCTTCACCCCAGAAATACACTGCAAGTCCCCTAGCAATAGAATTGGGGCTATATACACCCACTATTTTTGCTACTGCCATATAGTGCCATTGTCTGACTGGGAATTCAAAGAATATATTGGGGTTATAAATACCCTCATTTCTTGCTACTGGTATATAGTGCCATTGTCTGACTGGGAATTCAAAGAATATATTGGGGTTACAAATACCCTCATTTCTTGCTACTGCCATATAGTGCCAGTTTCTGACTGGTAATTCAAAGAATATATTGGGGTTACGTGCACCCACAATTTTTGCTACTGGTATATAGTGCCATTGTCTGACTGGGAATTCAAAGAATATATTGGGGTTACAAATACCCTCATTTCTTGCTACTGGTATATAGTGCCATTGTCTGACTGGGAATTCAAAGAATATATTGGGGTTACAAATACCCTCATTTCTTGCTACTGCCATATAGTGCCAGTTTCTGACTGGTAATTCAAAGAATATATTGGGGTTACGTGCACCACAATTTTTGCTACTGGTATATAGTGCCATTGTCTGACTGGGAATTCAAAGAATATATTGGGGTTACAAATACCCTCATTTCTTGCTACTGCCATATAGTGCCAGTTTCTGACTGGTAATTCAAAGAATATATTGGGGTTACGTGCACCCACAATTTTTGCTACTGGTATATAGTGCCATTGTCTGACTGGGAATTCAAAGAATATATTGGGGTTACAAATACCCTCATTTCTTGCTACTGGTATATAGTGCCATTGTCTGACTGGGAATTCAAAGAATATATTGGGGTTACAAATACCCTCATGTCTTGCTACTGCCATATAGTGCCAGTTTCTGACTGGTAATTCAAAGAATATATTGGGGTTATAAATACCCTCATTTCTTGCTACTGGTATATAGTGCCATTGTCTGACTGGGAATTCAAAGAATATATTGGGGTTATAAATACCCTCATTTCTTGCTACTGGTATATAGTGCCATTGTCTGACTGGGAATTCAAAGAATATATTGGGGTTACAAATACCCTAATTTCTTGCTACTGGTATATAGTGCCATTGTCTGACTGGGAATTCAAAGAATATATTGGGGTTACAAATACCCTCATTTCTTGCTACTGCCATATAGTGCCAGTTTCTGACTGGTAATTCAAAGAATATATTGGGGTTATAAATACCCTCATTTCTTGCTACTGGTATATAGTGCCATTGTCTGACTGGGAATTCAAAGAATATATTGGGGTTATAAATACCCTCATTTCTTGCTACTGGTATATAGTGCCATTGTCTGACTGGGAATTAAAAGAATATATTGGGGTTACAAATACCCTCATTTCTTGCTACTGCTATATAGTGCCAGTTTCTGACTGGTAATTCAAAGAATATATTGGGGTTACGTGCACCCACAATTTTTGCTACTGGTATATAGTGCCATTGTCTGACTAGGAATTCAAAGAATATATTGGGGTTACAAATACCCTCATTTCTTGCTACTGGTATATAGTGCCATTGTCTGACTGGGAATTCAAAGAATATATTGGGGTTACAAATACCCTCATTTCTTGCTACTGGTATATAGTGCCATTGTCTGACTGGGAATTCAAAGAATATATTGGGGTTACAAATACCCTCATTTCTTGCTACTGCCATATAGTGCCAGTTTCTGACTTGTAATTCAAAGAATATATTGGGGTTATAAATACCCTCATTTCTTGCTACTGGTATATAGTGCCATTGTCTGACTGGGAATTCAAAGAATATATTGGGGTTATAAATACCCTCATTTCTTGCTACTGGTATATAGTGCCATTGTCTGACTGGGAATTCAAAGAATATATTGGGGTTACAAATACCCTCATTTCTTGCTACTGGTATATAGTGCCATTGTCTGACTGGGAATTCAAAGAATATATTGGGGTTACAAATACCCTCATTTCTTGCTACTGGTATATAGTGCCATTGTCTGACTGGGAATTCAAAGAATATATTGGGGTTACAAATACCCTCATTTCTTGCTACTGCCATATAGTGCCAGTTTCTGACTGGTAATTCAAAGAATATATTGGGGTTACGTGCACCCACAATTTTTGCTACTGGTATATAGTGCCATTGTCTGACTGGGAATTCAAAGAATATATTGGGGTTACAAATACCCTCATTTCTTGCTACTGGTATATAGTGCCATTGTCTGACTGGGAATTCAAAGAATATATTGGGGTTACAAATACCCTCATTTCTTGCTACTGGTATATAGTGCCAGTTTCTGACTGGTAATTCAAAGAATATATTGGGGTTATAAATACCCTCATTTCTTGCTACTGGTATATAGTGTCATTGTCTGACTGGGAATTCAAAGAATATATTGGGGTTACAAATACCCTCATTTCTTGCTACTGCCATATAGTGCCAGTTTCTGACTGGTAATTCAAAGAATATATTGGGGTTATAAATACCCTCATTTCTTGCTACTGGTATATAGTGCCATTGTCTGACTGGGAATTCAAAGAATATATTGGGGTTACAAATACCCTCATTTCTTGCTACTGGTATATAGTGCCATTGTCTGACTGGGAATTCAAAGAATATATTGGGGTTACAAATACCCTCATTTCTTGCTACTGCCATATAGTGCCAGTTTCTGACTGGTAATTCAAAGAATATATTGGGGTTATAAATACCCTCATTTCTTGCTACTGGTATATAGTGCCATTGTCTGACTGGGAATTCAAAGAATATATTGGGGTTATAAATACCCTCATTTCTTGCTACTGGTATATAGTGCCATTGTCTGACTGGGAATTCAAAGAATATATTGGGGTTACAAATACCCTCATTTCTTGCTACTGCCATATAGTGCCAGTTTCTGACTGGTAATTCAAAGAATATATTGGGGTTACGTGCACCCACAATTTTTGCTACTGGTATATAGTGCCATTGTCTGACTGGGAATTCAAAGAATATATTGGGGTTACAAATACCCTCATTTCTTGCTACTGGTATATAGTGCCATTGTCTGACTGGGAATTCAAAGAATATATTGGGGTTACAAATACCCTCATGTCTTGCTACTGCCATATAGTGCCAGTTTCTGACTGGTAATTCAAAGAATATATTGGGGTTATAAATACCCTCATTTCTTGCTACTGGTATATAGTGCCATTGTCTGACGGGGAATTCAAAGAATATATTGGGGTTATAAATACCCTCATTTCTTGCTACTGGTATATAGTGCCATTGTCTGACTGGGAATTCAAAGAATATATTGGGGTTACAAATACCCTCATTTCTTGCTACTGCCATATAGTGCCAGTTTCTGACTGGTAATTCAAAGAATATATTGGGGTTACGTGCACCCACAATTTTTGCTACTGGTATATAGTGCCATTGTCTGACTGGGAAATCAAAGAATATATTGGAGTTACAAATACCCTCATTTCTTGCTACTGGTATATAGTGCCATTGTCTGACTGGGAATTCAAAGAATATATTGGGGTTACAAATACCCTCATTTCTTGCTACTGGTATATAGTGCCATTGTCTGACTGGGAATTCAAAGAATATATTGGGGTTATAAATACCCTCATTTCTTGCTACTGCCATATAGTGCCAGTTTCTGACTGGTAATTCAAAGAATATATTGGGGTTATAAATACCCTCATTTCTTGCTACTGGTATATAGTGCCATTGTCTGACTGGGAATTCAAAGAATATATTGGGGTTACGTGCACCCACAATTTTTGCTACTGGTATATAGTGCCAATTTCTAACTGGGAATTCAAAATGCGCAAGGCTCCCGGAAAGGGACGTGGACGAGGCCGTGGGCGAGGTCGGGGGAATGGTTCTGGGGAGCAAGGTAGCAGTGAAGCCACAGGGCGTCCCGTGCCTACTCCTGTGGGGCAGCAAGCATTGCGCCACTCCACAGTGCCAGGGTTGCTTGCCACATTAACTAAACTGCAGGGTACAAACCTTAGTAGGCCCGAGAACCAGGAACAGGTCTTGCAATGGCTGTCAGAGAACGCTTACAGCACATTGTCCAGCAGCCAGTCAGACTCTGCCTCCTCTCCTCCTATTACCCAACAGTCTTGTCCTCCTTCCTCCCAAAATTCCCAAGCTTCACAGAACAATAACCCCAACTGTCCCTGCTCCCCAGAGCTGTTCTCCGCTCCTTTCATTGTCCCTCAACCTGCCTCTCCACGTCACGATTCCACGAACCTAACAGAGGAGCATCTGTGTCCAGATGCTCAAACACTAGAGTCTCCTCCATCTCCGTTCGATTTGGTGGTGTATGACCAGCAACCCACCCTCATCGACGATGATGTGACGCAGTTGCCGTCAGGGCATCCAGTTGACCGGCGCATTGTGCGGGAGGAGGAGATGAGACAGGAGTTGGAAGAGGAAGTGGTGGATGATGAGGACACTGACCCGACCTGGACAGGGGGGATGTCAAGCGGGGAAAGTAGTGTGGATGTTGAGGCAGGTGCAGCACCAAAAAGGGTAGCTAGAGGCAGAGGCAGAGGTCAGCAGCTTAGGCGAAGCCAGGCCACACCCGGAATCTCCCAAGATGTTCCAGTTCGTACCCAGCCCCGAAAAACTCCCACCTCGAGGGCACGTTTCTCGAAGGTGTGGAGTTTTCTCAAGGAATGCGCCGAGGACAGATATAGTGTTGTCTGCACAATTTGCCTCTCGAAATTGATTAGGGGCTCTGAGAAGAGCAACCTGTCCACCACTTCAATGCACCGTCATTTGGAATCCAAGCACTGGAATCAGTGGCAGGCAGCAACGGCAGGACAAAGGCCGCCTGCCGTTCACGCCACTGCCACTGCCTCTGCCACTGCCTCTGCCTCTGCCACTGCCACTGCTGACTGTGCTGGCGATGCACTCCAGAGGACGAGCCAGGACACCACTTCATCTGCCTCCGCCACTTTGTTGACTTCTCCCTCATCCTCCCCTGTTCCTGTCTTATCTCCTTCTCCTGCACCATCAAAGGCACCATCAGGCGCTTCTTTACAACAACCCACCATCTCTCAGACATTGGAGCGGCGGCAGAAATACACTGCTAACCACCCACACGCGCAAGCCTTGAACGCCAACATCGCTAAACTGCTGGCCCAGGAGATGTTGGCGTTCCGGCTTGTTGAAACTCCCGCCTTCCTGGACCTGATGGCAACTGCGGCACCTCGCTATGCCGTCCCTAGCCGTCACTACTTCTCCCGGTGTGCCGTCCCCGCCTTGCACCAGCACGTGTCACTCAACATCAGGCGGGCCCTTAGTTCCGCGCTTTGCACAAAGGTCCACTTGACCACCGACGCGTGGACAAGTGCATGCGGACAGGGACGCTACATTTCACTGACGGCACACTGGGTGAATGTAGTTGAGGCTGGGACTGCTTCCCAAACTGGCCCGGTGTACCTCGTCTCCCCGCCTAACATTCCTGGCAGGGACACGAGAAGAACACCCCCCTCCTCCTCCTCCTCTACCGCCTCCTCCTCCGCCACCGCCTCCTCCTCCGCCACCGCCTCCTCCTCCGCTGTTAGATTGACCCCAGCTACGAGTTGGAAACGTTGCAGCACTGGCGTTGGTAGACGTCAGCAGGCTGTGCTGAAGCTGATCAGCTTGGGGGACAGACAGCACACTGCCTCCGAGGTGAGGGATGCCCTCCTCGATGAGACGGCAATATGGTTTGAGCCGCTGCACCTGGGCCCAGGCATGGTCGTTTGTGATAACGGCCGGAACCTGGTAGCAGCTCTGGAGCTTGCCGGACTCCAACATGTTCCATGCCTGGCCCACGTCTTCAACCTAGTGGTGCAACGTTTCCTAAAGAGCTACCCCAATGTTCCAGAGCTACTGGTGAAAGTGCGGCGCATGTGCACCCACTTTCGCAAGTCGACAGTAGCCGCTGCTAGCTTAAAATCTCTCCAGCAACGCCTGCATGTGCCACAACACCGGCTTTTGTGCGACGTCCCCACACGCTGGAACTCAACGTTTCAGATGTTGAATAGAGTGGTTGAGCAGCAGAGACCTTTGATGGAATACCAGCTACAAAACCCTAGGGTGCCACAAAGTCAGCTGCCTCAGTTTCACATCCATGAGTGGCCATGGATGAGAGACCTTTGTGACATCCTACGGGTCTTTGAGGAGTCCACAAGGAGGGTGAGCTCTGAGGATGCGATGGTGAGCCTTACAATCCCGCTCTTGTGTGTTCTGAGAGAATCCCTGATTGACATCAGGGATAACTCAGATCACACAGAGGAGTTAGGGATAGCATCCGATCCGTCACAGCTGGAGAGTAGGTCCACACATCTGTCCGCTTCACTGCGTTTAATGGAGGAGGAGGAGGAGGAAGAAGAGTTGTCCGATGATGTGATGGTGATACAGGAGGCTTCCGGGCAACTTCGAATCGTCCCATTGTTGCAGCGCGGATGGGTAGACATGGAGGATGAGGAGAAAATGGAGATTGAACTTTCCGGTGGGGCCAGAGGAGTCATGCCAACTAACACTGTGGCAGACATGGCTGAGTTCATGTTGGGGTGCTTTACAACCGACAAGCGTATTGTCAAAATCATGGAGGACAACCAGTACTGGATCTTTGCTATCCTTGACCCCCGGTATAAAAACAACATCTCGTCTTTTATTCCGGTAGAGGGGAGGGCCAATCGCATCAATGCTTGCCACAGGCAATTGGTGCAGAATATGATGGAGATGTTTCCAGCATGTGACGTTGGCGGCAGGGAGGGCAGTTCCTCCAGTAGGCAACCAAGTTCTCACCGGTCCACACAAACGAGGGGCACACTGTCTAAGGTCTGGGACACCTTGATGGCACCCCCTCGCCAAAGTGCTGCCACGGAGGGTCCTAGTGTCACCAGGCGTGAGAAGTATAGGCGCATGTTGCGGGAATACCTTTCCGACCACAGCCCTGTCCTCTCCGACCCCTCTGCGCCCTACACGTATTGGGTGTCGAAGTTGGACCTGTGGCTTGAACTTGCCCTATATGCCTTGGAGGTGCTGTCCTGTCCTGCCGCCAGCGTCCTATCTGAGAGGGTGTTCAGTGCAGCCGGTGGCATCATCACTGACAAGCGCACCCGTCTGTCAGCTGAGAGTGCCGACCGGCTCACTTTGATAAAAATGAACCACCACTGGATAGAGCCTTCATTTTTGTGCCCACCTGTGTAAAGCACCCCAACATGAAACTCCATGTCTGTACTCAACCTCTCCAATTCCTCCGCATCCTCATACTCATCCACCATAAGCGTTGCACAATTCTGCTAATACTAGGCTCCCTCCACCCTGCTTTCCCACAACTCTGCTGGTTAGAGGCTCCCTCCACCCTGCTTTCCCACAACTCTGCTGGTTAGAGGCTCCCTCCACCCTGCTTTCCCACAACTCTGCTGGTTAGAGGCTCCCTCCACCCTGATTTCCACTAACTCTGCTGCTTAGAGGCTCCCTCCACCCTGCTTTCCCACAACTCTGCTGGTTAGAGGCTCCCTCCACCCTGATTTCCACCAACTCTGCTGGTTAGAGGCTCCCTCCACCATGAATTGGTCCAAACTGGGCTGTTTAGCGGCTCCCTCCACCATGAATTGGTCCAAACTGGGGTTTTTAGAGGCTCCCTCCACCATGAATTGGTCCAAACTGGGCTGTTTAGAGGCTCCCTCCACCATGAATTGGTCCAAACTGGGGTTTTTAGAGGCTCCCTCCACCATGAATTGGTCCAAACTGGGCTGGTTAGAGGCTCCCTCCACCATGAATTTGCCCAAACTGGGCTGTTTAGAGGCTCCCTCCACCATGAATTTGCCCAAACTGGCCTGTTTAGAGGCTCCCTCCACCATGAATTGGTCCAAACTGGGGTTTTTAGAGGCTCTCTCCACCATGAATTGGTCCAAACTGGGCTGGTTAAAGGCTCCCTCCATCATGAATTGGTCCAAACTGGGGTTTTTAGAGGCTCCCTCCACCATGAATTGGTCCAAACTGGGCTGGTTAGAGGCTCCCTCCACCATGAATTTGCCCAAACTGGGCTGTTTAGAGGCTCCCTCCACCATGAATTGGTCCAAACTGGGGTTTTTAGAGGCTCCCTCCACCATGAATTGGTCCAAACTGGGCTGTTTAGAGGCTCCCTCCACCATGAATTGGTCCAAACTGGGGTTTTTAGAGGCTCCCTCCACCATGAATTGGTCCAAACTGGGGTTTTTAGAGGCTCCCTCCACCATGAATTTGCCCAAACTGGGCTGTTTAGAGGCTCCCTCCACCATGAATTTGCCCAAACTGAGCTGTTTAGAGGCTCCCTCCACCATGAATTGGTCCAAACTGGGGTTTTTAGAGGCTCCCTCCACCATGAATTGGTCCAAACTGGGGGTTTTTAGAGGCTCCCTCCACCATGAATTTGCCCAAACTGGGCTGTTTAGAGGCTCCCTCCATCATGAATTGGTCCAAACTGGGGTTTTTAGAGGCTCCCTCCACCATGAATTGGTCCAAACTGGGGTTTTTAGAGGCTCCCTCCACCATGAATTGGTCCAAACTGGGGTTTTTAGAGGCTCCCTCCACCATGAATTTGCCCAAACTGGGCTGTTTAGAGGCTCCCTCCACCATGAATTTGCCCAAACTGGGCTGTTTAGAGGCTCCCTCCACCATGAATTGGTCCAAACTGGGGTTTTTAGAGGCTCCCTCCACCATGAATTGGTCCAAACTGGGGGGTTTTAGAGGCTCCCTCCACCATGAATTTGCCCAAACTGGGCTGTTTAGAGGCTCCCTCCATCATGAATTGGTCCAAACTGGGGTTTTTAGAGGCTCCCTCCACCATGAATTGGTCCAAACTGGGGTTTTTAGAGGCTCCCTCCACCATGAATTGGTCCAAACTGGGGTTTTTAGAGGCTCCCTCCACCATGAATTTGCCCAAACTCTGCTGGTTAGAGGCTCAATCCACCCTGATTTTCAAAACAAATGTTGGTGCCAACCTCAACTTACTACAAGGGCCAAATTCACTGCTGGTGACAAGCTCTCCTCACTGCAAGTGCCAAATACACATGTTTCAAGGTGTTTTCCTACTGTCAGAGAGGTGGTATTGAGTGTGTAAAGTGTGTAGTTGTTAGGCTGTGATGTTGGGGTAATAGAGGGTCTTTGGTGTGTTAGATGCCCCCAGACATGCTTCCCCTGCTGTCCCAGTGTCATTCCAGAGGTGTTGGCATCATTTCCTGGGTTGTCATAGTGGACTTGGTGACCCTCCAGACACGGATTTGGGTTTCCCCCTTAACGAGTATCTGTTCCCCATAGACTATAATGGGGTTCGAAACCCGTTCGAACACACGAACATTGAGCGGCTGTTCGAATCGAATTTCGAACCTCGAACATTTTAGCGTTCGCTCATCTCTACTAATGATCAGTATTAGAGATGAGTAATATTTGATCGAGTAGGTATTCGATCGAATACTACGGTATTCAAAATACTCGTACTCGATCGAGTACCACTCGCTATTCGAATGGAAAACTTCGATGCAGAACCAGCATCGCTGGTTCTTCTCCTACCTTTAGAAGTCTTCTCCGTGCAGCTTCCCCGCGGCGTCTTCCGGCTCTGAATTCACTCTGACAGGCATTGGGCCTGGGCAGAGCCGACTGTGCATGCCCGCTTGTAGTGCGGACATGCGCAGTTGGCTCTGCCCAGGCCCGATGCCTGGCAGAGTGAATTCAGAGCTGGGGGACGCTGCATGGAGAAGACTTCTCGGAGGATCCAGCCCGACCCTCACTCGTGGACTTGGTAAGTGTAATTTGATCGAACGTTGCCTACCCCTGAAATGAGCATTTTCCCCCCATAGACTATAATGGAGTTTGATATTTGATTCCAGTAGTCGAACATTGAGAGGCTACTCGAAACGAATATCGAATCTTGAACATTTTACTGTTCGCTCATCTCTAATCAGTATAGTTTTTAAAGAAACTAGTTTTCTTCTAATTGTTTTCCCATTTTCACCCCATGTATACAGTATACTAAGCAGGTCTTTATATTAGGTAATTGCTTTTGCAGCCTACATGCAGTTATATCTGCTGCATCAGGATGTCACAGAAGGCCGGTGTTGTGTGCACGGGTCTAGCTAAAGAGGGTGTGAGGATGCGGCCCCACATTGTGGAAATGCTGTTTTTTTTGTTGAGGATTTTGCTGGGGGTTTTTTGCACCAAAGCCAAAAATGGCTACAAAATATGAGAATATGGGAAAAATATAGAACGTTCTTATACTTTTACCTTCTGCTCAATCCACTCCTGGTTTTGGCTCAAAAACTGCAGCAAAATCTGCAACAAAAAAAGCTGCGTTTCGGCAATGCGAGGTGCTATGTTTCTGTCTGGTTGACAAGGTCGCTAAATCAGTGTGCTCTGAAATCAGCAGATCATGGGATGTCAGGAGTCGTACCCCCAGCAATGCGCTATGGATGGCCTGTGTCGAGTAATAGTTCATTCTCCTGTCTGTCTTAGTAAATACTTTTAGCATCTTTTGTCTGCATTGTAATGTTTCTTTGTTATTCCTTCAAGTGTGTGAATAAATAGTTAGTATTGTCTCAACATGCATGTGGTATAATAAATTTGGCACAAATCACTACACACACTTTTTTAATGCAACCTCATGGTTGTGGTGTATATACAGTCCTATGAAAAAGTTTGGGCACCCCTATTAATCTTAATCATTTTTTGTTCTAAATATTTTGGTGTTTGCAACAGCCATTTCAGTTTGATATATCTAATAACTGATGGACACAGTAATATTTCAGGATTGAAATGAGGTTTATTGTACTAACAGAAAATGTGCAATATGCATTAAACCAAAATTTGACCGGTGAAAATGTATGGGCACCCTTATCATTTTATTGATTTGAATTCCCCTAACTACTTTTTACTGACTTACTGAAGCACAAAATTGGTTTTGTAACCTCAGTGAGCTTTGAACTTCATAGCCAGATGTATCCAATCATAAGAAAAGGTATTTAAGGTGGCCAATTGCAAGTTGATCTCCTATTTGAATCTCCTCTGAAGAGTGGCATCATGGGCTACTCAAAACAACTCTCAAATGATCTGAAAACAAAGATTGTTCAACATAGTTGTTCAGGGGAAGGATACAAAAAGTTGCCTCAGAGATTTAACCTGTCAGTTTCCACTGTGAGGAACATAGTAAGGAAATGGAAGACCACAGGGACAGTTCTTGTTAAGCCCAGAAGTGGCAGCCAAGAAAAATATCAGAAAGGCAGAGAAGAAGAATGGTGAGAACAGTCAAGGACAATCCACAGACCACCTCCAAAGAGCTGCAGCATCATCTTGCTGCAGATGGTGTCACTGTGCATCGGTCAACTATACAGTGCACTTTGCACAAATAGAAGCTGTATGGGAGAGTGATGAGAAAGAAGCCGTTTCTGCACGTACGCCACAAATAGAGTTGCCTGAGGTATGAAAAAGCACATTTGGACAAGGCAGCTTCATTTTGGAAACAAAAATTGAGTTGTTTGGTTATAAAAAAAAAGGCGTTATGCATGGCGTCCAAAAAGAAACAGCATTCCAAGAAAAACACATGCTACCCACTGTAAAATTTGGTGGAGGTTCCATCATGCTTTGGGGCTGTGTGGCCAATGCCGGCATCGGGAATCTTGTTAAAGTTGAGAGTCGCATGGATTCCACTCAGTATCAGCAGATTCTTGAGAATAATGTTCAAGAATCAGTGACGAAGTTGAAGTTACGCTGGGGATGGATATTTTAGCAAGACAATGATCCAAAACACCACTCCAAATCCTTAGGCATTCATGCAGAGGAACAATTACAATGTTCTGGAATGGCCATCCCAGTCCCCAGACCTGAATATCATTGAACATCTGTGGGATGATTTGAAGCGGGCTGTCCATGCTCGGCGACCATCTAACTTAACTGAACTTGAATTGTTTGTCCAAAATACCTTTATCCAGGATCCAGGAACTGATTAAAAGCTACAGGAAGCGACTAGAGGCTGTTATCTTTGCAAAAGGAGGATCTACTAAATATTAATGTCACTTTTCTGTTGAGGTGCCCATACTTTTGCACCGGTCAAATTTTGGTTTAATGCATATTGCACATTTTCTGTTAGTACAATAAACCTCATTTCAATCCTGAAATATTACTGTGTCCATCAGTTATTAGATATATCAAACTGAAATGGCTGTTATAAACACCAAAATATTTAGAACTAAAAATGATTAAGATTAATAGGGGTGCCCAAACTTTTTCATAGGACTGTATATATGCCAGTATTTTGTGCCAATGTGGTTTGATGCTTTGTATAGATAGACAGCATTTGAAAACTGTTGATAGGCACAAAAATGTCTAAAATATAATCACACATTTTGTGCACGTCATATATTCTGGCTTTGCTTAATAAATCTGCTCCATTGCCTGTCCTGCTCGTGCCCTTTTTGTTAGCCTGGACACTATACTACACCTAAGTGGAAGGGCTGGCAGTGATATGTGTTACTAGCCCTTTACTAACAAAACTGACAACAATGGATGGACACAACATATACATACAGCGCTAGACAGTATTACCTATGTCGTCGATCCCTTACGAGCTCTGTGCTAGGATACATTACTACATGCCTGAAGGACTGTTATAAAAGGGATCCCTAGTTTTACTGGTATAGATTACTGAAACTATTATTAGTTGGAAAGCATAAAAAAATGTTTATATTCGAAAAATGCCTAAAAATAATAGCAAAATAATCCAAATAATTGACCAGTATGCCAAAGCTTCCTATAAGTAAATAACATAAATGTGGAAAATGACCTAGAATTGTTTTTTTCCACCATACATCCCCTTCCAATTTATCCTAAACATCACAAGACTCGAAAGGAAAGTTGTTAAAATAACAGATCTATGTGCATAGATAATTGATAAGAAATGACATACACAAGAGAAAAAATAATGTAAAAAAGCAGTAATAAAAGAAAAGGGGGCAGTGGCGGGGTATCCTGCTCCTGCGTGTTTAGTTTCCATATTAACCAGATACAATGGACTAGGCAGTGTTCCATAGAGGAGCATTAGATAAGCAGAACTCCAGGGAAAATGTCAAATATGAAAAGATAACATTTTGCTTTACAGCTATCCAAACATTTTTCCAATTCCTATCAGATCAGCCATCTGATAATAATTTGCAAGTTATTGTTATTAAGTTTTCTTCTGCCTACTAATGGAAAAATAAGCTAATATTTAAGGGAAAACTTAGGGCAAAAAATAGACACCGGGGCAGATTTACTAATAAAAATGCCCTGTAATTCTGATGTAATGGAGGTATATGCCTTACACCGTATGTAATAATTGTTTTAGACACTTGTTGTCCCTTATCTGACAAAGAGGAATTAGGCCTCGTTCACATCTGCGTCGGTAATCCGTTTGGAGGAGTCAGCATGGGGACCTACCCCAAACGGACCACCGAACGCATTGGCAAGAGGTGTGCAGTGAAAGCACACGGACCCCATTATAGTCTATGAGGTCTGTGTGCTTTCACTGCACACTGCTTGCCAATGCGTTCGGTAGTCGTTTGGTGGGGCCACATGCGGACTCCCTCAAACAGATTACCGACGCAGATATGAACGAGGCCTTACTTATGTATGTATGGCCTTAAGGGTGTGGCCTGAGGGACAACATCATAGTAATATAATAATATATCAACTGTTGCTTCAACTTACATCAGGTAAATATGGCCTTTTTACTGATATCATTTATATTGATGTCTCTTTCAGTGTTTCTCCAGTGTTTTCAGTCCAGGGACTTGGGGACTCTTGGCACAGGTTGCAAGCTTGTTTATTTAGGCCAAAATATCTAGTAATACCTCAGGGTTACTCTTTTTCTGCAGGATGGAGACAGACCTTGTTATGTTGATTGAAGGAAGATGAGATTTTGATGCTCGTGGGGTATACGTATATAGGCGGTGGGCAGCTTGCCTAGTATAAGAATATGAACATCAATAATAGGCTGTAAACCAGTATAGTGCTCCCCACGTTATCATGTGACTGGCACCTTATATAAGTCTTATTGTGGGCACTTTCCATACTAGGCATATACCCTCCACATGGATTGTATAAACGTGAGTGGATGTTCTACAGCCTGTAGAAAGTTAGGAATAAGCCATTTCCACCTAATGATATATATTACAGATTTGTGACAATTCCCATGTACTCAGGATCTATGAAGAAAGATGGTGATGATATGTACACGTTAGGCCTTTGAAAGAAGAACATAATATAATGACGGCAAACATCACAAATAAGTAAATACATCTAGAATAAAAATATGGCGACTTCTCCTTCCAGTCCCATCCTCTCAGTTGTTTGATGTTGTTCAGCCGGCAGAACAAAGATCTTAATAAGTATTAATGACAAATAATAATTTAATATCCTTTTCATATCAAGACTTCAAAAAGACAGGTGGTGGAAAGAAGCCGTGGAGGAGAAAAAGACATAGAATAAATGTCTTAACCTGTGGCGACAGCACATTCCGTTTTTATGGAATCTGATGTAACAATATAATTGGTAGAAGTCTTTTAACCTGTCAGGACAGCGGTTGATATTAACTCAACTTACAAGAAATCTTCTCTATTTTATCGGGCTATAAGAAAGCCGTCAATATGTGAGTAATGTGTAGTCCAGGGATCAGCAACCTGCAGCACTTGGCTGCTGTGAAACTACAACTCCCAGCATGCTCCATTCACTTCCATTGGAGTTCCAAGAACAGCAGGTCAAGTATGCATGCTGGGAGTTGTAGTTTTACAACAGCTGGAGTGCTGAAGGTTACCTATCCCCGATGTAGTCTTTAAGCCTGAAATATTCAATATTCTAATATTGTTTGAATGATTAGGAATTGAAGCCATTTTTATACCATTCTATTTTTACAGGCTCAAAAGTATTTTACAAGTTGACACAATTATAACTTATTTCCCCCCCCCCCCCAATACTACCGTGCATGTGAGGACTTCTATCATGGCACCTAGTGGGGGTCATAGCTGGTGGCTCTCTGATGTATAAATCAGCAAAAACACATTGAAAATGCTGCGATCGGAGCAGTCTATTAAAAAAAACCATAAACATATTGAGGCAGATTTATGAAAACTGGCCAGTCTTCATAGCACCTGAGCAGCAGAGGGTGAGCCTCATATATGACAGGGTGCAAAGGCGGTACATAGATGTAAAAAGTTATAATTTTTTGTACAAAAAATTTAATTTTTTTATGCATTGTATGCCAAGGTATAACAAAACTGAAGCAATGAGCATCCCCACATCTATACATATCCAGACATAAATATACAGCAATATTTATTCCATACGGTAATTGCCATAGCAGGAAGAACAATCAAAATGGCCAACAACATATAATAAAATATGATCTAATCGCCAAAATTGTACTAATAAAAACTACATCTTGCGCCACAAAAAAGAAGCCTTACACACTTTTTAGGCATACTGTATGAATCCAAAATATGGCGACTCGGTTTTTTAAACTTTTGTCAAAATCTTGTACTTTGTAATAATTTGAGTAAATTTAGCAATATCATTACCATACCAAATCCCTGAATATAGGTAACGTGTCCTTTTGACTGTACAGAGAACACTGTAGAAAGAAAACCCATAAGGAAATGGCGCACATGATGTTTTTCTTTTAATTTCACCCCATTCTATTTTTCTTCTGCTCAAAGGTGCATCACTAAGAATATTGAATGGTACCATTATGATGTACTTAAACTAAGCCCTTTGTAAGGGAATTGCTAGAATAGCAATTCCCCAGTAGCTGCAGGTGAACCTTGGGGGAAGGGGCACAATAGACAGTGAGCCCTAAGCTAAAACACCCCACTGTCCCTTCCTGCTTACTGGTCCTATTCAAAGCAATAAGCAACAACTGGTCGACGGGCCCTTCCTATATATGTGACAACACAGAACGCAGACAAGACAAACACTAACAAAGGGAGGTCAGCTAGCCAAGGGACCAGTAACAGTCGAGCAACACAGTACAGAATCAAAATCCAAGAGAATAGTCATAAGGGACTATGTCAGTAATACAATAGTAGAGGAAAGAGGAGCTTAGCAGGGACAAAGTGTAAGGACAGAGTCACAATAGCCAGCAAGCCTATGTGGGCTGATGTCCTGTATATAGGAAGCCAAAGACCCACCCTAGGCTTGATTGGAAGACAGGCTGTCAATCACACAGGCAAGACTAGAATTAACCAATTGATGAAAAGAGGGAAACAAGGAGATGGGTGTGGTGGAAATTCAATTACAGAGATAAAGCAGTGTTCACACAGTACAACGAAAAACACTAAGCAAAGAATCAAACTGAACTCGCCTCCTGCGCCGCAGCATGTGATTGTAGGGTGGCACAGAAACCCGAACAGGCAGAAATGTTATACCCTTATACAGCTTTGTTAAGTATAAAAATGTTATGGCTTCTGGAAGGTGGGGATTCTGGGGAATAAAAATTGAAAATGGAAAAAATGAAAAATGACTATGGTGGGAAGGGGTTAATACTTTGTTGCCTGTTTCTCCCTCTTGTGTCTGTCTTTAGTATGATTGCCTTCATGCCATTACTTTATAATCTATTGGATTGCTATGTGCACTTGGACTTATCGTGTACAACAGCTTATACTTTTCCTTCCTTGTTTTTTCCAGTCAAAAAATGTTATGTTTTTTTAAATGTTATGTTAGTGCTAATCATGGGTTAATAAATGCACCCAAATACCATTAGCAACATTTTCAGTGATTTGTGGGTGTCTCTGGGAGCTCCTGGTATCTTCTGCATTTGTTTACTTGGTTCAGCTTCCTGCTATGAGATCCATTGTTCAAAATCAGCAAAGGTGGATGGCAATTTCAAATGCCAGCTAGTTACTGGAGAGACACAATGATGTTCTTGGTGCCCGGAAGGTGACAAAACCCCTGCAAAGACAGGTTAAATAGGAATAGAGGTGGGCTATGTCTGTATGACATAAGTGACAACTGATATTGTCTAACAATACAGAACCTATTGAAAATGTCACTGTTAGTAAAAATCTTGGAAACTGTGGCCGCTATATAATAACTTTCCACCCAAACTGAAATCCCAAACCCAGTATGATAAGGCAAAAATGTTTCTATAGGTTACAGGTGTGAATGGTTACAGGTGTACACTTCAGGACATAGACTGGGATTTGCTATTGTCAGATAATGATACAGATGCTAAATGGTAATGCTTTATCATTGCTTTGGTACCTTTTCTTCTAAATGTATCCCTATGGAGAAGTATTAGCCATTAACCCGAGCACTAGAGATAGTTAAAGAGCAATGAGTTGTAAAACCTGAGGAGACAGATTCACTTCTATCCGACAAACAGACCAAGATACAATAGATAAAGCTATGTATTGGCTAGTTACCTAAAGATCCTGAAGATGAAAATACTCCTTATATTTGCAAAAATGTTTCACTTTAAATTGGCTAAAAAATTAATAATGGTTATAGTCCGGGAGAAAACCCTTTAATGGTATTATGTATAGTTATTAGAGATGAGCGAACACTGTTTGATCGAATACATATTCGATCGAATATCAGGCCGTTCGGGGTATTCAATTGGAATCAAATACCATGAGGCAAACGCAGTAAAAATTCGTATCCCCACCCACCTTCCCTGGCGCTTTTTTTTGCAGCAATAACTGCGCATGGGAGGTGGGACAGGAACTACGACAACGGGGGCATCGAAAAAAAATTAGAAAAAGTAATTGGCTGGCTAAATCAGGTGACCTCCAATTTATACGAATGGTGGATTTAACATTTGATTAATTTGAGACTGTGAACTATGTGACTGTGAGACTTGGATAGATTTACAGGCAGGGTTAGCTAGGGATTACCTTAATTTAGGTGGGAAATATCACTCACACAGCTCTTTGGGGCTCTATCTGGTCGGGATCCCTGTCAGCTTGCGATGTGCGTAAAATGAGTTTTTCCCATAGGAATGCATTGACCAGCGTTGATTGGCCGAATGCAATATAGAGTACAGCATTCGGCCTATCAATGCTGGTTCTGCTGGAGGAGGCGGAGTCTAAGATCGGGCGACAGCAGTTTCCATTGTGGTCCGATCTCAGATGTAGCAGTGCTGACACAGCTTTGCTACACGGAGAGCTCAGCAGAGCTGAGGGTGCAGCAGGGTTCAGCGCACACTCAGCACTGCTACATCTGAGATGCAGCAGAGCTGAGTGTGCAGCAGGGTTCAACACACACTCAGCTCTGCTGCATTAATCTGCTGATTAACAGATTTTGGCTCCTTTCTGTGAAATCCTGCATTTGTTCACTCTTTCCCTTGTTTCTGTATTGAGAGCTGTTTCTGCCTCTCCCTGAATGTTAGTGTGTATGGGGCTGTGTAAAATGTAGAGAAAATGGGGAGAGGGGAGGGTCACTTCAAACATTATAAACCATTTTTACTTATTAGCTTATTTGTTAATGATGTAAAGATGGGGTTAATACCACTGTTTCTATCTTTAAAGGTGACACCAAGCTACAGTATGTAGTATAGTGGTACAGTCTATGGATCACACTGCATGTTTGGACAAGTTGTATGCAATGATAGGTAACTGGGTAATAATCTGCATGTAACCTATGTCCTAGGGCAGGGGTATTAAACCAGCAGATCAGGGACCTCTGCCTATAGGACCTTCATTGTGGCAGTGACTGGGAGAAATACTCATTTCCCAACATCTTCCATCTCCAACCTAAGCCCTTATAAATTGCAATAATAGTGGCAGCAATCAGCAAACAATCCTGCCGCCTACACAAGTGCTGGACCCCGCTGACACCATTGTAAGATATCAGGATTTAATGGACAGTGAAGTGTTTGTCCTGACCGCTGTTAGTGCAGAAAATTATACTGTGTGGAGGGCAGTAATGTAGAATTATACTGTATAAGGAGGGCACTAATAGATCATTATTAGAGATGAGCGAACACTATTCGAAACAGACGTTTTGAATAGCACGCTCCCATAGAAATGAATGGACGCAGCCGGGACGCGGGGGGTTAAGTATGTGTGCCGGCCGCTTCCATTCATTTCTATGGGAGCGTGCTATTCAAAACGTCTGTTTCGAATAGTGTTCGCTCATCTCTAATCATTATAAAACATGGGGCAAATAATAGATCTTTGTAATGTTCAGTGCCCCATCACACCATATAATGTTCCTTAATGCCCTCCCCACAGTATAAATCTCTTTAATGCCCCCCACACAAAATTAAGCCATGCTAACGCACTCACACCATATAATACCACATTAATGCCCCCCACATAATATAAATCCATGCTAATACACCCGCACCGTATAATACTACATTAATGCCCCCCACACAAAATAAAGCCATGCAAATACACCTACACCATATAATACCACATTAATGCCCTCCACACGATATAAAGTCATTCTATTGCACCCGCACTGTATAATACCACATTAATGCCCCACACACAATACAGTATAAAGCCATGCTAATACAACCAAACTGTATAATACTACATTAATGCCCTCCACACAATATAAAGCCATGCTAATACACCCGTACCTTATAATACCACATTAATTCCCCACACACAGTATAAAGCTATGCTAATACACCTGCACCATATAATACCACATTAATGCCCCCGACACAATATAAAGCCATGCTAATACACCTGCACCATATAATACCACATTAATGCCCCCCACACAATATAAAGCTATGCTAATACACCTGCACCATATAATACCACATTAATGCCCCACACACAATATAAAGCTATGCTAATACACCTGCACCATATAATACCACAATAATGCCCCCCACACAATATAAATTAATATGAAATATTTTTCCTAATTTTCCTTGTCTAGAGATGCCTCACAACAAACAGTAAATACTGGAGATGTTCAGCTACTGCGGAGTTCAGACTCCTGTCAGTGCACCTTTACAAAAAGTAGTTGAGTACGAAACTTAGGGGTGAAACACAGGTTGGTATTGTATATTGCTGTTTTTTGTGATGTTATTATTATAAGTGCTCATGGTTTGTTGATCTATTTGAGGCACTCCTATATGTGTATATTTGGGATTATATAGGTTGTTTGCGATATTACATTTTAATTGTGAGGCTGCTATTTATTTTCTTGAATCTCCATTGTTTGTACATTGTGTGATGAACTGATGACGCATTAACATATAGTATTTATTCATGTGTATGGCATCATATAATCTTTATTACAAGCATTTGAGATCTATCTATCTATCTATCTATCTATCTATCTATCTATCTATCTATCTAATCTATCTAAGTGAATATAGATATATTCTGGTGCTTTGCATCATATTTTGTGAGCATTTATGTATATTGCACTATTATGCTAGTATGCATTTATTATATTTGTGAATTATGTTTGCAATGGCCGTATCAGGGTTTGGATGGGACCACTACTATGAATTGTGTTTTTATTATTAGTTTTTAGTGCTAAAATTGTTATTTAATAAAATATTTATAATTCTAATTATGGTTTGTGCATGATTTATTTTGTATATCCATGTAGGTTGTTTATACGTTTTTGTAGACTATACCAATTTTTTTTTATTTATGATATTATGTGTGTTTGGTGGAATTTTGTAGGTTAACACAAACATGCGGTTTTATATACCGCTAGAAAATTGACAGTGCGTTCCCGTTATGTGTCCCGGGGAAGAGATATTGGTGCAGTTGCTGTGAGAAGGGCGTTGGGCTGGGAACGCCCCTCCTGACGGTACTGTGTCCCTTCTGATGGTGAGGAGCTATTGGTAATTGCACTGATATTTCTTCCCCCAGGACACATAACGAGAAAGCGGACAATGCGCTGAATTCAGAACACTGTCGGCTTTCTAGCAGTATATAAAACCACATGTGCCTGAGGACATGAAAGGTCCTCTTTAACTGAATATACTATGGATAGATATCTAAGGAGAGCTGATTAACTCAGAAAAAAACAGGGTGAAAAGATGTTTCATGTAAAAATCCCATTTAAAGAGAAGGGGACACTCACTCCATCTGTACAGTCTCCAGAGGTGACAAGGCTTCTTTACCACAAGGACTGTGAATCTTCTGAATTGTCTCCCCCAGGAGTTGGTCAATGCAAGAACATCTGTCAGTTTCTAAAAACACTTTGCTGTCTTTTTAAAGCAAAATGACATTGATGCTTATGTAATTGCATAAAATTCTTGTTTCTCTCCCCTCTTCCCTTCGGCCATGTCCTTTCCCGTTCCTTTGTTGATCTTGATGGACATATGTCTTTTTCTAAACCATGATGTGTAATTATATAATAAAATGAATAATAATTATAGGTAATAATGTTAACCCCTTCTCAACATTTGATGTACGTGTATGGCAAAATATAGGCACAGAACATATGGAGTGGGGTCAGGAGTCAAGCCCTCTCCATATATAGTGTGTACCAGCTGTATTACACAGCAGCCACCTGGGGGGCATAAACGGTGACTTTTCTCCACTTAGATCCTGCCAGGCTGGGTTGAGATTCTGGGTACTGACTGCCTTTAATGAACTGATAAACAATATACTACAGTAAGGAAGCTTATAATCAAAACTATAGAAAGGTTGACAGCATAAATGTACATGAAGCAGGAGTCTGCAACCCCCAGGACTTGAGGCATATTTCCATGGCCCTATTCCATTTGGGCAAACTCGCCCAGCGGAGTTTCAAGCAGAAGCAGCAAATAGAACAAGAAGCAACATCTAAGTCCAGGTAAGGTAAGTAACATTGTTTATAATGTTTGTCACCTCTCCTGGGCCTCCTCTTATTATACTCTGGGTCTGAAGAAACTCCAGAGAATAATAATAGCTTGTGAGTAGGTAACCCCACGAGTGCTGCTACACGGTGCTCCTGGGCACATACATTTACCACTAATTGGGGGCTGCACATGGACTTACTTCTAATGGGAAAGTACAGGTACGTAGTGTGAAATAGAAATAAACACACGTGTCCAGTAGCATCTCATGGCAGCACTTCTGTGTTAATAGTCTGTGCAATATGACTTTATAATAGAGATTGCCAGCCTTACAATATTGCCTGACACTACAAGTACCTGATCTTTAATTTTTTTTTTTTAATTGGCACACCGTACAAAGAAGGCTGTCTGCTCCTGACATAGAATACGGAGACATATTAAGTATTTGCACTTAGACCCAAACTTTAATTTTAGTAAAGGAGTGACAACTTGTTTTTAGTTGGTTTTACCAGATACCCAATTACTCTTTTTTTATCCATAGCATAGATTTCTGCGGAGTGTAGTCCTTAGTAAAGGACAAATATATAAGTTGGCCTGTCATCCATTTGCAGCTTGAACAGGTGGCATACAAGCGGAGCTTTGCAGGTAAATGGTTGATCCAATGGCCTGAAGCAGAGACTAGAAGTGCTAAAAGACTGATTGCAACGAATGCGTTTGAAGATGAATCTCAGCCACTCGAACACAAGGCAAATAGCCCACAGCACATACATTGGCCACAGCTTCCAATGATACATCTGACAGCTTCGGCATGGAGGCAGGCTGCAAGCTGAGACATATCCAGGTGATAGCTGTGAAGTCACATAGCAGTGGGGACAGGTATAATTGTGGGAAGGGGTATAGCCGGGGGCGATACTACTGAAGTTCAACTTAAAGTGCAATCAAAAAGTCAAATTGTCAAGCTAAAACAGAGAGAAAAATGTAAATGTCCATTGACTGTAGCAGAAATAATGCAGATTATCAGACATCACAACATGTCAGTGAAAGGCTAGAGGCTATTATGCTGGGTGGCTACATTTACATCTCTTAACACTATTACAGATAACCAGTTAGGAAAAAATGGTCACACCGTGCGACTGCAAGTAAGACGCTACCATAGCAGTGCTAGCGGTTTTTTCAAGGTTTCAATTCCTGAAGCAGATTTTTTCCTCGCCAAAATCATTGCCAAAAAACTCTGTGTGAATGAATCAGCTGCAGAATCCGCCTAAAGAAAGGGCAGCTCAGTCTACATAGACCTTTATTGTGAGGGGGTGGATTTTGAGTTGTATTCAGTGCCAAAATCCTCCCCTTCTTGCCCCGTGTGAACGAGCCCTCAGGGTGCATTCACAAGGGGAAAAATGGAGCTGAATTTGGTGTGGAATCCACGTCAGATTCAGTGCTGAAAAAAAAATGCTCCCATTGACTTCAATGGGTTCCTTTTTCTGCTAGCACAACACAACACATTTGCTAAGTTGTCTGGCCTAGCAGAAAAAGGAACCCATTAAAGTCAATGGGAGTTTGTTTTTTTTTGTTTTTTTTTAAGCGCTGAATCTGACGTGCATTCCACACCAAATTCAGCGCCATTTTCTTAGTTGAGAATGCACCCTTATAGGTAACACCACTGACTCATCCCTGTATCCATTACTGACAATAGTTTACATCCGTTTATGTATCCCCCTCTTTGTAAAGAGCGTGCCTAGAGAACTCTCCCATAGACCTCAATGAGTTGTCTCCAGTCTATTGCTGCCTATGGCCATGAGACTGCTGTAACGCATATCACTAAATGCTGCTAACAGTGGAGAGGAGAAACTGAGGCAAGAAGGACTAAAAGTAGAATAAAAGGGGCCACACGGTGGCTCAGTGGTTAGCACTGCAGCCTTGCAGCACTGGAGTCCTGGTGTTCAAATGCCACCATGGACAAAAAACCATCTGCAAGGAGTTTGTATGTTCTCCCCGTGTTTGCATGGATTTCCATCCCATATTACAAAAAAAAAGACATACTGATAGGGAAAAATGTACATTGTGAGCTCTGTGTGGGGCTCACAATCTACATTAAAAAAAAAAAAAAAAGAAAAAAAAAAAAAGTAGAATAAAAATCTACAGAAAATAAAAACTAATTAGAAAAAGACACATTTTCCATCTGGCTTTAATAAATATAAATTGGTGATACATTCTATTTATTTCATTTTGGCCCATAAACTTTTTTTTAGTTGTAAAACCACTAAAATATAACTATGTCAAGAAATAGGTGCCGAATAATTTCATCTAGACGATATCACAGAGGTGGCTGATGAAGGCTTTGAAGCTCAGGGCATAGGAAAGCATTATATAGGTACAGCTGTGCAAGGGAAGGGTAAGGATCTGCTGACCTATGAGATCACCATGTTCCATAGTTACTCTGACTCTTCCTATTCTCTAATTATTAGCAGTTCTTCCTTTGAGGCTTGTAATAATCTGATATCATAGCAGGTCAGCAGAAATATAGACTAAAATGTAATTATGACAGTCCAAACTCTAATACGATATTACATTCTCTATTATTACGATGTGTAGAAGTGACTTACTCAGCCACGGCACTGAGTGCAGGATATGACTATGTATGTATGGCCACTCTTTGCATCTTCATGTGCTTCTTACAATCCAGAATTCTGCTAAGCATTTTAGGATTTTCAGGCAGCAGACTACTTAAAGGGCTACCGCACAGTCTCCGCATGAGTCATTTGGACAGGAAAGTAGATTGTGAACTACTTTTCTGTCCACATGTTCCGTGTGAAAAGCACACGGACCCCATTACAGTCTATGGGGTCCATGTGCTTTCACTGTACACCACTTGTCAATGCATTTGGTAGCCGTTCGGGGAGGGGGGGGGGTTCCTCATGCGGACTCCCCCAAACGGATTACCGACACAGATGTGAACAAGGCCTTAGCAGGAACAGTCTAAAGCAAGGACTCGGTACAAAAATGTTTATTCACAGAGTTTTAGGAATTTGCAAATGGCTGTCAGATAATATTTTCATTCAGTTGTACTTTGGGCCACCAGCTCGACACTGCACGTATTTTATACTGTAATTCTTACAGTTATGTCATAGAACATGGAGTAATAAACGTGAGGTCATAATGCAGATGGCGAGATATTCAAGCCTTTGCAATTTTACATTGAGAAACCTTTTACTGAAATTGTCCCACAATTTTTGGATGCACGTTTTCACAGATTGCTGAACCCTGAATTTTTGCTTCTGGAAGAATCTGCCTCTATTCTCCAACATGTTCATTATTACAGTCAAGTGACTTAGTTGAAAATTGCCCCTCCAGCTGTTTTTTTTTGTTGTTGTTGTCAATTTCTAAATGAATTAATTTTTAAAAATGGAATGGAAAATGTTCTAACTTTTAACTTGTGATGTGTGATCTATTGTGAATAAAATATGGTCACATGAGATTTCCAAATCATTGCAGGCATCCTCTCCGTTCAGCAACGCCCCCTTCTTCAAAGATGCTTTTTCAACTTGTTGAAATAAGAGCTACATAAGACAACAACAACATAATCCAAGTCTCGCGCATGCGCCCTGCACCATCTTTTTTCTCTTCTTAAACGAGCCAGGTGCCCCCTATCAATACAGCTATACAAAGGTTTAACTTTATTCTTCAGGATTATGGATATAGTATATGTACATGCAGTAGGGGACTAATGGGAAAAAGGGACACTACTAGTACCATACAGACTATAATATGAAGAGATCCTCCTCCTTATTTATGACATGGGGTCAGCTCCCAATTTACCACACATACATGTAGATAGATAGATAGATAGATAGATAGATAGATAGATAGATAGATAGATAGATAGATACCGTGTTTCCCCGATAGTAAGACACCACCGATAGTAAGACGTAGCGGGGGTTTTAGGGAGGTCGGCTAATGTAAGACATACCCCGAAAGTAAGACATAGTGGGACTTTCGGGGTAAAAATAATGTAAGACACTGTCTTACTTTCAGGGGGGGTGTTACTACTGTATCGGGGAAACACGGGGCTCCGCTGTGCTGTGAGAGCCGGGGGGAACTCCCTGGAGAGGGAGAGGGCGTTCCCCCCGGCTCTCACAGCACAGCGCTGGGAAGAAGGACTTTGCCGGCGGCCGCTTAACCCCCCGCGTGCCGCTCGGCACGCGAGGAGGTAAAGGGATTCTTCCATTAAAAGAAGTTATTTCCTCTGACCACGTCAGAATAGCCTGAAAAAAGGCTATTCGTCTCCTACCTGTTGCCATAGCCACCGCCGCCTTCTTCCTCAGCTGTGTCCGCCCACGTTATCCTACTAATAAATGTGAAACCCGGGGGAGTTGGTATGTGTAGCACTGGCGGGGGACATTGTTGCGTGGCGCGCTGGGGACCGGATGCTGTGCGTTGATGGGAGTGGCGGGCTTCGATGCAGTACGGCGAGGAAACTGGCTCGGTAATGCCCCACATGCGCAGGGAAGGCGCACGGGTGTGCGGGGGAGTGTGGGTCTGGGAGTGAGGGCGGCGCGGACGAAGTCGCAGGTAATGCTAGTATTATATAATATTATGCATAATGCTACATGATAAGAGTATCAGTATCAGTTTATGTTCTCCCCTACAGCTAGTGTTGTTTTCATGAAGTATAGTGTTGTTATTGTATGTTTTTCATTCCCTTTTTCATTCCTTCCTTCCTAGTAAATTTCCTATATCTCTCTATAAAAATACAGGTAGACAAGATTGTATTTAAGAGGACCTGTCACACTCCTAAAATGTTGTAGTATTTTCTTGCATTTCCCATGAATTCATCATCCTACATCATCGACTGTACGACTCTTTGTTGTTCTGTTCCTCTGTAATTCCTCCTGAATATTGACGAATACCTTACCAACTGAGTATTCCCATTCCCATTGTCAGAGCAGGGTATCCTTACCCAGTCACTACTGATTGGACATTGTTTAGGGAGTTGTCCTCAACCAGTAACTTATACTTATCAATTTATGTATAAGAAATACACATAAATATTAACTGAAATAGACACATCAGAAGGAGCAGACAGATGCTCTTTAAAGGGAGTCTGTCAACAGACCTCAGCTTATCAACCCAGTCCCACAGATAGATAGACAGACAGACAGACAGACAGACAGACAGACAGACAGATAGATAGATAGACAGATAGATAGATAGATAGATGTAAGGATTGGAGTCAGGGTCAGGCAGTGCAAAGTGACACAGCTGGAAAGCAACACTGTGCGACAAAAGGGGTCGCAGGCCCTGCAGCTATAACTATGCTGTAATATCTGAGATGAGGCAGACCCATGCACTTCCTAATTGAAGTGCGCCTACCACGGCTCCTACACTTCTATCCGGTGGCTAGGATAAGGGGAGAGGAGGCCCTGAAAGTCCTAGGGACTGGAGTCACGGGGTCACACCTAAACAGAAAGCACAGTGTAAATGCAATGCAAAACAAAAGACTAAACAGCATGGAAACAGGGAGGACCACAAGTCCCAGCAAGACACAGAAGAGAAGGCGAGGTCAGACGAGCAAGAGGTCGAGCCAGGAGATATAATAAAGGTACCAAATCAAAAGACAAGGGATAGTCAAAAATACAAGCCGGGTAAATAAACCAAGAAAACAGACCGAATAAAAACAGACAGGGAATCAGACTGAGCAGAGGAACCAGGAACCACAAAGTGAATGGCTGGCAAGGATCCATGCCTGGGTGGGGATTAAATAGCAGCAGAGAACACACCTGATGGCTAATGACATGGAGACTGAAGGCAAGGAAAAGATTAACCCTTAATGACCTAAGCACACCCAATAGAACTCCTAACACGTCTCCCAGGGAGACGCCGCGCAGCAAGGAGACCGCAGCGACTCCGTATCCTGACAATAGATAGATAGATAGATAGATAGATAGATAGATAGGTTAAGGTCAGCCAAATAACACAGTGTTTTCCTCTTATAAATCACTGCCTCCATCACTGAGGTATTGACTAGAGATGAGCGAACACTAAAATGTTCGAGGTTCGAAATTCGATTCGAACAGCCGCTCACTGTTCGAGTGTTCGAATGGGTTTCGAACCCCATTATAGTCTATGGGGAACATAAACTCGTTAAGGGGGAAACCCAAATTCGTGTCTGGAGGGTCACCAAGTCCACTATGACACCCCAGGAAATGATACCAACACCCTGGAATGACACTGGGACAGCAGGGGAAGCATGTCTGGGGGCATAAAAGTCACTTTATTTCATGGAAATCCCTGTCAGTTTGCGATTTTCGCAAGCTAACTTTTCCCCATAGAAATGCATTGGCCAGTGCTGATTGGCCAGAGTACGGAACTCGACCAATCAGCACTGGCTCTGCTGGAGGAGGCGGAGTCTAAGATAGCTCCACACCAGTCTCCATTCAGGTCCGACCTTAGACTCCGCCTCCTCCCGCAGAGCCAGCGCTGATTGGCCGAAGGCTGGCCTATGCATTCCTATGCGAATGCAGAGACTTAGCAGTGCTGAGTCAGTTTTGCTCAACTACACATCTGATGCACACTCGGCACTGCTACATCAGATGTAGCAATCTGATGTAGCAGAGCCGAGGGTGCACTAGAACCCCTGTGCAAACTCAGTTCACGCTAATAGAATGCATTGGCCAGCGCTGATTGGCCAATGCATTCTATTAGCCCGATGAAGTAGAGCTGAATGTGTGTGCTAAGCACACACATTCAGCACTGCTTCATCATGCCAATACAATGCATTAGCCAGTGCTGATTGGCCAGAGTACGGAATTCGGCCAATCAGCGCTGGCTCTGCTGGAGGAGGCGGAGTCTAAGGTCGGACCTGAATGGAGACTGGTGTGGAGCGATCTTAGACTCCGCCTCCTCCAGCAGAGCCAGCGCTGATTGGCCGAATTCCGTACTCTGGCCAATCAGCGCTGGCCAATGCATTCTATTAGCCCGATGAAGTAGAGCTGAATGTGTGTGCTAAGCACACACATTCAGCACTGCTTCATCACGCCAATACAATGCATTAGCCAGTGCTGATTGGCCAGAGTACGGAATTCGGCCAATCAGCGCTGGCTCTGCTGGAGGAGGCGGAGTCTAAGGTCGGACCTGAATGGAGACTGGTGTGGAGCGATCTTAGACTCCGCCTCCTCCAGCAGAGCCAGCGCTGATTGGCCGAATTCCGTACTCTGGCCAATCAGCGCTGGCCAATGCATTCTATTAGCCCGATGAAGTAGAGCTGAATGTGTGTGCTTAGCACACACATTCAGCTCTACTTCATCAGGCTAATAGAATGCATTGGCCAATCAGCGCTGGCCAATGCATTCTATTAGCTTGATGAAGCAGAGTGTGCACAAGGGTTCAAGCGCACCCTCGGCTCTGATGTAGCAGAGCCGAGGGTGCACAAGGGTTCAAGTGCACCCTCGGCTCTCCTACATCAGAGCCGAGGGTGCGCTTGAACCCTTGTGCAGCCTCGGCTCTGCTACATCAGAGCCGAGGGTGCGCTTGAACCCTTGTGCACACTCTGCTTCATCAAGCTAATAGAGTGCATTGGCCAGCGCTGATTGGCCAGAGTACGGAATTCGGCCAATCAGCGCTGGCCAATGCATCCCTATGGGAAAAAGTTTAGCTCAGAAAAATCATAATTACACACCCGATAGAGCCCCAAAAAGTTATTTTTAATAACATTCCCCCCTAAATAAAGGTTATCCCTAGCTATCCCTGCCTGTACAGCTATCCCTGTCTCATAGTCACAAAGTTCACATTCTCATATGACCCGGATTTGAAATCCACTATTCGTCTAAAATGGAGGTCACCTGATTTCGGCAGCCAATGACTTTTTCCAATTTTTTTCAATGCCCCCGGTGTTGTAGTTCCTGTCCCACCTCCCCTGCGCTGTTATTGGTGCAAAAAAGGCGCCAGGGAAGGTGGGAGGGGAATCGAATTTTGGCGCACTTTACCACGCGGTGTTCGATTCGAACATGGCGAACACCCTGATATCCGATCGAACATGTGTTCGATAGAACACTGTTCGCTCATCTCTAGTATTGACCAGTTGATCAACATGGAAATGAGCTAATTTGCTTATTGACAAAAAAATGTATATTGGCAGCAGAGACAGTGATTCACCATTTCATTCAGTCAACTCTAACCTATCTATCTGTGGGGCCAGGTTGATAAGCTGGTGATAGACTCTGTTTAATCCTTCATGATATTAAGAAATTATTATTTACGTATCAGCCATACTTCCTTAGCCTTAGGAAGAGATCAGTGGTAAAACTAAAGAATAATAAAAATGGGAATATTTTGAGGGGTTGTCCATGACTTTACTATGAGTGACCTATCCTTAGTACTGGTCATGAATAGTAGATTGGTAGATGTCTGACTTCTGACACCCTTGCCTCAGATGTTTGCTGGAGCAGCAGTAGACCTGGACAATGCAGCGCTAGACACTGTGTAACAGTTGGCAAGGGCCCAGGAGGCTCATTTCCATGGGACTGAGCCTGCAGTACCTTTTCCAACCACTATAGTGTGTACTGAGCTGCATGGAGTCTGTCAAACAGCTGGTGGGTTTCCCAAGAGTTAGATGCTGCACCAATTTACTATTCCTGAGCTATCCTACGGACAACCTTAAAGTCAATAGTCCTGCGATGTCCTCTGAATACTTCTGATCAAAGAAAGACTATGTTGAAATGTTTTATATATCCAAGATAAAAAACATTAGAAATTGGATGTAAAATAACATCCATATAACAGAACTAGCTATCCGATCCCACAACTAGTAAAACAGTCTGTTCTGAAGATAACTTGCTTACGATATAATTCTTATTTATGTCCTGTGCTTAGAGTATTCCTTGCTGAATTCATTTGACTCTTGTTACATAAGCATGATGGGCGTAGCCAGCTTTGTATGTATAATAAAGTGTCTGCCTGTTCTATGGGTGTGCCAGTGGGGAAACCTCCCCTATGTGTTTCCCCCTCTGTGGAAAGAGTAATTAAACTGTATTTCATATGTTTTTGGGCCAAGGGCAGAGCTGGGGCCACGCTACCTCCCTCTGTTTATTTTGGCTGAGGCAGAGAACAATGACTCATTTGAATATTGTTGATGTGCACAGTTAATGTTCCATTAATCGCTTGGCCCCAGGTCCCGCCGGGGCTCTTCCGCAGCTTTCTGCAAATCCACGTAGTTGGTGTCATAGAGGGAGATGGAAGCTGTTGTAAGTGCTGTGTAAACAGTGTGCTCACTTTATCAGATATTTCCATATCACAACTCCGTATATGCCACTAGTTCCATCAGTTCCCTGGGAATTGGGATATTTTGTTAGACCTCACCTGCACAGCATGAGAATCAAATACCTACTAAGTATTATTTTCCCATGTGGAAAGTGAAATGCTATCATAGTGATAACAATAAATACTAAAGGTGATATTACTCATATCGGGTTCAGTTCTTGAAGTGTTCTCTGTATTCCGACTTCGAACGCACTCTATATTCAGCTACGACAGTGAGGTGAACCTGTCATTATATATAACCTATTGTTATGTTGGACGATACTCTGTAGGGCCATTAGATCCATAACAGAGGTAGGGTTCCTACTGCTGACACTATGGCTTCTGTAAGTTTTCTATAGCGGTTTGACAACAGGTACAGACCAGCCTGCCACAATATTCTTGCCATATCAAAATCTAACAGATCCTATTATGGCTCAGGGCTCGTTCACATCTGCGCCCGGGGTCTCCATTATGCAGGTTTCCGTTTCCTGCCCAAAACTGGACAGGAGATGGAGACCTGCAGGTATGTTTCAAACCCATTCATTTGAATGGGTTTGAAAAGTGTCCGGCCGTGAGCACCGGTGAGTGTTTTGTGCTCTCTGCGGCGAAACCATTTTTTTTTCTTTAACCGGACACAAAGTCGGACATGCAGGACTTTGTGTCCATTTAAAAAAAAAAAAAAACGGTTTTGCCACGGAGAGGAAAAAATGCTCACCAGCACTCACAATCGGACACAGTCTGTCAGGTTTCTGTCTTCTGTCGGCAGAAGATGGAAACTGAAAGCGGAGACCCGGGGCACAGGTGCGAACCCAACGTCAAAGTAGTAGAGTGTATATCCAGCTCACCCTTACTTTCACTTCATGAAGCCGAGATTGCCGGAAACTCAGGCGGATTCAAACCTGTGGGAAAATTGTTGCATCCAAAATGGAAGTGAATCCAGCATCAACCGAAGAATGATGAATAAAATATAACCTTTATTAAGCTCTCACTTAAAAAATCTTCACATGAAATCCATTATCAAAGGAATTTTTGCAATATAGCAAGGCTACGCGTTTCGGAGCTCCATTTTAGCTCCTTCCTCAAGGCATGCTGTTCACATTCTACACACCACTTTTAAACACCTTTAATTAATTACTCCACCCCTAAAAAGATTAACCCTTTAAGAACAAAACTATGCTAATTACAAGCATTATAATCTTTGACATGACTTATCACAACATTTGGTATGAATAATAATAACATTTATTATAAATACATCCATCTTTAAATTATGTCTGCACAATCGCATCATAATAAAGCTATTATCAATACTATCATCTACAAATGACAATCCTATATTAATAAAGGCACATAATTTATTCTCATATGTACAAAAATAAAGAACTAGTTGTACCTGTATCTCTTCCGTGAACCCAATCCATTAGGATTTTTCCATATCCAGTTTAAAGTGGATAATTTACATTTGCCATTGCTCTTTTAATCGCTATGATACTAAACTTCTCTCTAGTAATTCTCTAACTAAGCATCTTGGAGACATATGAAAGCAGAGAATCTCATCTTTTATATGACAGCCGAGACAGATGATATAAAACAAAGAAGTACAGATAGTGGAAGTGAAGCCTCCTTCTATCAGCAGTTACATACTGACAATACACAGTAATGCAGATTCTAACAATCGCTAGTTAGAGCGTTACTAGAGAGAACATCAGAGCATGTTTTATATGAAAATTAAGAAAAATAGGTTAAAGAATATTACAAAATGCCCTCAAACCCACCTCCCCACAATAGTGAAAAAATGAAAGGACACTTACACTTTAACCCTTTCAGGATCAAGCGTTATTGATGCCCCAATGCTTAGGCCAAATTTAGCACTTTGGTATACATTGCTTTACACAGCAATATCTAGGATAGATAGATGGATAGATAGATAGATAGATAGATAGATAGATAGACAGACACACATCTATATCTAGTAGGTAATTACAGTAGATTATTCTTATCCTATTAATATTATAAATGTGAAAGTTTGTGGGTTTGTGTGTTTGGATGTTTGCATGTTCGGATGTTTGTTCCTCAATCACGGAAAAACCGCTCCACCGATTTGGCTGAAATTTTCCACAAACATACTCATTACACTCGATTAAACAATAGGCTACTTTTCGTCACAATAGCGCACATACGTTTGTGCCAGGACCCCCACAAAACTCAAACTCACACCACCATCTCTGCAATCTCACACACTTTGGACCATAGCAAGCCACAAAATTCATATTGCCCTCTACAGCCTAGCCCCTAACCCCACACAATCACATATACATATACTTTACCACTTTGCCCCTCACCTTAACGATACTCCAGGAGGCGCTCTATAACGGAGCAGCCATGTTTGCCAACCCCCACCACTCTGACAATCCGCGACACCGCCCACCCATGTTAATACCCCTAGGCGGTCTAATAAATGCAAAAAAAAAGTTTAAAAAAAGTAAAAAAATCTAAAAAAAATAAATAAAAAGGATAAAAAATTAAAATCACCCCCCTTTCCCTAGAACACATATAAAAGTAGTTAAAAACTGTGAAACACACACAAGTTAGGTATCCGCGCGTCATAAATCGCCTGCTCTACAAAGTTATACAAATATTTTTCCTGTTCGGTAAACGCCGTAGCGGGAAAAATGGTCAAAAGTGCCAAACCGCCATTTTTTCACTGTTTTGATTCTGATAAAAATTTGAATAAAAAGTGATCAAAGCAATAACATTTCCCGAAAATGGTAGAACTACAAAGTACACCCGTTCCCGCAAAAAAAGACGCCCTGTACACGCATGTATAAAAAAGTTACGGCTGTCGGAATATGGCGACTTTTCAAAAAATAATTTTTTAACACAGGTTTGGATTTTTTTTAAGGCGTCAAAATGTAAATAAAACCATATAAATTTGGTATCCCCGGAATCGTAACGAAACACAGAATACAGGGGACATGTCATTTTGGTTGCACAGTGAACGCCGTAAAACCAAAGCCTGTAAGAAAGTCGCAGAAATGCATTTTTTCTTCAAATCCACCCCATTCAGAATTTTTTCCCTGCTTCCCAGTACATTATATAGAATAAATAATGGCGGCATCATGAAGAAAAATTTGTCCCAGGAAAAATTAAGACCTCATATGGCTCTGGGAGCGGAGAAATAAAAAAGTTATGGGGTTTAGAAGGAGGGGAGTCAAAAACGAAAATCAAAAAATGCCATCGGCGGGAAAGGGTTAACTTCAAATACCTCTGTCCCAAAGTCACTATGTAAAGTTTCTCACAACACCGTATATATAGCAGCTCTAATACAAATTAACTTCAACACAAAAGTCTCACGTATTCTCTGAATTTCAGCAAAAACAAGATACAAAGTTACATTTCATATCCCATACCGTATACACAGTACAAAAACCTTACCCACACCTGTATATACCCACTGCTACAATCACCGCAGACGAAGTCGTGGGTACCAGCTAGTATGTATATAAGATGATACAGAGCATATAATAAAAGAATAAAGTGGGAAATCACATATCCTACTAATATTACAAATGTGAAAGTTCTTGTGTTTGGATGTTTGTTCCTCAATCACACAAAAACAGCTGAACGGATTTGTAAGTTGAGCATTATGCATCAACATTGGGAAGAGATTTTGGTAAAGACATTCTTGAATCTGATCGCGAGGAGGATTTAGGCAGTGTTGATAGCCAAAGGTGGATTTACAAAATAATAAAAATTAAAAGTTTGATTTTTAGGCAAAACAGTAACATGACAGAGAATCTATGTAACTAATCATTTGCAAGTCAATTTATGTAACAGCCAAGATGATTGTCTACAAAATGATGGTAGTCTCACGATAGAAACTGTAGTGAATGGTGAGATATGGAACCTTAAAGTCAAAAGTTCAAAACATTGTTACCCTTTTTCTCGTCAGAGTATTATACAGCAAAGACCTGACACTAATGCCCACAATCAGATGCCCGCACTGATTACAATCATTACACCTCCCTGTACCTCGTTGAACGATCCTCAATCCCTGAAACAAAATCCCAGGCTTGTCTTGAATTAACTTCTATTACAGGCTGCTCTATACAGTCTGTAATAGAAGTGTCAGTAATTGGCAATACAATTCAATGTATTGACATTGCTTTATTGATCAGACCCTGGTGTTCAACACCCCCCGGGGGTCAAATAAATACAAGGGGAAAAAAAGTAAAAAAATAAAAAAATAAAATAAAAAGGCATTAAAAATTCAAATTACCCCATTTTTCCTAGAACAAATATAAAAGTACTTAAATAAAGTGAAACACATACACATTAGGCATCCCTGTGTCCACAAAATACCTGATATACAAAAAAACACTTCCTATATGGGAAAGAACCATACTGCTGGGTTTTTTTTTGCTGTTTCACCTCTTTTAAAAATTTGAATACAAAATGATCAAGGCAATAGACATTCCCCAAAATAGTATAACTAAAATGTACATCTGACCCTGCAAAAATAAAAGGAAGGTGTAAGAATATGGCGATTCCAAGAATTTTTTTTTTTTAATTTTTGGAATAAAAAGGGGTTAAAACATAAATAAAACTATATATACATTTATATACATTTCCTCTAGGCATCAGCACCCCTGCAAAGGCAATCTCAAGGTGCCAATGCCTTTACATGCCAGCTGGAGGTCTAATGAAGGCCCCCAGGTCTGCCTTCTGTATATTCCTATTGGAATCCTAATTCTATCAAACTGGGACAGGCAATATACTGTAATACATTGCACTACTAAGGTAGTGCAATGTATTATGTAAGTGATCTGAAGATTGCAAGTTCAACTCTTCTTGGGAGACTTAAAAATAGTATATAAAAAGTTAGTAATAAAAAAATTAAAACAACACACATATTTAGCATTGACAATGTTTATAATGACCCAAAGAACACAGTAATATTATTATTATTATGCCAGAAATGCTGTTTTTTCTCTGTCTGTTATAGAATAAAAAATTATAAAAAGCGATCAACAGAATTATGTTGTCCATATTGGTATCAACAAAAAACAAAACAAAATAAGCCCCCACACAAAAAATTCCCTAGACTTAGACTTGTGACTCCAGAACATGCTTCCCAATAACTGACACTGCAGGCACATGAATTATATGGGAATCTGTTATTACCATATACATCACATTCTACAGTACTTTAGGCCACTCTTCCATTATACTTGGGTCTAAGCAGTTTCGGCTAGCTCATTGCTGGCGTAGATTGCAGTTTCTGGTGAATGGGCCACCTGAGATATCCCAAAATGATTAAGACCTGCAAGCAACATCTCACGCCAGGCAAGGCGATTATTAAGATTGGTATACACCAGTCTTAATAACTCATGCCCTCCGATTTCAGGTAAAGACAGTGATGAACACCATGGTATTACTTTCTCAGGGATTAAACAGTTATGCTGAGAGAATGTAAAGATTATACATGAAAAGTATATTTGTTCAGGCAAAAGGAAGTGCAGAGAGTATCTGACATAATAAAATTCACCATAAAATGTACCATCTATTTATTTAAGCCAGGGATAAGATTTCTAGGCTCAGATTTGACGTCTGGACAAGAACAATCATGTGATTTGTAAACTGTGAAATAAGTAAGAGGAGGAACATGCCCTAGGAAAGAATGTCAAGCAGATCTCTGTCCAAGAAAGTGCTTTTTATTAGACTTTGATTGAGCCTAGTAGCAGTACATTGAGATTTATCCTTTACATTGAGATTTATCCTTTACATTACCCTGCCTCTTTTAGTATGTCACTTAGACTGACATTTTCCAATACAGGAAGGATGTTCTCTCGGATAATCACCGTGAATCAACTTAGGGAAGCTTTCAGTTGCACAGAACTCCACGTAGCTTGTCTGTCAGTGAAAGATATATTACAATAGAAAAAATAATGTTTTATGGAATTTCGGTTCTTGAATCAAAGGTCGTATGAGGATTCTGCAGAAGTCCTGGCAGTATTATCTATATTGTGGCTGACTTGAAGTATATAGCAGTGGGGCCTTGGTTGTACAGATGAGTGCTGTCTATGGTGCAGGTGTTTAGCTCACTACTTTATCCAAGCTACACCTTTCACAAATTAAATCTATAAATTAACCAGTTAGTAAATCATAGACCTTTCTGGTCCTCCCCTAGTTAGACATGTGTCAGATATTAGTTACGACAATCCCTATCTATGTGCTAGGGGCAGGGGTGTCAAACTCATTTTTCACCGAGACCCACATCTGGGTTATGGTTACCTTCAAAGGTCATTTGTAATTGTAAGACTGGGTTCAAACCTACGCTCTATCACCGTTTGGGGATTCTGTCCCCCCATTCTGCTTGAAAAATGCGGCAATGCAAGTAGGACTTTTCTCTCCTCATTTTATGGGCGGAAACCCGATGGAACCTATTATAATCTATGGGGTCCATGGGTTTCAGTGGGTAACCGCTTCTTAAGTGGACTGGGTTTTTGTTTTTTTGGCTCCCAAATGGACCCAAAGAATGGAAACCCCAATGCAGGTGTGAACCTAGTGTAAGACTATATGCATTACTGATGTATATTGTACTCCTTTACCTCTGACACTGCTCATAACACAAAAGACATACTGTTTTTCCCCCTTTTAGCTCAGACATATATCCGTATTTTTCGGACTATAAGACGCACTGGACTATAAGATGCACCTAGGTTTTAGAGGAGGAAAATAGGGAAAAAAATTTTTTTTAGCAAAAAAAGGTAAAATATTTAATATATGGGAGTTGTAGTTTTGCAACAGCTGCAAGGCCACATTGACAGGTGACCCTGCAGCTGTACGGGGATGCATAGTGTTTTTTTTTGTGGGGGCCAGCTGTACTTTTTAGTTATACCATTTTGGGGAATATCTATTGCTTTAGATCACCTTGTATTGAAAAAAAACCTGGTGGTTTATGATATATATATATATATATATATATATATATATATATATATATATATATATATATTTTTCTAGGGACAGGAGGTGATTTAGAACTTTTATTTATATTTTTAAAGCTTTTTTTTTTTTTTTTTACTATTTTATTCCCCCCCGGGGGCTTGAACCTGCGGTCACTTGATTGCAAGTCCCATAGACGGCAATACAACTGTATTGCCGTCTATGGGACATTCTGTCTATTAGTATTACGGCTGGTCATAGAGACCAGCCGCAATACTAATACAGCAGTGACAGGCCTGGGAGCCTCATTAGGCTACTGGCTGTCACCCGAACAGGTCGGCTCCTGCGATATCGCTGCGCAGGAGCCGGCCTGCAACTCTACAGGTACGGGGCCGGTGGGGACCGGCCCCGGGGGAGAAGGGGCCACCGATACTGACCCGGCATCCGCTGTACTAGAGAGGCGGATGCCGGGGAGGGATAGACGCTGGCACAGGTGCCGGGGTCTGAGACATCGCTGCGCTCCTCTGCCCTGCCTGAAGCCAGCGGCGGGGGGACGGAGGAGCTAAATAGCATCGCCCCTGCTGCTGGCTTCATGCAGGCAGAGGAGCGCAGCGATGTCTCAGGCCCCGGCGTCTATCCCTTTCCGGCTTCCGCCTCTCTAGTACAGCGGGTGCCAGGCGCCACATTCGGACTATAAGACGCACCCTTCTTTTCCCCCCAAATTTGGGGGGAAAAAAGTGCGTCTTATAGTCCAAAAAATACGGACTTTTCCATCCTTCATTAAATTCCTTTCTGTCTGTATTAATTTTTTTCTTGTTGGGCATTTTGGGATTATTTCTGAGCTTGTTGGAAATCCACTGATGTAGAAATACTATAGTGTGCATCCTTCTACGTGAGGCACAAAATTGAAATTGATATGATCATCCTTACAACAGGCTAAAATATCAGATTGAAGAGTAAAAGATTTCCAATGATGACTGAAGGGGCGCCAGCACCCCAGCAATTATAGTGTAAAGGGTTAGAAGTTCTTGTTGGTATTCTGGAGCCTTAGCACTAGTATGTAAGATGATACATTTGGAAATGGAGCTTTAAACAGGCAGCTCTATTGTCATGTCCTGCAATTAATGAACTGGCTGATGGCGGTCACTACAAGACAAGAAAACACATCAATAGTAATTTTTATGTATCACATTTATCGCCACCCTCACTGCAATAGTCCTGTATGTCTATGTGACCTCCAAATATTGGTGCATATGGTGGGGGTGACTTTATGCTCTGTATACTCTGGGAGTATGGGCTAACTGACTGCAAAGAGATATTGAAGTCCTTAAACGGAGAAACCAACATATCAACTCCCATATAGATAGGTTAATCTCACCCTTGTGATTCAGTAAATCCTTTGCTGTTTTTGTCAATATGCACGTGAGATCTTTGGAGAAACGTAATTGCCAATGCTCTTGTTGCTCCAAAAAATTCATCTGCATATTGAGAAAAGTGGTGAATGGAGACACTGATTCTCAAGGGAAAAACACTGAAGAATATTCTTGGGACCTCTCAGCCATCATGGAATAAGGACGGTTGTCTTCCTATTATCTGTCTGCTTTCCAGTCATCGGTCTTTCATTTCCCAGCAATAATCTATGGCTGATCTTTATTTAGTGTAAAAGGTCACACACAGGGAAATAGTTTATTATTACGCCAGATACTACTATGCCTGTACTAGTCATTGGTGTATTTGTTTTCGCTGCATGTTACTACCTCCTACAGTCTCCGCCCTGATTTATTGGCTTTTCTCACGTCAGATGATTCTCTGATTAATTATTCTGACACTAAATGACTTAACACATGTATTCATCATTACATAAACAGAAACAAGTTTCACCCCACATTATTTTCACTTTTGCTACAGATGGGGGCAGCACCTTTGCATCATTGCTAGCGCTTATATGATAAAACATGGCATAGACTTAACCCATGACTGACTGGTGTTAGCACATTGTGTTAACGCCAATTATACACAATGACAGAGTCTTTTATACATGAATTTATTACATCTCATATGGTATTATCCTATTTTCTACACTGGTTATCAGAAATGATCAAGTGTCTATGGAAAACATTATATCAGCCAAGTGTGTTATTATTAGAGATGAGCGAACAGTGTTCTATCGAACTCATGTTCGATCGGATATTAGGCTGTTCGGCATGTTCGAATCGAATCGAACACCGCGTGGTAAAGTGCGCCATTACTCGATTCCCCTCCCACCTTCCCTGGCGCCTTTTTTGCTCCAATAACAGCGCAGGGTAGGTGGGACAGGAACTACGACACCGGTGACGTTGAAAAAAGTAGGCAAAACCCATTGGCTGCCGAAAACATGTGACCTCTAATTTAAAAGAACAGCGACGCCCAGCTTCGCGTCATTCTGAGCTTGCAATTCACCGAGGACGGAGGTTTCCGTCCAGCTAGCTAGGGCTTAGATTCTGGGTAGGCAGGGACAGGCTAGGATAGGAAGGAGAAGACAACCAACAGCTCTTGTAAGAGCTAAATTCCAGGGAGAAGCTTGTCAGTGTAACGTGGCACTGACGGGCTCAATCGCCGCAACCCAGCTTTCCCAGGATCCTGAATGGAATACACTGTCAGTGTATTCCCGTATACCCGATATATACCCCGATACCCGTTCCAACGGTGTGCCCCCCCACCTTCACCCCAGAAATACCCTGCAAGTCCCCTAGCAATAGAATTGGGGCTATATACACCCACAATTTTTACTACTGGTATACAGTGCCATTGTCTGACTGGGAATTCAAAGAATATATTGGGAATACAAATACCCTCATTTCTTGCTACTGCCATATAGTGCCAGTTTCTGACTGGTAATTCAAAGAATATATTGGGGTTACGTGCACCCACAATTTTTACTACTGGTATACAGTGCCATTGTCTGACTGGGAATTCAAAGAATATATTGGGAATACAAATACCCTCATTTCTTGCTACTGCCATATAGTGCCAGTGTCTGACTGGGAATTCAAAGAATATATTGGGGTTACGTGCACCCACAATTTTTACTACTGGTATACAGTGCCATTGTCTGACTGGGAATTCAAAGAATATATTGGGAATACAAATACCCTCATTTCTTGCTACTGCCATATAGTGCCAGTGTCTGACTGGGAATTCAAAGAATATATTGGGGTTACGTGCACCCACAATTTTTACTACTGGTATACAGTGCCATTGTCTGACTGGGAATTCAAAGAATATATTGGGAATACAAATACCCTCATTTCTTGCTACTGCCATATAGTGCCAGTGTCTGACTGGTAATTCAAAGAATATATTGGGGTTACGTGCACCCACAATTTTTACTACTGGTATACAGTGCCATTGTCTGACTGGGAATTCAAAGAATATATTGGGGTTATAAATACCCTCATTTCTTGCTACTGCCATATAGTGCCAGTTTCTGACTGGTAATTCAAAGAATATATTGGGGTTACGTGCACCCACAATTTTTACTACTGGTATACAGTGCCATTGTCTGACTGGGAATTCAAAGAGTATATTGGGAATACAAATACCCTCATTTCTTGCTACTGCCATATAGTGCCAGTGTCTGACTGGGAATTCAAAGAATATATTGGGGTTACGTGCACCCACAATTTTTACTACTGGTATACAGTGCCATTGTCTGACTGGGAATTCAAAGAATATATTGGGAATACAAATACCCTCATTTCTTGCTACTGCCATATAGTGCCAGTGTCTGACTGGTAATTCAAAGAATATATTGGGGTTACGTGCACCCACAATTTTTACTACTGGTATACAGTGCCATTGTCTGACTGGGAATTCAAAGAATATATTGGGAATACAAATACCCTCATTTCTTGCTACTGCCATATAGTGCCAGTGTCTGACTGGGAATTCAAAGAATATATTGGGGTTACGTGCACCCACAATTTTTACTACTGGTATACAGTGCCATTGTCTGACTGGGAATTCAAAGAATATATTGGGAATACAAATACCCTCATTTCTTGCTACTGCCATATAGTGCCAGTGTCTGACTGGGAATTCAAAGAATATATTGGGGTTACGTGCACCCACAATTTTTACTACTGGTATACAGTGCCATTGTCTGACTGGGAATTCAAAGAATATATTGGGAATACAAATACCCTCATTTCTTGCTACTGCCATATAGTGCCAGTGTCTGACTGGGAATTCAAAGAATATATTGGGGTTACGTGCACCCACAATTTTTACTACTGGTATACAGTGCCATTGTCTGACTGGGAATTCAAAGAATATATTGGGAATACAAATACCCTCATTTCTTGCTACTGCCATATAGTGCCAGTGTCTGACTGGGAATTCAAAGAATATATTGGGGTTACGTGCACCCACAATTTTTACTACTGGTATACAGTGCCATTGTCTGACTGGGAATTCAAAGAATATATTGGGAATACAAATACCCTCATTTCTTGCTACTGCCATATAGTGCCAGTGTCTGACTGGGAATTCAAAGAATATATTGGGGTTACGTGCACCCACAATTTTTACTACTGGTATACAGTGCCATTGTCTGACTGGGAATTCAAAGAATATATTGGGGTTATAAATACCCTCATTTCTTGCTACTGCCATATAGTGCCAGTTTCTGACTGGGAATTCAAAGAATATATTGGGGTTACGTGCACCCACAATTTTTACTACTGGTATACAGTGCCATTGTCTGACTGGGAATTCAAAGAGTATATTGGGAATACAAATACCCTCATTTCTTGCTACTGCCATATAGTGCCAGTTTCTGACTGGTAATTCAAAGAATATATTGGGGTTACGTGCACCCACAATTTTTACTACTGGTATACAGTGCCATTGTCTGACTGGGAATTCAAAGAATATATTGGGAATACAAATACCCTCATTTCTTGCTACTGCCATATAGTGCCAGTGTCTGACTGGGAATTCAAAGAATATATTGGGGTTACGTGCACCCACAATTTTTACTACTGGTATACAGTGCCATTGTCTGACTGGGAATTCAAAGAGTATATTGGGAATACAAATACCCTCATTTCTTGCTACTGCCATATAGTGCCAGTGTCTGACTGGGAATTCAAAGAATATATTGGGGTTACGTGCACCCACAATTTTTACTACTGGTATACAGTGCCATTGTCTGACTGGGAATTCAAAGAATATATTGGGAATACAAATACCCTCATTTCTTGCTACTGCCATATAGTGCCAGTGTCTGACTGGTAATTCAAAGAATATATTGGGGTTACGTGCACCCACAATTTTTACTACTGGTATACAGTGCCATTGTCTGACTGGGAATTCAAAGAATATATTGGGGTTATAAATACCCTCATTTCTTGCTACTGCCATATAGTGCCAGTTTCTGACTGGTAATTCAAAGAATATATTGGGGTTACGTGCACCCACAATTTTTACTACTGGTATACAGTGCCATTGTCTGACTGGGAATTCAAAGAGTATATTGGGAATACAAATACCCTCATTTCTTGCTACTGCCATATAGTGCCAGTTTCTGACTGGTAATTCAAAGAATATATTGGGGTTACGTGCACCCACAATTTTTACTACTGGTATACAGTGCCATTGTCTGACTGGGAATTCAAAGAGTATATTGGGAATACAAATACCCTCATTTCTTGCTACTGCCATATAGTGCCAGTGTCTGACTGGGAATTCAAAGAATATATTGGGGTTACGTGCACCCACAATTTTTACTACTGGTATACAGTGCCATTGTCTGACTGGGAATTCAAAGAGTATATTGGGAATACAAATACCCTCATTTCTTGCTACTGCCATATAGTGCCAGTGTCTGACTGGGAATTCAAAGAATATATTGGGGTTACGTGCACCCACAATTTTTACTACTGGTATACAGTGCCAATTTCTAACTAGGAATTCAAAATGCGCAAGGCTCCCGGAAAGGGACGTGGACGAGGCCGTGGGCGAGGTCGGGGGAATGGTTCTGGGGAGCAAGGTAGCAGTGAAGCCACAGGGCGTCCCGTGCCTACTCCTGTGGGGCAGCAAGCATTGCGCCACTCCACAGTGCCAGGGTTGCTTGCCACATTAACTAAACTGCAGGGTACAAACCTTAGTAGGCCCGAGAACCAGGAACAGGTCTTGCAATGGCTGTCAGAGAACGCTTACAGCACATTGTCCAGCAGCCAGTCAGACTCTGCCTCCTCTCCTCCTATTACCCAACAGTCTTGTCTTCCTTCCTCCCAAAATTCCGAAGCTTTACAGAACAATAACCCAAACTGTCCCTGCTCCCCAGAGCTGTTCTCCGCTCCTTTCATTGTCCCTCAACCTGCCTCTCCACGTCACGATTCCACGAACCTAACAGAGGAGCATCTGTGTCCAGATGCTCAAACACTAGAGTCTCCTCCATCTCCGTTCGATTTGGTGGTGGATGACCAGCAACCCACCCTCATCGACGATGATGTGACGCAGTTGCCGTCAGGGCATCCAGTTGACTGGCGCATTGTGCGGGAGGAGGAGATGAGACAGGAGTTGGAAGAGGAAGTGGTGGATGATGAGGACACTGACCCGACCTGGACAGGGGGGATGTCAAGCGGGGAAAGTAGTGTGGATGTTGAGGCAGGTGCAGCACCAAAAAGGGTAGCTAGAGGCAGAGGCAGAGGTCAGCAGCTTAGGCGAAGCCAGGCCACACCCGGAATCTCCCAAGATGTTCCAGTTCGTACCCAGCCCCGAAAAACTCCCACCTCGAGGGCACGTTTCTCGAAGGTGTGGAGTTTTTTCAAGGAATGCGCCGAGGACAGATATAGTGTTGTCTGCACAATTTGCCTCTCGAAATTGATTAGGGGCTCTGAGAAGAGCAACCTGTCCACCACTTCAATGCGCCGTCATTTGGAATCCAAGCACTGGAATCAGTGGCAGGCAGCAACGGCAGGACAAAGGCCGCCTGCCGTTCACGCCACTGCCACTGCCTCTGCCTCTGCCTCTGCCACTGCCACTGCTGACTGTGCTGGCGATGCACTCCAGAGGACGAGCCAGGACACCACTTCATCTGCCTCCGCCACTTTGTTGACTTCTACCTCATCCTCCCCTGGTCCTGTCTTATCTCCTTCTCCTGCACCATCAAAGGCACCATCAGGCGTTTCTTTACAACAACCCACCATCTCTCAGACATTGGAGCGGCGGCAGAAATACACTGCTAACCACCCACACGCGCAAGCCTTGAACGCCAACATCGCTAAACTGCTGGCCCAGGAGATGTTGGCGTTCCGGCTTGTTGAAACTCCCGCCTTCCTGGACCTGATGGCAACTGCGGCACCTCGCTATGCCGTCCCTAGCCGTCACTACTTCTCCCGGTGTGCCGTCCCCGCCTTGCACCAGCACGTGTCACTCAACATCAGGCGGGCCCTTAGTTCCGCGCTTTGCACAAAGGTCCACTTGACCACCGACGCGTGGACAAGTGCATGCGGACAGGGACGCTACATTTCACTGACGGCACACTGGGTGAATGTAGTTGAGGCTGGGACTGCTTCCCAAACTGGCCCGGTGTACCTCGTCTCCCCGCCTAACATTCCTGGCAGGGACACGAGAAGAACACCCCCCTCCTCCTCCTCCTCTACCGCCTCCTCCTCCGCCACCGCCTCCTCCTCCGCCACCGCCTCCTCCTCCGCTGTTAGATTGACCCCAGCTACGAGTTGGAAACGTTGCAGCACTGGCGTTGGTAGACGTCAGCAGGCTGTGCTGAAGCTGATCAGCTTGGGGGACAGACAGCACACTGCCTCCGAGGTGAGGGATGCCCTCCTCGATGAGACGGCAATATGGTTTGAGCCGCTGCACCTGGGCCCAGGCATGGTCGTTTGTGATAACGGCCGGAACCTGGTAGCAGCTCTGGAGCTTGCCGGACTCCAACATGTTCCATGCCTGGCCCACGTCTTCAACCTAGTGGTGCAACGTTTCCTAAAGAGCTACCCCAATGTTCCAGAGCTACTGGTGAAAGTGCGGCGCATGTGCGCCCACTTTCGCAAGTCGACAGTAGCCGCTGCTAGCTTAAAATCTCTCCAGCAACGCCTGCATGTGCCACAACACCGGCTTTTGTGCGACGTCCCCACACGCTGGAACTCAACGTTTCAGATGTTGAATAGAGTGGTTGAGCAGCAGAGACCTTTGATGGAATACCAGCTACAAAACCCTAGGGTGCCACAAAGTCAGCTGCCTCAGTTTCACATCCATGAGTGGCCATGGATGAGAGACCTTTGTGACATCCTACGGGTCTTTGAGGAGTCCACAAGGAGGGTGAGCTCTGAGGATGCGATGGTGAGCCTTACAATCCCGCTCTTGTGTGTTCTGAGAGAATCCCTGATTGACATCAGGGATAACTCAGATCACACAGAGGAGTTAGGGATAGCATCTGATCCGTCACAGCTGGAGAGTAGGTCCACACATCTGTCCGCTTCACTGCGTTTAATGGAGGAGGAGGAGGAGGAGGAGGAGGAGGAAGAAGAGTTGTCCGATGATGTGATGGTGATACAGGAGGCTTCCGGGCAACTTCGAATCGTCCCATTGTTGCAGCGCGGATGGGTAGACATGGAGGATGAGGAGGAAATGGAGATTGAACTTTCCGGTGGGGCCAGAGGAGTCATGCCAACTAACACTGTGGCAGACATGGCTGAGTTCATGTTGGGGTGCTTTACAACCGACAAGCGTATTGTCAAAATCATGGAGGACAACCAGTACTGGATCTTTGCTATCCTTGACCCCCGGTATAAAAACAACATCTCGTCTTTTATTCCGGTAGAGGGGAGGGCCAATCGCATCAATGCTTGCCACAGGCAATTGGTGCAGAATATGATGGAGATGTTTCCAGCATGTGACAGTGGCGGCAGGGAGGGCAGTTCCTCCAGTAGGCAACCAAGTTCTCACCGGTCCACACAAACGAGGGGCACACTGTCTAAGGTCTGGGACACCTTGATGGCACCCCCTCGCCAAAGTGCCGCCACGGAGGGTCCTAGTGTCACCAGGCGTGAGAAGTATAGGCGCATGTTGCGGGAATACCTTTCCGACCACAGCCCTGTCCTCTCCGACCCCTCTGCGCCCTACACGTATTGGGTGTCGAAGTTGGACCTGTGGCTTGAACTTGCCCTATATGCCTTGGAGGTGCTGTCCTGTCCTGCCGCCAGCGTCCTATCTGAGAGGGTGTTCAGTGCAGCCGGTGGCATCATCACTGACAAGCGCACCCGTCTGTCAGCTGAGAGTGCCGACCGGCTCACTTTGATAAAAATGAACCACCACTGGGTAGAGCCGTCATTTTTGTGCCCACCTGTGTAAAGCACCCCAACATGAAACTCCATGTCTGTACTCAACCTCTCCAATTCCTCCGCATCCTCATACTCATCCACCATAAGCGTTGCACAATTCTGCTAATACTAGGCTCCCTCCAACATGATTTCCCCCAACTCTGCTGGTTAGAGGCTCCCTCCACCCTGATTTCCACCAACTCTGCTGGTTAGAGGCTCCCTCCACCCTGCTTTCCCACAACTCTGCTGGTTAGAGGCTCCTTCCACCATGAATTTGCCCAAACTGGGCTGTTTAGAGGCTCCCTCCACCATGAATTGGTCCAAACTGGGCTGGTTAGAGGCTCCCTCCACCATTAATTGGTCCAAACTGGGCTGGTTAGAGGCTCCCTCCACCATGAATTTCCCAAAACTTGGCTGTTTAGAGGCTCCCTCCACCATTAATTGGTCCAAACTGGGCTGGTTAGAGGCTCCCTCCACCATGAATTGGTCCAAACTGGGCTGGTTAGAGGCTCCCTCCACCATTAATTGGTCCAAACTGGGCTGGTTAGAGGCTCCCTCCACCATGAATTTGCCCAAACTGGGCTGGTTAGAGGCTCCCTCCACCATGAATTTGCCCAAACTGGGCTGTTTAGAGGCTCCCTCCACCATGAATTGGTCCAAACTGGGTTTTTTAGAGGCTCCCTCCACCATGAATTGGTCCAAACTGGGCTGGTTAGAGGCTCCCTCCACCATGAATTTCCCAAAACTTGGCTGTTTAGAGGCTCCCTCCACCATGAATTGGTCCAAACTGGGCTGGTTAGAGGCTCCCTCCACCATTAATTGGTCCAAACTGGGCTGGTTAGAGGCTCCCTCCACCATGAATTTGCCCAAACTGGGCTGTTTAGAGGCTCCCTCCACCATGAATTTGCCCAAACTGGGCTGGTTAGAGGCTCCCTCCACCATGAATTGGTCCAAACTGGGGTGGTTAGAGGCTCCCTCCACCATTAATTGGTCCAAACTGGGCTGGTTAGAGGCTCCCTCCACCATTAATTGGTCCAAACTGGGCTGGTTAGAGGCTCCCTCCACCATGAATTTGCCCAAACTGGGCTGTTTAGAGGCTCCCTCCACCATGAATTTGCCCAAACTGGGCTGGTTAGAGGCTCCCTCCACCATGAATTGGTCCAAACTGGGGTTTTTAGAGGCTCCCTCCACCATGAATTGGTCCAAACTGGGGTTTTTAGAGGCTCCCTCCACCATGAATTGGTCCAAACTGGGGTGGTTAGAGGCTCCCTCCACCATTAATTGGTCCAAACTGGGCTGGTTAGAGGCTCCCTCCACCATTAATTGGTCCAAACTGGGCTGGTTAGAGGCTCCCTCCACCATGAATTTGCCCAAACTGGGCTGTTTAGAGGCTCCCTCCACCATGAATTGGCCCAAACTGGGCTGGTTAGAGGCTCCCTCCACCATGAATTGGTCCAAACTGGGGTTTTTAGAGGCTCCCTCCACCATGAATTGGTCCAAACTGGGGTGGTTAGAGGCTCCCTCCACCATTAATTGGTCCAAACTGGGCTGGTTAGAGGCTCCCTCCACCATGAATTGGTCCAAACTGGGGTTTTTAGAGGCTCCCTCCACCATGAATTGGTCCAAACTTGGCTGTTTAGAGGCTCCCTCCACCATTAATTGGTCCAAACTGGGCTGGTTAGAGGCTCCCTCCACCATGAATTGGTCCAAACTGGGTTTTTTAGAGGCTCCCTCCACCATGAATTTGCCCAAACTGGGCTGTTTAGAGGCTCCCTCCACCATGAATTGGTCCAAACTGGGTTTTTTAGAGGCTCCCTCCACCATGAATTGGTCCAAACTTGGCTGTTTAGAGGCTCCCTCCACCATTAATTGGTCCAAACTGGGCTGGTTAGAGGCTCCCTCCACCATTAATTGGTCCAAACTGGGCTGGTTAGAGGCTCCCTCCACCATGAATTTGCCCAAACTGGGCTGTTTAGAGGCTCCCTCCACCATGAATTTGCCCAAACTGGGCTGGTTAGAGGCTCCCTCCACCATGAATTGGTCCAAACTGGGGTGGTTAGAGGCTCCCTCCACCATTAATTGGTCCAAACTGGGCTGGTTAGAGGCTCCCTCCACCATTAATTGGTCCAAACTGGGCTGGTTAGAGGCTCCCTCCACCATTAATTGGTCCAAACTGGGCTGGTTAGAGGCTCCCTCCACCATGAATTTGCCCAAACTGGGCTGTTTAGAGGCTCCCTCCACCATGAATTTGCCCAAACTGGGCTGGTTAGAGGCTCCCTCCACCATGAATTGGTCCAAACTGGGGTGGTTAGAGGCTCCCTCCACCATTAATTGGTCCAAACTGGGCTGGTTAGAGGCTCCCTCCACCATTAATTGGTCCAAACTGGGCTGGTTAGAGGCTCCCTCCACCATGAATTTGCCCAAACTGGGCTGTTTAGAGGCTCCCTCCACCATGAATTTGCCCAAACTGGGCTGGTTAGAGGCTCCCTCCACCATGAATTGGTCCAAACTGGGGTTTTTAGAGGCTCCCTCCACCATGAATTGGTCCAAACTGGGGTTTTTAGAGGCTCCCTCCACCATGAATTGGTCCAAACTGGGGTGGTTAGAGGCTCCCTCCACCATTAATTGGTCCAAACTGGGCTGGTTAGAGGCTCCCTCCACCATTAATTGGTCCAAACTGGGCTGGTTAGAGGCTCCCTCCACCATGAATTTGCCCAAACTGGGCTGTTTAGAGGCTCCCTCCACCATGAATTGGCCCAAACTGGGCTGGTTAGAGGCTCCCTCCACCATGAATTGGTCCAAACTGGGGTTTTTAGAGGCTCCCTCCACCATGAATTGGTCCAAACTGGGGTGGTTAGAGGCTCCCTCCACCATTAATTGGTCCAAACTGGGCTGGTTAGAGGCTCCCTCCACCATGAATTGGTCCAAACTGGGGTTTTTAGAGGCTCCCTCCACCATGAATTGGTCCAAACTTGGCTGTTTAGAGGCTCCCTCCACCATTAATTGGTCCAAACTGGGCTGGTTAGAGGCTCCCTCCACCATGAATTGGTCCAAACTGGGTTTTTTAGAGGCTCCCTCCACCATGAATTTGCCCAAACTGGGCTGTTTAGAGGCTCCCTCCACCATGAATTGGTCCAAACTGGGTTTTTTAGAGGCTCCCTCCACCATGAATTGGTCCAAACTTGGCTGTTTAGAGGCTCCCTCCACCATTAATTGGTCCAAACTGGGCTGGTTAGAGGCTCCCTCCACCATGAATTGGTCCAAACTGGGTTTTTTAGAGGCTCCCTCCACCATGAATTTGCCCAAACTGGGCTGTTTAGAGGCTCCCTCCACCATGAATTGGTCCAAACTGGGTTTTTTAGAGGCTCCCTCCACCATGAATTGGTCCAAACTGGGCTGGTTAGAGGCTCCCTCCACCATGAATTGGTCCAAACTGGGGTGGTTAGAGGCTCCCTCCACCATTAATTGGTCCAAACTGGGCTGGTTAGAGGCTCCCTCCACCATTAATTGGTCCAAACTGGGCTGGTTAGAGGCTCCCTCCACCATGAATTTGCCCAAACTGGGCTGGTTAGAGGCTCCCTCCACCATGAATTGGTCCAAACTGGGTTTTTTAGAGGCTCCCTCCACCATGAATTTGCCCAAACTGGGCTGGTTAGAGGCTCCCTCCACCATGAATTGGTCCAAACTGGGGTTTTTAGAGGCTCCCTCCACCATGAATTTGCCCAAACTCTGCTGGTTAGAGGCTCAATCCACCCTGATTTTCAAAACAAATGTTGGTGCCAACCTCAACTTACTACAAGGGCCAAATTCACTGCTGGTGACAAGCTCTCCTCACTGCAAGTGCCAAATACACATGTTTCAAGGTGTTTTCCTACTGTCAGAGAGGTGGTATTGAGTGTGTAAAGTGTGTAGTTGTTAGGCTGTGATGTTGGGGTAATAGAGGGTCTTTGGTGTGTTAGATGCCCCCAGACATGCTTCCCCTGCTGTCCCAGTGTCATTCCAGAGGTGTTGGCATCATTTCCTGGGGTGTCATAGTGGACTTGGTGACCCTCCAGACACGGATTTGGGTTTCCCCCTTAACGAGTATATGTTCCCCATAGACTATAATGGGGTTCGAAACCCGTTCGAACACACGAACATTGAGCGGCTGTTCGAATCGAATTTCGAACCTCGAACATTTTAGTGTTCGCTCATCTCTAGTTATTATAGTATTCACTTATATGGTAAGTGATGAAAAGTAAATTAAAGCGACACGGAATACATTTTGGCTCATGCACATGGATATATAAGGCATCTATGTAACTTAAGTTCTGAATATGGTGGTCGTAGAATTATATGCATTCATAAGGTAGCTACACGTGCCTCCGATTTTATATATGGTCATAAAAATGCTTTCTAAAGCTAAGGCCTGGTTCACATCTGCATCGGTAATCCGTTCGGGGAGTCTACATGGGGACCCCCCTGAATGGACTACCGAACGCATTGGCAAGCAGTGTGCAGTGAAAGCACACAGACCCATAGACTATAATGGGGTCCATGTGCTTTCACTGCACACCGCTTGCCAATGCGTACGGTGGTCCGTTTGGGGTAGGTCCCCATGCGGACGCCTCCAAACGGATTACCGACGCAGATGTGAACGAGGCCTAACTCCTCTTTGTCAGACAAGGGACAACAAGCGTCTAAAACAATTATTACATACGGTGTAAGGAATATACCTCCATTATATCAGAGGTCTCCGCACAAGTCATGCGGACAGGAAAGTAGATCGAGAACTACTTTTCTGTCCGCATGTTCTGTGTGGAGACCGTGTGAAAAGCACACGGACCCCATTATAGTCTATGGGGTCCGTGTGCTTTCACTGCACACCGCTTGCCAATGCGTACGGTGGTCCGTTTGGGGTAGGTCCCCATGCGGACGCCTCCAAACGGATTACCGACGCAGATGTGAACGAGGCCTAACTCCTCTTTGTCAGACAAGGGACAACAAGCGTCTAAAACAATTATTACATACGGTGTAAGGCATATACCTCCATTATATCAGAGGTCTCCGCACAAGTCATGCGGACAGGAAAGTAGATCGAGAACTACTTTTCTGTCCGCATGTTCTGTGTGGAGACCGTGTGAAAAGCACACGGACCCCATTATAGTCTATGGGGTCCGTGTGCTTTCACTGCACACCGCTTGCCAATGCGTTCGGTAGTCCGTCCGGGGGTACCTATGCAGACTCCCTCGAATGAATTACCGACACAGATGTGAACCAGGCCTAAAGCTCCACATAGCGTTTTTGGCCACTGTGAAAATAAAAAGCTGTGTCTACCAGCAAAGAAAATGAGATGTCATTTAATCTCATTGCAGGAAAAAATGGTGTGGAAAAGCTGCATATTACTTTCTGCATCTGCATTTTAATTTTAGAAACATAAGCATTTCCCCTATACATTTAATAGGAGAAGAAAATTTGAAGAAGAAAATTGATCAAAATCTCACAGAAAATGTCAAAAAATGCAATGGTTTTTTTCTGCAGCTTTTTTTTTTAATCTACGTTTTACCATGTCGGGCCTCAGTCTTTTACATTCCATGTGAAAAATCTGATGGACTTACAATGTCATATGGCTCTGTGCATGCACAATTGCCCTGTACATGAGGTCTAAGGCCAGGTTCAGACAATCAATGGGCACCGGTCTTATCACATCTGCCTTGCAACATCTCCCTTCCGACCAGGTCCATTAATTTGGGCCTAATCCAGAGCAGAATACTGTGATTAGATGCCAGTGCACTGCAGCGGCATCCAGGTGTGGCTAGCCATTTTTTGGTTTGGAATCTGAGGCAGCCTCGGCGTCAAATTCCGGACCAAAACACCCCATCTGAACTCAGCCTAAGGGTGGTAGTAACCCAAGTGCTGGAGTTGGAAAAGACCCATATTTGCGGTAGTTAGGCTTAATGTCCTGTAACAACATTATTCTCTTCTATTATTTTTTTTATAGGTAGTGTATGAGGCTTATTTTGGGTTACCTGTTTTTTTTTTGTTTTTTTTTGGCAAATAGGCTTTTCTAGAGCGCCCAACAATCTGTGGACGATCCGAGAAGATTTTTGTGTTTTTAGACATTTGAAGGACACGCTAGCCAACTATCACATGTGATTACCTAAATGACAAGGAAAGAATATCTTTTGCTGGCACTGCAAAACTGGGTAGCAATAAACCCATATCATGTACAGTATATATGAAAGGTCCATATCAAGACATATTCTGACTAGAGATGAGCGAGTACTGTTCGGATCAGCCGATCCGAACAGCACGCTCCCGTAGAAATGAATGGACGGCGGCCGGCACGCGGGGGGTTAAGCGGCCGGCCGCCGTCAAAGCAGAAGTACCAGGTGCATCCATTCATTTCTATGGAGCGTGCTGTTCGGATCAGCTGATCTGAACAGTACTTGCTCATCTCTAATCCTGACTGCTATGGGGTTTTAGAAAGAGTGGTCTGCTTTGGCTAGACCCCTATTATAATGTATAGCGAGTGCTCATACAAAACTCTCCTCAAGAAATAAAGGCATATTTAGAAAACATGGATTGGGGAATATGTCTATGGGTTGTGGAAAGGGAGAAACAAACACAAGACCTTTCATATTGACTGACCAGCCCTGGCATCTTAATGACATGCACGCTTTAAACCCCTTCTATGTTCACCAATGGTCCAGCATCAAATAAAAAAGGTAATTTTCATCAGTTTTGTTACAACAGAGAGCATTCCTTATTCTTGAATACACTTCTCTGCAGAGTGTGCCTGTAAATCCATCATAAAAGGCATTAATCCTATAGAAATCAATTACAATGTTTTCTTTGATTCCTTTGATGCGATTGTTTTGTCCTCTAATTGTCGCTACTTTTACTAAGTGTCCTAGAACCCCTCGGGGAAAAGTGGAATATTATACAGTCAATTATATTATATATATATCAAACAAAGCAAATCCCATCAAGAGAAGAGAAATCTTTAATCTGTAAATCTGGGAGTATGTGTAGTGAGAGTCATTATGGGTGTTCCTATGCGGGAAAAGCGGACCGAGGGTGAGTCAACACTACAAAAATTTCCTGTTCCACTGCTGCTGAACTACAACTCCCAGTTACTAAACCAATAAAAGTGCCTACCCCAATATAAGTGTACATGGGAAAGCAATGGCCTGGAAAAGGTTCAGTCCCTTCCACAAAGAGCGTTGTAATGTCAATTGTTGGACAAGTGAGAGAAAGTATAAATGTGTTATATTAACTGTATTTATTATGAATAGAATATACTTATTGTTTTATATCATGTATCTGCAATGTAGCAGACAATCCAGGATCACTCTCAACTTGATGTTGCAGTCAGCCATGCATTTGATCTACATTGGCTATTGGAGGGGACGTTCACTATTACAAGCTGTCAGTTCAAATTTATGGCTAATCCATTGGCCTCAGCAATCACGTGTTCATTTTAACCTTCTGAAGTGTATGGAGAGGTGAACGTAGTAGAACTGTTATCTCTCTGCTTTCCTCCCCCTTCCCTCTCCATAGATTTGAATGGGTTTTGCTTATCACTGTGTATGGACTGCGTATTCAAAGTCATCAAGAATGGGAAGAGGGAGAGAAGTAATAGAAGAAATATTGATAGAAGTAATAGAAGATAATATGGCAGTAATAGAGGTAATAGTAATAGAAGAAATATGAAAAAAATATAGATAAAGTATATTAGAAATATTTCCACTGTATGATTGATCTATGGGATAAGAAAGCAAAGTTTCAAAAGTTTAGACACATTTTAAGTAAATCAAAAGTCACAATAAAAGCTGCTTGCTTTGGTATTACTTAGTACATGCTACGTAATACTAGCTAATGTAAGGACATAGCTTTTATACAGTATATGTGTAGAAATAAGAATTAACCCTTTACAGATGCAGGATAGTTTATAAGTTAATGTTTGGCGACGTTTTCCTTATTTTCCTTCTTCACCTTTCAAAATTCATAACTTTTTATTTTTCAGTTGACATAGTTATGCGAGGGCTTATTCTTTGTGTGACGAGTTGTACTTTTATTTTTAGGTATATTTAATGTTATGATTAGTTTTTATTAACATTTTCATAGGGTCCATGTGAAAAAACTCCATAATTCTGTCTTTATCTTTTGTATTTTGTTCCTACAGCATTCAATCTGCATTACAAATGGTATGTAACTTTGCCTAGTGGGGTCATTACAATTACCGTGATACCATATTGAGGCCGGGGCACCACATAGTGAAAAACTGATGCTTTTTACAGTCCTTGTATAGTGGATGAGATTCTGGCCGATCGCATCTACATGTTTTTGGAAATCACAACATGTCAATTATATCTATGGAAATGCTGGCAGTTTTCCTATAGGTATAATGGAAGCAAAAATTCCACAGAGGTAGCCCACAACTTTTTGGCTCTAGCCCACCTTAGCCTTATATTGGTTTTATTGTTTTGCTAATAAAACACAATTTTTTTAAAAAACAAACAATTTTTTCTGAAACCTGTAAGTTTTTTACTGTTCAGTTGATGGAGATATATAAGGGCTAGTTCACACGGGGCAAGAGGGGGCAGATTTTGGCGTGGAATCCTCCTCAAAATCCGCCTCCTCAAAAAAGAGGTCTATGTAGACCGCTAGCGATTCGCCCTTTCTTGAGGTGGACGCCACGGCGGAAATCGCCGAGGCGCGTCTGTGTCAAAACAATCCCTCTGGACTAGGCCAATTAATTTGAGCCTACTCCGGAGTGGAAAGCCGCGACTGTCAAATTTTGGTCCTGATTCTGACGCGCTTCCTGTTTAAAAATCACGACTAAAGTACGCGGTCACTAGCCCTGTGTGAACTAGCCCTAAGGGCTCGTATTTGTGGGGAAAGTTGCAGTTTTTATTGGTATGAATGTTATGTATAATATGTATGACTATTTGATCACTTGCTATTTTTGTGGGTGAGATGACCAAAATACACAAATTTGTGTATGGCTCTTTTTTTTTTTTTTTTTACATCATTCACCGTATGGGATAATTCTTGCTCTTTTTGAAACGCACATGAAAATATCTAATATGTTTGTTTAAATTAACCACTTCTGGACTGGGTTATTATCCCTGGTTTAAGACCAGACAAATTTTTTTGGGGGGGTTTCGTACATGCTATAAATTTTTTTTTCCTTTTGCGTCTATTTTTTGCATCTTTTTTCAGTGATATATAGGGCTTTATATTTATATTGTTTTTATTTTTCCCCATTTTCGTTATTTTTATATCCAAGAAACAGTAAACAAAAGAGGAGGGGAAATGTCTTATTTTTTTGTGTTTTTTGGCTTTTTTAAATAGTACAAAGTACTAAAAATGTTTTATGTATTGCTGTGTCCCTGGAGGTGGGGCTAGAACCTGTGACGGGGTATGGTAGTGGGGGGGGGGTTACTTTATTTTTTTGTATTATTACTGTATGCTCAGTGCAACATAAGAGTACAGCACAGAAAAGGAAGGGGTTAATTCTAAAAGCTTTATGTATTTAATAAAATGATTGCTGAAATTCAAGCTTGAAGGCTAGTAAAGCGCATAGGACCTGCTAGTTCTGCATCTTTCCTGTATGTAATAACCAGTTTGTATAAAAAAATAAAATTGTTTCCCAAAGTATTCACTGACAGTTCTTATAGTCCACATGCTGAATAATGAGCAGAAGATTGACAATATCAGGCAGACTTCACAAACATTAACATGTAAAAATATTGCCGTTGGACTTTCAGCTGTAACCCAAAAATTACCCTGCAGCCAATTCCACACTTCATTTTCATAGTTAGACCCCAAATATTTCACCGGCTGCTGATGACAAGCTTTTATTACAGAGCAACGCGATGAAATGCATGTGTGGTTGTGATAAATGGAGCATGGCTTTACATTCCACCATTGGCCTCCGTCGTCTATGAATGGTAATGCCTCCCAGCTTATCAAATTGCAAAGTGGTGAGCAGATCACACTTCCTCTAAGAAAATACTAAGAAGTGAGGTTATACAAGGCTAAAACTGTTCAAAGGGCATTTTATTGCAAAGATCCGGCAATAAACTAGTTCATTGATGGCGGGATAGAAGCTCTAAAATATACTGAATAAAAAGAATAAAAAATGTACATCCAAATGTAAGAAAGCCTCATTCTACGGAAACATAGTAAAACAAAACGCTTTGTTTTATAGAACCAACAAAATGATTGAGGTTTTGGTGAATTTTGTTTGTTTCTTCGCAGAAAAAAAGAGCTATGGAAAGTGCAGCATGATCATTTCAGCTGCAGAATCATGAACATTTCCATATAGAGATAATATGGTGGGAAACTTATTATAGTTATCCATGATGCTAGGAGACCCTGCCTCTCCACTATATGCTGTCCCATAGTGATTACAGTATGGAGCGGTATGTAGTGAAGGGACAGGGACTTCTAGCATCATGGATAACTATAATGTTAGTAGTCTGTCAACTGGCACAATGGAACGGCCGGGACTGGACATTTGCAAGCGCTGTGCAGTGAAAGCACAGGGATCTACATAGACTATAATGGGGTCCATGTGCTTGCCACGAGATCTCCGCAGGGAACATGCGGGCAGGAAAGTACTTCACAATCTACTTTCCTGTCCGCATGATGCGTTCAGGCAGCGCGCGGCAAGCGCACGGACCCCATTTTAGGCCGGGTTCACACAATGTATTATGGCACGTAGACAGCGCGGAAGCTTTTGCGGGCCGTATACGCTCCCATTGTTTTCAATGGGAGCCGGTACCGTATACGCGGCGCTATTTTGCGGCCGTGATTTTGCGACGGCCGCAAAATAGCGCCGCATATACAGTACCGGCTCCCATTGAAAACAATGGGAGCGTATACGGCCCGCAAAAGCTCCCGCGCCGTCTACATACCACATTATGTGCCATAATACATCGTGTGAACCCAGCCTTAGTCTATGGGGTCCGTGTGCTTTCACTGCAATACTTTCAGTAGTCCTTTCGGGGGTCCCCATGCGGACTCCCCAAACGGATTCCCGACACAGATGTGAACCAAGAGTAAGACAAGTGTGAAACCATTCCTCTATAATGAGCTATGTGTCTCAGCAAATCTACAAAAATTAGGTTCTTAGTATACATTTTAATGAAGGTATATAAGACTACAAAGTGTAATTAAAGTGTATAAGCCCACAGGGTGTATAAGCCATCTATATAGTGGATCCCTACACTATTGTGTAACTGCAGAGCAACTGGCCCCACCGCTAGATTTTCGCTACAATCCCATCCACTTTAGTGTGACTGTAAAACGCTGTGTTTTTTCCCACCACATGGTGCCCCAGCCTTAGTCAGTATTTATTATTAGAACCATTTAGTCTCCAGGACTGATTTTCTCTTTTTGGGGGTCTATGGTTGCCATCATAGGCAGATGTTTTAGTTTTTAGGGAGTCGTCTATTTTGTCACCTAGTTACAGACGCTACATAACTAGAATTTTTCCATTTATGGCACAGCCTGGTAGGAACGGTTAAATAAACTGTCCTAGGTATTCTGGCCATAGGTAAATTGGGCGGTGTTTCAAGGATATTTTATGACTTCCTCTTTAATAGGTGGGTTTGTAAGTAGGAACTGGGATGATTTTTGTAACTAGGTAACAAAAGTATTAATATCTTCAAAATAATTGTGCCGTAAGATTCCTGTATATGTATGTGGAACCAAAGGCATGACATGTAAGTGCACCTGCTCAGTTATATATTAAAGTGCCCTTAGGAATATGTAATAGAATTATGACCTTTCAACACAAATCACAGCTTGTAAAACAGACTATCCATAGACATGAGATAACTGTCAGCAGAACATGTGACAGCTATTCCACCCCCTCGCCATAAACATGCCCATTCGGCAATAACATGCCCGTACTACGTCATTGGTGAAAGAGGAGTAAATGGCACTTAGCCTTAGGAAACAAAAGAATTGGGTTTGTTGAAATAAACACCAAAATCTGAGCATTTGCAAACAAAAATCTCTTAGTAAAAGCCAATTCATGCTCCCCACAAACTATGTAATGTTGTGCTTTAAAGGGATCAAGGGAACAGAAGAAAATATTAAAAAGTGAATAAAAATCTTTCCTTGGAGTTGCTTTACGTTTGAGTGCAGCTTCCTCTGTGTATCTGGTAACTTATAGAGGATTAGTGTAACCTCAGAAGTAGTGATGCTTTGGATGTGTGGATAGTACATTGTTGAAAGTGATAATTACGCCTCACCAATTGCCGTGTCTCCTTGATTCCGATAGTGACAGGTGGTAACCTTTACTTGCTGGTCTATCGATATGCACAAGAAATGGCCAATCATTGTCTGAGGTGGGCCACCACCATTAATTCAGTGGGTACCAATGGCCATTTCCTGTTGCGATGGAACCAGGAAGTAATGACCAATCGGGACCCAGGAGCGGGGGCCTAATTTGAGAGGCTGCAGTAACACCTAGGTCCAGGAGCCTCGGGGGGCTCATGTGTGAAAAGACTAGTACTCTAAATTATACATTATAGTTGGGAGGCCCAGTACAGATTCTGCATTGGATCCCAGAAGCATAATGTTATGTCTTTGCCCAGGAGTATCAGATCCGCAATCCAGGAGAGGTCAGGATCCTTTTTTTGTTTGCTTATACCTTCGCAATACTTTTTAAAACAATACAATAATGGCTGAAATCACAGGTAAATGTTAAAGTATCCTTATCTAAATCTGAAACTGGAAAAAAAGAAAAGATAAACAGTCTATAGAAGAACCTATCTATCATTCTGTGATTTCATGCCCTGCATATATTGGGAAATCTGCCAGTAATATTTCTACAAAAAAAATTTTTTTGACATACAAAACATAATATAGAATAAAATGCCAGCAGAATAATGTACATGAAGGAAAGCACTAGAATACACAAATTTGGCATCATAAGATGGCATACTATGTACAAAGTGACCATAGGGTAATGTACATGATCTGCATATATAGAACGTGATATCTTATCACATATGACAACTAAAAACTAGGAAAAATCATCGAAGCATGTTTTTCCACTGACTTTTCATTTGTTTCTGTTGTCTTTTGTGATAATATATCATGCTGCGGAAGTTTAACCAATTGTAGATGTTTGGGTTAAAGGGATTGTCCGGGAAACATAGAAATCCCTACACTAATCTAAACACCCTTCCCCGGCTACTTTCTAAATTACATAATCTATCAAAAATGTATATAAAAAATGTATAGTTACCCGTATCCTTACCCATCACATGACCGCCTCAGGAACATTTTATGATTATCCAGTGACAATCCGTTTCCCTGTTTGCAGAAACGGACTGTCACTAGTTCTCCCCCCTCCACCCCATCATACTTACCTCTCTTCCTTCCAGACTTCCTCCTGTGGGAAACAGCTCCTCCTCCTTCTGTGATGTCTGCCTATATGTGCCCAAAGGAGCCAGAGTTCTGGCTTTGCGCTGTAGCCATCACTCTTTCTCCATTACAGAAGCGTGGGAGCCTGAATGAGCCACCCACGCATGCGCAGTAGAGATGGAGTGAAGGCAAGAGCACAGTGCCGCGACTGGCAGAATCAAAGAAGAGGAGAAGCCCTTCCTTGAAGAACAAACTCTGGACAGGAAGAAGACAGGTAAGTATAAGTAAGTATAATAGGGTATGGGGTGGACTATGTTAATTGAGAAGGGCTAGCAGTGGGTGGAATAGCTAGGGAGATAGGGAGGGGGTGTTAGAGGGGGAGGGGATCGGAGAGGAGTGAGACGGAGATAGTGTGAGATCCTACAACTACCATAATGCATTGCATCAGCTAAGGCAGCGGGAAGCCATGTAAACCAATGCAGATGATGCTAGGAGTTCTCTGAGACACCCAGAAATCACTCAAAACACTGCTAAAGGTATTTGGGTGCACTCATTAACCCATTAAAATTATAATAATAATTATGCATACTACATTTGTATATCAAAAGGTGAAAAAGCGCCTGCAGTATTACTGGTAATAACAGTATAGAGTTTATGAGACCTATGGAGCTAACAGTCTAGCATTGCAAATGTTATTTTCTATCATCTAAGATATAACAACATATAATACTTATTGGTGATAAAAAAAAAATCTGGAACGCTTCTTGGGAATTTGCATGTCATCCTTGCACAGGGGCCTTGCTAGTATCTGCATCATTGTAAGCGTAGTATATGGGCTGCGGAGGTGAGCGCTCCATGGTAGGTTTTGATGCAGTTTTTTTTAGCCAGAAGTAGATTGAAATGAATGGGAATATAAAGGATGTACAGTATATTTCTCCTTCCTGCTGGATTCACTTCTGGCATAATCCTAAGAAATGCAATGTGGATAACCAGCCATATGGAGCCAGTTGAGATCCTGCCATTCGTCTTCCTCCCTGGAAATGACTCTATGACAATGTACTGTAGCCATCAGCATTTCTGCAGCTATTTAGTGGGTAGGTACCCCACTGTCTTAGCATTGCATTCCTTGACCTGTGTCCTCGAATACTTCAGCTCCCATTCACTGAGTCTCATGACAGTCATGTCACTTAATGACAACATTGGAGCCATGAATTGTCATGGTTATTATCCACAATCCTTGTCCTGTGAACTCACCCACATTGCTGCTCCTCATGACAAAGCACCTGTTCTGGAGTAGCTGCCAGAGAATTGAATAGGTCATCGCCATTCCTGGTGGACAAGTTCCACGGTGAATTACAGACTGTCATGTATTCTTAGACTTCAACAATAACTATCCAGCAGCAGGTCTGTCCAAGTGAATGACCCCATCCCATAATACTAAGGGTTAATCAACTCCTCCTATTACTGCAGTCCACAGTATGACCTAGGCGATGGACTCTGGGTGTAGACAGTAAGGTACTAAGCGATATATATAGATATATTTACATAGACATATAAGACATAGGTATGGAAACGTGCACAAGTTCTACATTATGTATGATAATAAGAAGGTGATTAAGTCTGTACTCAGGCACACGCTCTAGAACATATAGTTTCCTCATCAGAGAAACTGCCAAAATTCCTGACAGTTTCGATCGTGTGTTCTTTGCCTGAACTCGCAGGGAGGCTGTCTGAGAATTCCCCCATGGCTCTGCACCCACAGGGGGTTAAATGAGTATAACCACTCCAAGAATGCTACTGTCAGTGGAGGAAGGGAGGAGGAAGCTGGGTGGAGAAGATCATACATCTCATAAACTTGCAAAGCTGTCTCTCCAAGCCACATTTACCTCTAATATACTGATTCACTGTGAGAACATCTGTCACAAGCGATCTTGTATAGGTTCACTCAATGTAAAGGATGGTAAACAAAGGGAATGCTTTAAATATGTAAGGATGACAAGGATGACACTGTCGGTTAAGAGTTCATTAATACTAACCCTGCCCCTATACCCCTCCGAAATAAACATCCAAAATATAACCTGTGTAGTAGACAATAATATATACAATGTCCCCTACTGTAAATTGTACTAATACTAACTATACATATGAACATAATATAACTAAAAAATAAGAAGAAGAAAATGTGGTTACGACCGCAGCCCCACGTGGCATAATGCGGAACTGCAACGGAAAAAAATCGGGGCGTTTTACAGTCAGAGCAAATGGATGGGATTCTAGCGAACCCCATGCCCACTTTGTGGTAAAAACTGTGGCGCGTACACGCGGTAATTTCCAAAATTGGCATGGTTTTGGAAATTGCCCATAGGTATAACTGAAACAGAAAGTCCACAGAGGAAACCTCTTAAAATTTTCTGTCTAAAGTGCTGCAGGAAGAATTGAGATACGTTGCCGCAGCAGTTTTTCTCACAGCAGTTTTTTGCTGCAGGACACCACGTAGGGCCTTAGCCTAAAACTTTTGGTCATTGATCATTTTTCATGGTGCACGTTCCATCTAGGTTTAATAGCTTCCAGAATCCTTAGTCTTAGGCTACATTCACACAACCGAGGTGCAAAACGGAGTGGTACCTATTTTCTGAGTGTATGGAGGAGTCCATGAGAACAGCCAAAATAAAGGCCATGTAAATCGCCCCCATTGAGTTGAATTTAATTTACACGGTCATTATTCACTGAAGTGTCAATATAGTTTAAGATTTCCATGTCCCAATCACTCAGCCCTATTTCCCTACTGCTTAGTAGATTTGTTAGCCTATATAATCAGACAAGTGTACCAGGCCTACAGTTACATTCATGGGTATTCATTGATGCAACCCTTTACTAGCAGTGGTGTAACTAGGAATGGCAGAGCCCTGTGGCGAACTTTTGACATGCCCCCCCCCCCCTCCTGACCAACAAGGAAGACCTTGACCAAACGAGCCCTGCCGCATTCCTGCGCATTCCGCATTCTGTTATGCCTCATAGTGGCTCCTGCACACAGTTTCAAGTGTCACAGTGTCAAGAAAATTTCAGCGAAAACGCGTTGCGTTTCTCTGTGGGTTTTTGCTCAGCTACTAAATTTTTGTAGGGAAAATGCAATATCACAGGTTAAACTAACCATGCAACATTTTTTGTTATTTTATTATTAGGGCTAGTTCACACGGGCACAGAGGGGGCGGATTATGGTGCGTAATCCATGTCATAATCCGCCGCCTCACAATGGTGGTCTATGGAGACCGCTCGCGTTCTTTTTTCCGCTAGTGGCATGTTGCCGCTAGCTGAAAAAAGAAGCGAGCTGCCCTTTCTTCAGGTGGATTCCGTGGCTCCTTGAGCCACGGCGTCCGCCTCGCGGCAGCAACCTCCGGAGTTGGCCCGTTCATTTGAGCCTACTCTGGTGGGGGAAGCCACGACAGCCATGGCAGGCATATTTTGGCCCAAGAGTGACACAGCTCCCCGCGTCACTTTTGGTGCCAAAATCCGCCCTTCCGCACCCCGTGTGAATGGGGCCTTAGAGACCCTGGTGTGAAGACAGAACTGATAGGCCATACGTCTGTGTAATAATGATAATATTAATCTCAGCTCTCTCAAATGACTTTAAGAGTAACATTGGGTTTCCTCATATTGCATGGCAGGCACTTCTCCATGTGGCTGTTTAGTTAAGTTTTAATGATGTAAACAGAGGAGGGGGTGCGATCACTTCTGATGGGAAAATTCAGTAATTATAATTATATATTTTATAATGCTAGCATGCTATATAAGTATATCTCACATATAAATACAAGTACAGTATATCTCATATATAAATTTAATCTTAGAGGAATGAATCATGGATACATTGCCAACTGGATATTAACATTCCCTTTGGTCAATAAGTGTTAACAGAGTAGAGATGAGCGCAGTTGACAAGATAATCCCAACGCCCAGTTGTCAATTTATTCATACATTTCCAGAAGGAATAGCAGAGGAACAACACTCCTCTAGGATCTAGAATTGTTATTACATGGGGAGAAGTATGTACTACAAGTGATATGTCACATAACTGACAGATCTTTATGTAAGAGGTGTGATGCTCTTCACTAACCCTACAGATGCCCATTTTGACATTTACAGATTAATCCTACTTCTCAAACATCTGTTACTTTTCTGTGATCGTATCATTTCTGGAGAAGTCACAGAATAACCAGATCCTATAAATGTGTAAACATGTCAGATGAACAGTCTTTAACAGACGTGGAAGAAGTGTCTTTGCAAATTTCTATCATTTTTGATATAATATTTCAATATTTCATAGGTGTCTTTGTAAAATGATGTTAATAATGACAGCCAAGAACTATTGTCAAACATATCAACACCGGACTGTGTTATGTACTTGACAGACTCATAACATGAGGAAAATAACAGTTTTCAATGACAATCCACATATCCAACAACTGATGTAACTTCAAGGAAGCCTGTCAGGTCTAAATGCATCCTAGACCAATAATAGTCCTGTATGGGAATCTATAATAGGCGCACACTCACTTTGTGGTCAATTGGATAAAACATCCAAGAATAATCATCTTTTTATGGACATGCAACGTAGCCTACAAGTGTACCAGGTGCAGAGCCTGATCTGTCATATTTGTCTACAGAGAGTTGTGATGCAGATGGAGACTGAACATGTCAATCCCAGCTAAAGTGTCAGCGTGTCAGCGTTGGGAAGTGATTCCACAGGATGATGCTGAGCAGTGAGGGACACCTTTTTTTTTTTTTTTTTACAGTGGAGGGATATCGGTGCCGAATAGGGTGAGCCTATTTTGACTTTTGAAATCCGATTTCCGATCATTTTTCATTCGAACCCGATCTCGCAGCCGGTGCGCAGTGGGTGAAGACTGTGTACCGGTTGCTTCCATTCATTCCTATGGAACTGCAGCGGAGCCTTCACACTGAGTATACACACCACTGAGAATGAACGGAGTGTATGCTCACTGTGAAGGCTAACATTGTTAGCTTTTCCCACAATGCTTGGCCAGTAGCAAAGCATTGTTGGAAATAATCACCGATCTCTATTCCACCTAAAAATATCATGTTCGGAATTCCGATCGCGATCGTGAAATTTTCTCGATCGCCGATCGGAATCCGATCTTTTCCAAACACGATCGCTCAACCCTAGTGCTGAAACCATTTGAACTTAGCACATTGACATAAAACGTCTCTTTAAAACTTTTTTTCAGGTGGCACTGCCCTGCAACTATTATGACTTACAACTCTTATATATGTTGTGACTGTATGTTTCTAGAATGTAAGAACTAGTGCATGTTGTCTCCATGATGGGTATATGGCAATGCTGTATTCACATGCTATATGGATATATCCTATGGTGTTTTTCATATCGCAGCTTCCAGTGCAAGCCCCACTTCATCTATAGTGCGCCAGTGGTCTTTAGTTACAATATTTCCACAGGTTCAAGCCTTTGGTTTGCACTTCAGTTATACATCTGACCTTTGACATGTTTACCAAAACGTGAGCTTTTACCCCAGGACTTTAATTTGCTTCTAATTTGCTCGCTTCCTTATCTCTCCCTGACCTTCCTATTACAGGTCATTATTAGACACCCCACCATAACAAATACATATATCTGAATGCCGTGTATTCTATTACACAACCAACAGATTGTCTTGTGGTATTTACACAAAGATTTGTCCCCATTTACAAATTATTGTGTACTTTATATCATCATGGTGTTCGTATCATGGATTTGGCTGTATGCAGAGGTGTTTATGTTTGGGAGAAAGCTTAGCTTTTATCATACTTCTATTACATATAGTTTCTCTTGATTTCTTAATATTTCACAGACCATTGACCAAACTACATTTTGTTATCCGCGCTCTCATCCACTAGTGTCCTTTTCCATAGTCACTTACCTATTGAGGAAGACTTGCTGCATTACTTGTACTGATATATTTTTATATTTGTAGTTATTGTTGCTATTATTATTTATTGTACTATATTTTTATTTGTGATTATTATTATTATTATTTATTGTGCTATTTTTTCTTACTATTATTATTATTTATCGTGCTATATTTTTCCAGTGACTGACTTAAAGTATTATCTCCATCTCTAGAATCATACTCATTCTTCAGGCTAACCAATATGTTTTACTTAATATATTTTTTTTATCTATCTTGCTACATTCGTCATATACAGATGGATATGTCTCCTCAGTGTTTACAGCTCTTTATCTAGATTATAGACCACCTCGATTATCTAGCTGTTAGTGATCGGCTGATGGCTCAGTCCCTGCTCCCGGCCATCTATATTCTCATCTCTTTCTCTGCAGATTGCTTTTAGTTGCTGAGCCATGATGTGGGCTAGAATAGTGCTTGCTCAGTGTCTGTGTTATCTCTGGATGTAAATGCAAAGACCATATTCTAAACTGAAGCTGCCTTGCCTATGTATGGAGTATGGACAAGAATCAAAATGTGTTCCCTTTTGAAAATAAGTAAAAATATACTTACATTTTAAGATTTTCACAGAGTTATCTGACATGCTCTTTCATCTTCATTGGATCATTGCTGACTAATCACAAATGGAACATTTTTGACATTTTTACCGTTTTCACTTGATACAACTTGACTCCATTTTACTAATTATTTCATTTCTGGAACAAAGTGGCTGCTCCAGTGAGAACAGTCTGTATCCTAGAACTGTAACAGAGACTGCCATACATAACAATATTGTGACCCTAAACGTAATATTCTACTGAAGACACAGATGTCAAGCATTGAGTCACATTTCTCCTTCTATTTCTTCTTCTCATTTTATATAAAGATACCAAAAAGAAGAAAACATTTTCTGTACAATTTCACCTTTACAACTATTGTGTCTCACGTCTTTTTATAACTACACAAACTAGTGAGGTAATGGATTAAGGTCATTTTATTCCGATAAATTAGAAATCTCCTTGTGTTGTTAAAGATCCACTAAGTGATTTGCTTAGAGATCAGAGATTTTATTATATGTTTCTATGCAAAGCAATGTAGTAAATCGCTGGCAAATACCAAGTGAATTCAGAGCCTTGAGAAAGTAATAAGAACACTGTATTGTCCCTAGGTAAAATAAGTATGAAAAGCATCGGAGTGACTTCACTAGTTACCCATGTGTGGTCTGTTGGTATCAAATATACATCAATTACTTATTAGGTTAGTGGGGCCTGGATGTGGTATAATGTAAAAGTTCACCTTTATAGTTATACCAAGGTTGATCAAATCTGCCAACCTTGATGGGACAAGCTTACCCGCTATGTATATTGGATTTTTGGCTGACATTTATTCACTCTATATCCAGAAAAGAGGATTGAACATGCTGAACTGTGTTTTACTGGATGTGTATATGCACGTAGCGGTCAGAAGGAATAGCTATTGAATGAGTAGGGTCACCTCTAAGTTCTGCTCTGGTAAGATTGGTAGTAATTGAATGTACGTCCCTGTCGAAGCAGAATTGGAGAAGATGTAAGACTTGTAAAATGTTATTTCTAATCCTTCCAAAGCTGTCATTCTATTCCTGTGTAGGATTACTAATACTATTATTAGTGGGATTACTATTACTGCCTTCCATTGGTGTCACTTGTAAACATCTCAAGACACTCCTGCTCTTGGTGCTAGAACAGGTGATCACTCAAAGATATGGCGAGGATATGGCTTTTCTCATGAATTACTACAAAAAAATTCATTTAGTTCCTTTGTTTCTTCTTCTCCAGCAAGAACTCATCATGGTATCATCCAATGGACAAGGAAAAAGGAGGCAGGAGGTGCGCTGGTCCAAGCCAATTCTTTATTTAACACACAACGCATTTCAGGTTTATCACCCTTTTCAGCGCGCCTCCTGTCCCCTTTTTTCCTTGTCCATTGGATGTTCCAGACGCATGTACCAAGTATTCGGCATAACAGAGGTATGGCTGCTGCTTACTGGGGTCTGTCCACTTGGAGAGGTTCCCCTGTACCCTGGAGGTTCCTCGTTTACATGTTTATATAGTGGCTGTGAAATAATTTTTATTGGTGTAATGATTTCCATATCAGCTACAATATCACGCTATTAGCGCTTGGCACTGCATATTTTTTCTCTTCTTGGTTCATCATGGGATCAGTCCTTTGTCCACTACAATTCTCAATAACACTTGGTGTGTAAAACCTTTCCTTGTGAATGGCTGCATCCTGCCAGGGGATTAAGAAATAAAACATTATTTTTGCACTAGTTGGCTCTCTTCCTGACATTCACTATTCTGGCATCATTGGCAGAAGATGCCCAAAGCCTGATACCAGAGTCATGCATTTATTTTGACCTATAAAGGAGCACAGAGGTCCCCACTACATTGTGAAACTGGCTGGTTTGCATAGTTTGCAGCTCATAAGGTATACTTATTGTTGCGTGGCTCTGGATGTGTCTGGAGTTCAGCCAGGACCAACAAACAGGTTGAGGCGAGTAATGTTCCTAAGTGCTTGGCAGCACAAGCCAGGTAAGCTTTACACATGCAGTATCACTTACTAAAAGTAGATGTATTACTAAACAATTTACTTCATCCTCCCACAGATTACAATGCAATCCTACTGCTAAGACTCTGCAACTGCTAAAGCAACAGCATATATGGCAAAAAAATATCTTATTTACTACAGGTAGGAGATAAAAAATTAGCATTGGATCGCCCAATAAGAACTAAGTCCTAAGAAATGTGAGAAGTGTCTACAATCACACGCATGTGTTTATATATCCAGTATGCCCAGTCCAAGAACGATTTTACACCTACTTAGTTATGGAAATGAGCCGGGGATGTGAGCGCTCTTTGAGGGGAAGGAACAGCACAGGATGCAGAATATTGACTTAAACCCTGAGAGTTCGGATTCGCAGGACCCGTGACTCATAATGCTGAAAGATTTAAAGGGATCATTCTCATGGCACGGGCTCAGTGACACCATGACTACCTCATCTGACTAACTGGAGGAGCTGCAAGATCAAAAACCCATTCAAGTGACAAAAGTATAAAATAAAAATGGTAACGCTTAGTATACTATTTCTATTGCATTCCATTTGCATATCACTGCCACTGCCACCTCTTTTGCATAAAATATGCCACATTTTATCAGGCAGCATATGTTACATATATTATATGAATTAACCCCTTAAACTGCTGATACTTCTCTTTGCTTTGCTGAGTTTGATCTCTTCCAATGTGCCCAGTTTTTCTTCTTCATTTTATCCGTTATTATTATGATTATTATTATTATTATTATTTATATAGCACCATTAATTCCATGGTGCTTTACATTTGGGGGTTACATACAGTACACAGAATATACAGGTAGATATAATACTAACAGTGACTGACTGGCACAGTGGGGTAGAGGGCCCTGCCCGCGAGGGCTTACAATCTATGGGGGAAGGGGGTAGAGACAGAAGGAGAGGGGGAGACTGTACAGATGGCGGTGTAGTGATAGTGTTATTATAGGTTGTAGGCCTTCCTGAATAGGTGAGTCTTCATGGCCTTCTTGAAGCCCGTGATTGTGGGGGTCGGTCTTATGTGTCTTGGTAGGGACCTAATATGCATCTAGTATCTACCTGTCTTCCAAGGTTGTATCTTATCTTCTACAATGGTGGAAGGTGCACCTCATTTGTGATAAAATGCACACCTACTCATAAATCAGGCACACCCTATGCAGGACCTGCACTGAAATCTAAACTGGCATAAATAATAATAAATCTAGTGGGCTGCCCACACAACGCCCTCGTCCAGAAAAGTGATGTGGGTGGCGCAAAACAGAAAAAGTTGCACAAATTTGCACAAAACCTGATTTGCCCAAAATATTGTGACTTTTTTAAGTCACAGGAAAATTTTTTTGGGGAAATCTTGTATATCCCCTGCACCAATGGAGGGTGTGCCTCATTTATCATGGCGCACAAATGAAGAGAACCTTCTGCCAGGCCATGCACCTGGAGAGAAATATGCACCAGCTCAAGGTTTTCTGGCAAAATAATAAATCTGACAGTCCCCCCCCCTTTTCAGGAAAGTGGGGTAGGTGGAGCAAAGAATTGAATTGCCACAATTTATGTTGCAACTGGCATTTAAAAAGTCCAAAGTATGAGTCTTTATCTACACCAGAAAACTGGCATAGTATAATAATAAATCTTCCCAATTTGGTCAGATTTACTAACACTGCCTAAAAGAAAGACAGCACAAGCTACGATTAGCCAAAAAAAAGAAAGCCAACATTTTGCCTTTTTGTTAAGCTCCACCTCTTTTCCAATAAGCTCCACCTCCTTGTCCTTATTAGAAATTGTTACACATAAGAGTTCTGACTTAACGTGACATCATTACATGGGTTAACTCTGTACTGACACTAATATCTGCATGCATCACCATTACTGTATCCAAGGTTTTTGAACTGTAACCTTGCTGTAATATTCATGAACTGTATTGTGACCTTAAAAAATGGTATCATTTATTGTTATCCATGCGCTATGATATCACTGTGTATATCATACATAATCTGTAATATAACTATGCAAATGTAAAGCACCATGGAATTAATGGTGCTATATAAATAAATAATAATAATAATAATAATAATATGTACAGCATACATATTCTGTGACATCACTGTGTACATTATCCACATCCTGTGACATCATTGTGTATATTATATACATCCTGTGACATCATTGTGTATATTATATACATCCTGTGACATCATTGTGTACCTTATACACATCCTGTACATCTGAGTACAACCATATGCATAATAAAAACACATTACAGATTATCACACATTACAGATTAGAGATAACCATGGCCTGTCCATTATCTGAATTTGCTGCTGATGGTGGGAAAAGTGCAACTGGGAGCAATTTTGCTAAGGTGGCCAATGACCCTGCTACAATCAGATATTTATAGTTCTGCTTATTTACATTGATGTTTTTTGGCTTCTAAGTCACATTATTGCCACTTTTCACCCATATTTTTGACATTTTCCCTTGGCCACTATTGGTGTCAGAGTTGGGTCCTTTGTGTTTATACCACCACATGGTATGTGGACTTTGTACTAAATTTTATTATCTATGGACAGTTAAATAAAGTATCAGCTTGTCATGTTTTGGGGTGCTGGGGAACTGTTAACAACAATTATACAGACTGTTTTGACTGCACAAAATATACAAAGGACATTCTCACCGGGGTATCAAAAACAGACTAGTAGCTTAATTTAGTTTATCAAAAAAGTGCCAAATTTCCACATATCATGATATTAAAAGCACAGCGTTGTATAGATCTGTGTCTATATTTTTAAGAGCAGGAGTATAAGGGGGTGCTGAGGTAGCAATCGACACCTGGCCCAAAGGTCTATTTACAACATAAGACGAAAACAGTATTATGGGCAGAACATGAGAAGTGGGGGCCCCATTTCATATTTTGTATTAGGGCCCAGGAGCTTTAAGTTATGACTCTGTTTAAGAGCACGCAAATGCCCGCGAACTCATGGAGGTTTGGACATGAACCAAATGTCCACCATTATGGTTTTCTGGAATGAATTGACCTAATTTGTTGATCCGATGAAGTTAATAAATATCAAGTAGACTATTTTGAACTAGGTGAGAGTTTTCATGAGTAGGTGTAATAGTTTTCTTTTTACATTTGCAGCATATATCAAAATCAATATTCTTAAGATGGAAAGTGACAGAGAGGATGAGTCCATAACTTTCTTTCGGCATTAAGAGTCTCTATCAGATCTTGTAACAGATTCATTTCGACTGTTTCATTATACTGTGAGAGGTGACAGGCAGAGTGCTGGAGTCCCAGTATACTGTATCTCCCCCAGACATGTGTGGTTGAGTGTGAGTCTTGAATAGGCCTCAGCCCCAGTTGTAGGTCCTGGGCTTGTTACTGGGCCATAAAAGGCTGAAGAGCCTGCACTTCAGGGAAGATCCTGGGAGCTAGAGGAGGTGCCAGGGTCTGTCCTGATGCCCTTATTGCGCTATTTTTGCCTATTTGTGTGATTGATAGTAAGCCACCTGTACAGTTAGCACTTTATTGTTTAGTTGGTGCTCAGACGAGCAGGGTTTTGTTTGATTCTTTTGCCTGATATTAAGGCTGTATTTTACTTTCCTTATTTTGTGCCTGAAGTAAAGGTTTAATTATTTTGCTGTTTTTCTAAATAAACCGGCACAGATACAGATCTACAGATTTTGTGTCCATGCCTCTGACTGGTTGTGTCCGCACCACTGCTGCTAAAGATCTACCTTCCCCACAATACATATTGCTCATGTAATACAAGTTTCACATATGTAGCAGTTGTTGATTATCAATCTAAGGCCTGCATACGACTGTAGTAGTTTTTACTGTCTCCACTATACACTTATATGGCAAAGTCCAATGATTTCAATAACTGTAAAATCAAGAAAATCAGAGTTGCAACAAAACCAATTGTTGAAATAGAATGATCCTTGCTGAACATATGGCCATGTTCAGTTTGGGTGGTTGGAAGAAGACAGAGAAGGTTAGAGGGTAAAAGAAATGGAAAAAAAAAATTGGGAATAAGGGGGTGATAGTGGGCAGGAAACCTTTCCGTCTTACAGCAACAGATGGATGTTGAATCTTGTTCACCTGTAGAGGTTATAAACTTGTTAGTGATTGAGAAGATAAAAGGTGATGTCCATAATAAATTAGGTAAACCTGAAAAATACATTCCAGAAGGGTGCTTTTGTTATATATTGGGCTAATAAACATCTACACGAAGGCTGGAAAAACACATCAGGTATTTACTGATATGATACTGACCCAAGCTGCATACACATCCCTCAACAAACCCCCAACAAATCAGTTGCAATATTTCATTACTGAAAAGCACTTGTCCCTGGGTCTCAAAAAACCAATGACATATCTCTTCTGATAGCAATGGTGATTTGTTTATCCAAATCCATTCAGTCATTCCAAAGATATAAGCGCCTTTAGTGTTGATGCACATTAGGGAATACTAGCCAAGTAGGCGGTAACACTTTTGTTTCTCTGGGGGCATCTCTATGTGCTGTATGCCATGCAGTATTACCACCCACTTGGCTAATAGACCCTAATTTACATTAACACTAAACAGGCTTATATCTTTGGAATGGCTGAATGGATCTGGATGAGCAAAACACCAAATGCTCATGAAGACAGAGCCTATTGGATGTTATATGTCATTTGGTGTTGTAGACCTGGTGATAGGTCCTCTTTAAAGTATTCTTGCTAAGATTTTTCAATCGTAATCTTTAAGAGCTTCCCAGGAGTGGATTGGGCGCTCTTGAACACTTCCACAATTTTACAAACTCCATTTTTAATTAAAGTATTGTGTCATGAAGACAGACCCTTTCCATTTAATCCTCCAATGTCTCGGCGTGAATGTCACACTACAGGTTTTCATTTAATTTGTGGGATTGTGGAGTATTTCACATTCAGAGCTGTGCTGGACAAGATCAATTTGAGACATAGCAAGGGAATTATCCCAGCTTTTCAGGCATTAAGCGAAGCAATGTACCATAAGAAACATCAGTCAATTGTACCTAGTATAGCAGAATGCGCAATGTGTTGGATTACGGCCATTGAAGGCGAGCTGAAGACACAACTTTTTTTTTTACTATGACTAATATCTCATCAATCCACCTGCCAATCCTTCCATGTATTTATCTACATCCCAACACTCTCACACAATGGTGTTAGTGGTCTCATTACTGTCTAAGTCATTTATCTTTCCTCTTTCCTCTCGGCCGAGTCCTATCTGTTGTGTTCTCCGCCACACTAGTGCCCTGCGACACAATGCTAGTGCTGTCACCTTCCTGACCTCACAGGGGCTGCACCGTTGGGATTTTAATTTAATGTGTAAATCACTGGCTGGGGATTCCAAATAGGGTTTAAGAGGGAAAAGAGTTGAAAGTCGATTTGTGTAGAAAGGAACCAGTTAAAGGGATTGTAGCTAATCCTTTTCCAGCAGCAGTGAATGTGTGAGGGATCCTTCACCTAAAGCTGCTAGATTTGGGGATTAGAGGGGAAATAAAACAGCCTGAAAAGAGTCACTAATGTATAAAACAAAGAGAATCCCATAGACCAAGGCTTGCCTCCAACCCATAATCTTCAGCAGATTTCCGAGCAGGACTGCTCATTCCATGTGCTGCTATAGAGGTTTGCTTCAGTTGAACTATTGAAACTTGATTTAACATTTCTTTTGCTCTTATAAGCATCCGCCCTAATAACCTCACTGTTCCCTTCCTTATCCAGCAGTCATACACTAACTACAACACATGAGGACATGGTGGACTTTCCAAGAAATAATATGCTCATGAATCAGGGAATTTTACATCATTTTATAATAAGATTATAAAGTAGCTACCACTAAGACACTACTGGTCTAGATTGCTATGATTCACCATTCGAAAGTTATATGGTGCCGCATAATGCAAATATTGCCTTAAAGGGGTTTGAAGTTATCTCTATCAATAACTATAACTGGTGGGGGCTGAATGCTGGGACCCCGATCGATCCCGTGAATGGGGGTCCAGTTCCCCCATCATGATGGAGTGGCAGGCTGAGCCCTGCTGATCCATTCATTCTCAATGCATGTGTTGGAAATAGAAAGCGCTCTATGAGGCTGAAGCCCCAAATTGCAGAAACACAAATTTATTTTCTTTGTAGCACATTTTGCTGCAATTCTTTGAACCAAAGTCAAGAATGACTACAAAAGAATGGGAAATATATAGGTATCACTTACACTTCTACCTTCTACTTAATCCACTCCTGACTATGGCTCAAAAAGAAAATACTGCAAAATCTGCAATAATAAAAGCTGCGTTTCTGCAACGTATGGTCTCAGCCTAATCATACCTCTGGCACTTCCATAGAGGATGAATATAGTGGCAGGGCATGATCTCGCTACTCCATCAGGGAAAGGGAACCGGATCAATGTTCTCAGACTTCTCCGATCTTATGAATGGGGATAACTTCAAAAGGTGACACCCATTGAAAAATGTTCCTTTATTCCATTGTTGTATGTAGACTGTAGCTGAATTTTTCCTTTAGACTTATATGGGGGGAACAAATATTAAAAATGCAGCAGAAAAGCAGTGACAAATACAAGCATTTTTAAAAAATTCTTTACTTATGTTTTATGAAGTATAACAGAAGGATGACAATAATAATATATAGGGGTGACACCAACTCAGGGTGCAGCAAAAAGTACATAGAGACATATAGCTCCGAACAAAGTGGATACATCAAATATAATTTTTATCAAACTGACAGAATGCAGAGGTATATGGCTGAACGGTAGAGAGGTAGAACATACAGAGGTGGGAACACAAGCATTTTGCTACATGTGGCCTTAGTCAAATGTGTACGGGCTGTGAATGTCCAATACAAAACCATTATTTTCTTTAACAAGCAGAGTCACCACTGATAGATCTTATGAGAAGATTCACTTCCCAAGTTAACAAGTCACTTGTTTGCTCATTTTATGAGATGGAAATTAAAAGGCTTTTTCTGGATTCACAATATTGATGGCCTATCCTTAGGCCTCTTGTGGAGGTGCCGGTTCCATTCCATTCCAAAGTCAATAAGAAGGATGGGACCTGTTTTATAATTATGGAAGAAGAACAGAATGAAGCATTAGGACCTCCTAGGAAGACCATCAGCATGCACACATGATGATGTGCATGAGGCTTTAATATAGATCATCAATATCAGATTGTCGGTGTTCATGGTTACTAGCTGTTTAAAGGGAACAGAGATGAGCCGGGTTGTCTTTTACAGCACACATCCACTTAGAACCAGACCTGCAGGGTACTGTAGTTAGCCATATTCACTTGAATTAGACAAACTCACAATATCCTAAGTAACAGGTACTGAGAATGGGAACCCGACAGATCTGATAGTGATGGCCTAGACCACGGGTAGGGAACCTTTTCTCTCCAGCTGTTGCAAAACTACAACTCCCAGCATGCACACTTCCTCTGTTGTTCTTGGAACTCCCATGGAAGTGAATGGAGCATATTGGGAGTTGTAATTTCACAGCAGCTGGAGAGCCAAGGTTCTCTACTAGAGATGAGCGAATACTGTTCGATCGAGTAGGTATTCGATCGAATATTAGGGTATTCGACATATTCGATTCCGATCGAATACCACGCGGTAAACCCAGTAAAAATTTGTATCTCCTCCCACCTTCCCTGGCGCTTTTTTTGCACCAATAACTGTGCAGGGAAGGTGGTACAGGAAGCGGGAAAACGTAGGCATCGGAAAAAAATAGGAAAAAGTCATTGTCTGGCTAAATCAGATGACCTCGGATTTATAAGAATAGTGTCAGCCATATACGTGTCAGATGCGTTTTGGTGAGATAGGGAGAGACAGTGTGTTGAGGGTGAGAAAGATTGTAGCTTCTGCTAGGCAGGAAATATTGTAATCAACAGCTCTTTTCAGAGCTATACTGCAGGAACAGTGTATATACAGTGAACCTGCCAAAGATGAGTCAGGGTAGCATAAAGGGATGGGGACATGGAAATCCAGCTGGGGATCCAGGCCACAGTCCAGCTACTGGAGACAGGCAGCCAGCAGTGCCCCTCGTCATTAGCACAAGGGGGCGAGGACAGGGACGTGGAAATCCAGCTGGGGATCCAGGCCGCAGTAGTTAGACTGCGGATCCAATTAGCTACTGAAGAGGGGCAGCCAGCAGTGCAACAACGTCAAGCAGGGTGCAAGGTACCCCACTGACGAAGCCCGAGTACCAAGAACCTATGTTCGGGTGGATAGCAGATATTTTGGACCCGCAACCAGCATGTCCTGTCAACAGTACTGACGACACACAGTTCCATGTGTCTGTGCCAGCTCACAAGTTCCTCGCCCTCCTCTTCTACTCACCCCAAGGGCCAAAAACACTGCTGGTGCAAGGCTCTACTCACTCCAAGGGCCAAAAACACTGCTGGTACAAGGCTCTACTCACCCCAAGGTCCAAAAACATTGCTGGTGCAAGGCTCTACTCACCCCAAGGTCCAAAAACATTGCTGGTGCAAGGCTCTACTCACCCAAAGGGCCAAAACTAAATCTCTGCTGGTTAAAGGCTCAACTCACCCAAAGGGCCAAAAACTAAATCTCTGCTGGTTAAAGGCTCAACTCACCTCAAGGGCCAACAAATCTTTGCTGGTTAAAGGCTCAACTCACCCAAAGGGCCAAAAACACTGCTGTTAAAAGGCTCAACTCACCCAAAGGGCCAAATACTATGCTGGTTAGAAGCTCAATCCACCCAAAGGGCCAAAAACTAAGCTGGTTAAAGGCTCAACTCACCCAAAGGGCCTAACATTCTGCTGGTGCAATGCTCAACTCAATTAAAGATGCAACGTTTAGATGGCTTCTTTCCAAACCGAGGGTGATCCCTTTTGGTAAGATCTGATGGCTGTTTCCAACCCTGATTATCCTGGTTGATCGTGTTCAGTAATGAGGCCAGCTCAGCATGAGGATCTTGTACGTTAGGTTGTCCATGCCCACTAATATGCATGAAGACTCGATCACAGTAAATGTTCTTATTTTTCTCCAATTCAATCTCTGAATGAACTGCTCTGACAGATGGCCTAGGCACTGCTGCAATGGCAATCACTGGATTTTCCTGTTCTGGTTCCAAAGAATCTTGTGCCTTACTTGAATAAGAGGCAATCTTAGTCTGACTGCTGGTTGCTTGTGCTGCAGCATGTGGAGTTGGGTCTGTCAGCCTTGTGATGAACTCCTCATTCTGGATCCCATTACTTTCAGTCTCTAAAGTCTTTTGACACTTTGAATTTTGTTCAATTCCAAAGAACTCTGTTTAGATTTGGCTCAGTCGCAGCTCCAGGACATGCCTTTGAAGGCAAGGTTTCCCTTAGTGGCTCCATCTCAGCAGGATGATGATGGTGAAGCTTGGTTAAATCTGGTGTCGGAAGGGAAAGTGGTTTCTGATCTACATCTAAAGTACTGGAGCATGTTGTTTGGACTATTAACACCTGATCAGAACCCTGTAAAGGTAACGTAGAGTCCGATATTAGAGGACCATTACCGGTAGTAGTGGTTGCAGCCAATTCTCCACCTTTGCGGTTAATGCCTTAATGCCAAAATGTTATCAATTTCCCAGTCACAATCAAGGTCAATGTCTGGGTCCTCAGTCCAATCCACTGCATCAATCCCACACAATGAGAGTGATGCTTTGGAACCAACGTTTTAGGGGCTAACAATTTTAAAGGGGCTAACACTCTGCTGCTGCAAGGCTCAACTCACCCAAAGGGAAAAAAACTCTGCTGGTGCAAGGCGCAACTCACTTAAAGGGCCTAACACTCCGTTGGTGCAAGACTGAACTAATTTAAAGGGCCTAAAACTCTGCAGGTAGAAGGCTGAAGTCACCTCAAGAGTCTCAATCTCTGCTGGTAGCTCAGCTTAAGGGCCTCTAACTTATTTTGGAAGGGCTCTCGTGAAGGGCCAGAAAAGTAATTTTTTGAGGTCTCACAACATCACACACACACATGAACAATGACAGTTAAGGGTGGGGGCTGTTGGAGTTCCCATTGCCTATGCCATCTGTGGTTGTCATGGGCAACGTGATTTAAAGGGGTGCATGCTAATGTTTCATTAGCTTAAAATTTGTGTTTCTGTCCATACTAATGTAGAGGAAAGAAGGTTTACAAGTATTTTTCCACTTTCATAGAGGTTCTATTGAGTGTGGAAATTGTCTGGTAGGTTGTGATTGTGGGGTAATCCTGGGACTTGGGCGTGTTAGATGCCCCCAGGCATCGTTCCCCTGCTGTCCCAGTTGCATTGCAGAGGTGTTGGTATCATTTCCTGGGGTGTCATAGTGTACTTGGTGACTCTCCTTAGTCGAACTGTGGTTTCCCCTGAAATGAGCATTTTTTCCCCATAGACTATAATGTGATTCGATATTCGGTTGAATAGTCGAATATTGAGGGGCTACTCGAAACGAATATGGAATATTTCACTACTCGCTCATCTCTGTTCTCTACCCCTGGCCTAGACTAAGGATAAGCCACTAATGTTGTAAACCTGGAAAACCTTTAGTAAGCTCTAAAATCATTTTATACAATATTCAAACTGTTACAGCAATGTTTTTTCATTTGCATAAGAATAAAACACTGATTTTCATGAAAATGGAGAGACAATGCAGAATAAGAAAGGCATCTTTGGAAAGTGGGGAAGCCGTTCTTCAAGGACTGCCATTAGTTTGATATCGATTTTCCTGATGGCAAATAATTACTATAAATGGAGGTGAAAAGTGAATTTCAAGCTAGCCAAACAATATAGCGATATTTAGGGGAGTGTGATTTTTCTATCTGTATATAATACGTCCTGTCCAGCACTTCTGGCGGTGATAACTGAGATTTATTTACCCATTACACATGCCTTTTATCGTGAATAATCCTAAATAAACCGAAACTTCTTCTTGATTCCTGCACTGAAGTGTTAAGGGTCTTAGAGTAATCCGGTGCTATTATTTCACTGAATAAGAGTATGTAATGCGCTGTCACGCTGAACTATCTCCAGTCTTCATCTTTGATTTGGTTAAAAAAGGCAGATTTACAAAGATGAACATGAATTTCTCTTCTGCTGGAACAATGCTGCCCTCTCTAGGCATGTATGGTGGCGTGAATATCCCGGCCACACACATACACATAAACATATCCTTTAGATCAGGCACAAGGCAACTCCGAAGCATAAAAGAAATAGCACATGCAAAGTATATAACATGAAGTGTGTGGACACTAACTGCTAACAACTGACCGGGTGAAAACAGAAACAGAACTAAGAAAATATATGTGATTTTATCCCATGCACATAAAGAAGACTGTTCTCATTAATTTACAGCAAATTAATATCTAGCAAATGGAAAGGAACAAAGTAAATATTAAGTAATAAAAGAAGGTTACATAACTTCTTATTCACATAATCATTTTACACCCTTCACCAACTCCAGTTCTTAGCCTTCCATTAATAGATGTCACTTCACTGATTTCGGCTATTAGTCTATGTACAGTCCGGTGGGCAGTATCAGGCAGGAGAGGGAAAGGGGAGTGATTCTGAACTCAATCAGAGGCAGCCAGTGTCAGAGCTCAGAATCAGCCTGCCTGACACCACCCATTCACCCATCTGATAGGATAGAGCCTGAATAGCATATCAGGTAACAAGGATAACTGCACTTATTGCTCAGGAATGGTGGGGACTAGAGAAGAAATTCCAACTGTGCCAGAATCAGCAGCTATTAAAAAATGATGGACTTGCAGGAGGTGGTAAAAAGTTGTCTTTAAGCAATACTAACCCAGACTTATAGGAAACACCAAAACACTAATTGAATTTGAAAAACAAATCCAAAAAAAGTTGTGAAAACAGAGCTGATTTCAAGGCAGTTTTTCAGCTTGACATGTATTATACTACCAAATATTTAGTACATCAAGGACAAAAGTCACTCCTACTAATCTCTACTAGCTTTCACTAAAGCGGGCCCTACTCATTAGATTTTAGATTGCTAAAGTAGCAGATTTTGGATTGTCTGCTGTTAGTTGGTTGTACATAAACCTGCAACAGTTTGTCCCATACAGCCAATCATATCCTAAAGTTTGTCAGAACTGAAATCTCTTGTGTTGGATTTTTTATTTGTCAAGATCTGAAGTGTATGGGCTAGACTGACAGACTTGTGGCAGATTTTTGCATTGTGGACATTAAAGGCTATTCTTCTCCTACCGTTATTATTCTGATCTGTTCTGCTGTTACGGTGTTATTTAGTTTTTTTGCCATATGCAAATGAGTCTTCAGAAAGCACATGGGTCGTTCCCCTTTGCTCAAAAAGCACAGAGGGCGTTCCCTGTGCTGTCTGAAGACTATCCAGCGACGCGTCAGTCTTCTTCTCCCGGCCGCCTCTTCACCGCGTCATCGGCCATGTCTTCAGCTGGCTCAGCTGACTACACACGTCATTTCCGCCATTTTCCATTGGCTGAACGGATGCTCATGTAAGAAGCCACAGGAAAATGGCTCAACGGACTTGTGCAGTTGGCTCTTTCGGCTGAAGACGCGGCTGATGACGTAGCGAAGAGGCGGTCAGGAGAAGAAGACAGAGGCATCACAGGCTATTCTGACATTGTCTTAGTTCAAAAATGTATTCTAATGATTGAATCTCTTTAATCTCCTGTTGGACATCAGGACCACCATAATTTCCCATAAGTGATCATCAGATACCCACCTGCAATAAGCTATATTGAATATGCTCTGTACAGCGTTAAAGGGGTTGTTCCACAAAGTAAAGTGAAAGGACCTTTCTCTCGCTCTACATTCAACCTGCTTGCAGCCGGGATAAATATGGATGTCACTGGTACAGAACTCAGCTATCTCAAGCTCTTGCACTGAATTGAATAGGAACGCCAAATGTCACCAGTCCCACCCAGTCCTGACCACATTCAGCTTGTCTGCAGTGAGGATATATAGATAGATAGATAGATAGATAGATAGATAGATAGATAGATAGATAGATAGATAGATAGATAGATAATGATATTCTGCCATGCTCATCTTTCCTGTCTACACTCATACCTCTCCCCATACCAGTCTCTGCCCTGGTTTCCCATTCACTTCAGGATCCTCTAAAGCTCTCCACAGTCCTGCACTACATATCCTTTCTACTCTCTGGCTACCTGTGCTCTACATTCTGCCAATGACCTCAGAATAACATCTTGTATAATCTGAACCTCCCACTACCATCTCCAAGACTTTTCCAAAGTTGCACCACTTCTCTAAAATTCTGGAATGTGTTACAGGTTGGAGACTGGCTCATGCCCCTTTATGTGTATTATCTTCGGGTTTTTTTATGAATGATGGCTGCACCATTGTACAAAATAAACACTTTTACCATTTGTGTCAGCCCAGCTATCTCATAAATTGTAAGCTCTTGTACGTAGGCCTCTCATTTCTATTGTTTAGTTTGTTATTCCTTAATGTCCGATTTTGTTTGTACAAAACCTATGAAATTCAATACGAAGTGGTATTGGTTGGCGGTATATAAAACATTATTATTAACGGTATTATATTACAAAAGTAGTAACATTTTAGATCAGGTATTAAAAATCAAGCTGACAGCAGGCACACAGGTCAAATCCACATAGAAACGTACAGTATTGTGCCATCTTACATAGATTCTTATATTTGTTTTGTAGGGGTTACATTTCCTCATTGTTCTAATGCCTGGACTTTTTGCATTGCAACTATTCTAAGCCCGGTCACAGACTACACAAATCCCTCCCTGCTTTCTCTACCACATCTCCCAATTCTGTCATTCATGGCAGAATAGAAAAATGGAACTGAGAAGGCAAATGTGATCACAACCTTAGAAATGAGTCAATAAGTCTGAATGAACATTGGTAGAACTTGTGCCCGGCAGACCTCTAGTGAACATCGCAAAAATGTTTTTAAAATCTCTAGGCAATAATCAAAAACCACAAAGGAACCGGACAGCTATAGCCATAGTAACCCATCATTATATGGAACGCGTACACACTCAGACACAGATACAACACGTAGCATTATCTGCCACAGCTAGCAAGATTCCTTGCACAGATTTGATGCATATTAGTGAGAAGTACAATGGTTGGTCATGAATACTGGAGTACAAATTCACTTGCAGTATGGCCTACATCAAGAATATTTCCCCTTACTACAAAGCTCCATGAACCTATCATGTTCCATATGAATAATGGTAGTAGATCCTTGGGTGTACAGACCAGACTCAACCCCTGTAAAACACAATAGATTCCCCCATTACTTTGCGCTATGGTTTGCTCTAATATGTTGCGACATTTCATAGTAAACATAGTTTTAAAGAAAGTCCGGTATATAAGGAGATGTTTGCTGAGTGGCTTCCCCAGGCTTCTTCCCACATGGATCTACTTGTGTGACAGATCCCTATATGTTCTTTTTAGAAGTAAGTTTTTTCATATGTCGCAATGTTTCAGACTTAAACACATTTTTTTTTTATAATGCGGGAGCCTGTCACCATTTCATGTTGGCCATGGTTGAGACAACATGAGATTGATGATAGGTTCCATTTAATGGGGACCTGGTTGCTGAAGTCAGCCCGGACTGCAGACACAGTACCAATGGAGAGAAGGTACTGTACATAGTGTTGGTGAGAAACAGGCACATTTTTGCTTGACGGTAGCAAGGAATGCACAGTTTTGGGGGCTAACAATATAACAGACACAGTATTGAGACAGCCACACACTATTGGGGCAGGACACCTGGACCTGTATTAAAATCAACCAAGATACAGTGTTGGCCAAAAGTATTCCAGAAAATGATTGCAATCACAAATTCTTTGGTATTATTATCTTCATTTAATTTGTCTTCAATGGAAAACCACAAAAAGAATTGTCAAAAAGCCAAATTGGATATAATCCCACACCAAACATAAAAACGGGGTGGACAAAAGTATTGGCACTGTTTGAAAAATCATGTGATGCTTCTCTAATTTGTGTAAATAACAGCACCTGTTACTTACCTGAAGTACCTAACAGGTGGTGGCAATAACTAAATCACACTTGCAGCCAGTTGAAATGGATTAAAGTTGACTCAACCTCTGTCCTGTGTCCTTGTGTGTACCACATTGAGCATGGAGAAGCAAAATTGTGAGGAAGCATGAGCAATCTCAAGGCTACAAGTCCATCTCCAAAGACCTGAATGTTCCTGTGTCTATCGTGCGCAGTGTCATCAAGAAGTTTAAAGCCCATGGCACTGTGGCTTACCTCCCTAGATGTGGACGGAAAAGAAAAATTGACAAGAGATTTCAACGCAAGATTGTGCGGATGGTGGATAAAGAACCTCAACTAACAACCAAACAAGTTCAAGCTGCCCTGCAGTTCGAGGGTACAACTGTGTCAACCCGTACTATCCGTCGGTGTCTGAATGAAAAGGGACTGTATGGTAGGAGACCCAGGAAGACCCCACTTCTTACCCAGAGACATAAAAAAGCCAGGCTGGAGTTTGCCAAAACTTACCTGAGAAAGCCAAAAATGTTTTGGAAGAATGTTCTCTGGTCAGATGAGACAAAAGTAGAGCTTTTTGGGAAAAGGCATCAACATAGAGTTTACAGGAAAAAAAAAAAGAGGCCTTCAAAGAAAAGAACACGGTCCCTACAGTCAAACATGGCGGAGGTTCCCTGATGTTTTGGGGTTGCTTTGCTGCCTCTGGCACTGGACTGCTTGACCGTGTGCATGGCATTATGAAGTCTGAAGACTACCAACAAATTTTGCAGCATAATGTAGGGCCCAGTGTGAGAAAGCTGGGTCTCCCTCAGAGGTCAGGGGTCTTCCAGCAGGACAATGACCCAAAACACTCTTCAGGTCAGCACTAGAAAATAGTTTGAGAGAAAACACTGGAGACTTCTAAAGTGGCCAGCAATGAGTCCAGACCTGAATCCCATAGAACACCTGTGGAGAGATCTCTTGATGGCAGTTTGGAGAAGGCCCCCTTCACATCTCAGGGACCTGGAGCAGTTTGCCAAAGAAGAATGGTCTAAAATTCCAGCAGAGCATTGTAAGAAACTCATTGCTGGTTACCGGAAGCGGTTGTTCGCAGTTATTTTGTCTAAAGGTTGGGCTACCAAGTATTAGACTGAGGGTGCCAATACTTTTGTCCGGCCCATTTTTGGAGTTTTGTGTAAAATGATCAATGATTTGACTTTTTTTTTCATTCTCTTTTGTGTTTTTGTTTTGGCAGCAGTTGGTAGTGTATTGAGGATTGGAGTTTATGTTTCGATTGGGGATGCGTTTCGAAAATGATGCTCCATTTATGTCTGGGCATGACACTCTGCTGAGACGAATCATGGCTATCAAAATCCTTCATTATGGTGTGAGCCATAGTAAGAGGGGCTGAAAAAAGGGAAACCATTGCCATGAGTCATTTAATTGATGTTTATTCTGCCTCCACCAGTGCCTTACCAGTACTTTACTCACTGTGCCTGCTGTGTTGTGATACCCTTATAGACCACCTGTATGAACAATGTGTGTGGTATTATTGGTCATTGTATGTTACAGTACGGTGGTAATTATGTAGCTGGCAATAATGTGGTTAGCTCTATTAAAGGGGTTGTTTTCTATAATGGCTCATCCTTAGGATGATTTTTGGGGGTTGCACTTGCTCAGTTGTGCACAGTTGTAACAGGCACAGCTCATTGCTCAGTTTACTAAGCCCGGTTTCATACAGTTAAAAACCAACATGGAGGCTGATTCACTCACAGCAGCAGATTCTACATGTATGACACTTTGCACACATGGACAGGAGTGCCTATTCCTTTTCAACCTTTCCTCTGTCCTGGAGCGACCCCCTATGACCTAACCCTCCTTTCCAACCACACTTGGGGATATGCAGGGCACATTTTGGCCTTGGACATCTAAGTACCTCACTGATTCAGCAGGGGCTTGTTCAGTAAACAACAGATTCAAGAAGTATTGGTGGTAAGATCAGTGGTTAAATTGGGCCGGAACGCCCAATTTATGTGCAGAACATAAAAACAGAGTTACTTACCTCTCCTGGCTCCGGAAGGCTTCGAGGCTACTTGGTGATGTCTCAGACATCACATGGGTCGGGGCTTGTGTCCTTATGCGTCGCAATGCAAGCTCCTGCTCAAGTGACATCCCATACGTCATTGAAGATGGCCAACATCTACAGAGAGTGCGCCGACCAGGGAGAGGTAAGTAACAGTGTTTTTATGTTTGCATCCTCCCCTGGGTCTCCGATTATTACACTCTGGGGTCTGAAAAGACCTCAGAGTTTAATAATTGTTTATGGGTTCCCAGAATGGGGCATCATGCTGTGTGTAGGGACCACTATGGGGCATCATACTGTGTGCAGGGGCCACTATGGAGCATAATTCTGTGTGCAGGGGCACTATGGGGCATAACACTGTGTGCAGGGGCCACTATGGGGTATAATACTGTGTGCAGGGGCCAGTATGGGTCATAATACTGTGTGCAGGGGCCAGTATGGGACATAATACTGTATGTAGGGGCCACTATGTGGCATAATGCTGTGCACAGGGGCCACTATGGGGCATAATGCTGTGCACAGGGGCCACTATGGGGCATAATACTGTGTGCAGGGGCCAGTATGGGACATAATACTGTATGTAGGGGCCACTATGGGGTATAATACTGTGTGCAGGGGCCACTATGGGGTATAATACTGTATGTAGGGGCCACTATGGGGCATAATACTGTGTACAGGGGCCAGTATGGGACATAATACTGTATGTAGGGGCCACTATATGGCATAATGCTGTGCACAGGGGCCACTATGGGGCATAATGCTGTGCACAGGGGCCACTATGGGGCATAATGCTGTATGTAGGGGTCACTATGGGGCATAATACTGTGTACAGGGGCCAGTATGGGACATAATACTGTATGTAGGGGCCACTATGGGGTATAATACTGTGTGCAGGGGCCAGTATGGGGTATAATACTGTATGTAGGGGCCACTATGGGGCATAATACTGTGTACAGGGGCCAGTATGGGACATAATACTGTATGTAGGGGCCACTATATGGCATAATGCTGTGCACAGGGGCCACTATGGGGCATAATGCTGTGCACAGGGGCCACTATGGGGCATAATGCTGTGCACAGGGGCCACTATGGGGCATATGGGTGGGGGAGCGTTCTCCCTAAAAAATTTTACCAATTTAAGCAAAGAGAAAGAGCATGGGGGTCTTGTGACATGGTACTGCCTGTTAAACCTTACCTAACCCTTGCTAGTCTAAAGAACTGAAAGTGCTCTTCCAGAATCAAGTGCCCTCTTCTAAGGTTAACTATAAACTATCTGATCAGGGAGTCACTCCCTGAGGTCATCTAGACTGGAGTCATCTAGCAACCCATATACTCCTTTCACCTTCTATAAACTCAGACCAGAAGCTACTCCTGTTTGCACAGAAATACAAAAATGGCAGATAAACTGGAAAGAGCCCAGCATATAGCTAGAAAGTGCAAAGAGACATTTTTCAACAGTTTGTCAAGTTAAAGTTTTATAGAGATCAAATGCATATTATATAGATAGATAGATATAAAATAAATATATAGCTAGATAGGAGAAAGACAGATGGATCGATAGACAGATCGATAGACAGACAGACAAGCGTTACACTTTACTGTCATATTATAACATTATACTTTTATTTCATTAATTCTGATGAATCCCATAATGAGTAGGAGGGTCGCTCAGCATGATGTCGGCACAACAGGGGTATGCGTGGGCTTTTTCTTGCTGTGACGCTGTCTTTGGACTAAGTGATGGATCATATTGTGCTGAGAGACTGTTGCTGGAGTTATCCACCCACGGTGTCGTTCTTTGCATGTGAAAACTTATTGAATGACACTTGTATATCCAGAGCCCACGAATGGACCATACCTGAAATCCATTCAATGTGCACAATGTATGCTCAGATAATGAACTGCTTACAGACAGCAGAGATGATGTTAATGAAATAAAACAGTGAATGGGTAACAAAAGCTAAAGAAGTACTTGTCTGTCTTGTAAGCTTTTCCCCTCCATACAAAGTATTGTTATGTAAGTTAGAACACGGTTCATTTCATTCCATGGCTGCAGTTAGCTATAAATAATAAAAGGTATAATAATGTTCTAATAATTTACCTATATGAACTCACACAATAAAACATGAAAAGAAAAATCTTACCCCTAAATTGTGAGACTATATTAATACAGAGCAGCATATTTACTATCTGAACCATGGAAAGTGTGTCAAGGTGTAAGAAAATCATGACTGACTGCTTTTACCCAGAGATAGCGCCTCAACTGGCTTGTCTGAGGTACTGCAACTCAGCATCAATAGAGCTAACCTGCAATACTATGAACATCCTAGGGATGAAAACTGTAATGTCTTCTTATCCTGGCACAGCCCCTACAAATATTTACTGCCTTGACACCATGTCCATTGAATCACAAAATGGCTCTGGTTAGATATTGTACATAAGATACATACAAACATAAGATTTTTCGAGGCAGATCCCACTGGCTATAACAAGATCCATGCACAAGGTGCCATACAGAAGGATTTCCAGGCTGCATTTTTCTATTTTCTGTTTAGTAGCAGAGTATGGAATATGAAATGCCCCCTATGTATTCCATACAAGTACAACAGTAAATAGAATGGAATGTGTCAGAAAATGAATTAATTTTTAAAGTTTTTGTATTAAATATATAAAAAAAATGGTGATTTTTTTAAATTTCCTTGTCATTATTTAATTTTTAACAAAGCCTCCTAAATAAGACGTCTTCTCTACATATACATAATTCCATACCTGCTAACTGTTCTTCAGACAATGTACAGATCATATTCTGATCACAGATTATAGTATATCAATAAGATGTTGTTTTCTTCTCACTTTCAAGAACCTTATATACATCTTCATAGACATATACTGAAGGACATATTCTTGATATCGTATACCCTGTAAGTATCCAAGCAAAGGTCTATTCTGTGTAATGTGATATTCCTACACACTTCCCTTAAGACAAATAAATAGTGAGATGCATTTTCCATAAGACTTACATATATCATATGTTATTACACACACTGCCCTGTTTCCCCGAAAATAAGACACCCCCCCCCCTTCACCTTCTGGATCACATACAACCAGCAGACATGCCGGTGCTCCGCTAAGGAAGCATCAGCATGACTGCCGATTGTTCCCCGCTCCAGCCGCTGCATAAGACATCCCCCGAAAATAAGAAAGGTCATATATTTCGTTAGATAATAATAAGAGACTGTCTTATTTTCGGGGAAACAGGGTAGTATGTGCTAGTAGGATATGAGGTTCATTTCTCAGGTGTCTACTGTCTAACACATTCAGACACAAGAGGATATTAATGCAAAATCTGTAATAGGGTGCATCTCCTATCTTTTGGTCTTCACCAATTTTAGTGGGCTCAAGTCTTCATTGCATTATGCCATTCATCTGAATTTGGATATTACTTCCATGTGTACCATGCAGCTAAGACATGGGTACAGAGACAATTTGTTTTTTTCACCACCATGCTACAAATGTAGAGATCAAGTTGATCAATTGATTCAGCATTGCAAGTATTTGGTACGGAAGTGGGGCAAATGTGATGGCTAAAACTTAGAAAATGCTGAATTGCTGGATTCATTTTACAGTTTGTTTCTGATAGAAAACTGCAACGTGGACAAAATTGTTGGTACCTCTCATATAATGAGAAAAACGAGGGATACCAACAATTTTGATCATGTGTGTATGTTCACAACCCCATCATAACTGCCCCTAAATTACCATAAGTGAAAATAGTGTTAAAAAATTTTCAATGACAATATTCACTGCATGCAACAGTGTTGACAGAATTAACAGAGAGTAATATAACACAGGGACACATGTTATGTACAAGAACACAATGGCATTGGTCAGAACATCTAATTCATTTAGTCCACACTAGGATTCGTCTGGTTTACCTAGTCTGCAGAACACACAACACATGAGTCACTGATATCTGTGATCCAATAAACTGTAAACCCTATTACACAGCGCTCTACAGTTTAATGCACTTTACTTTCTGATTGAAAAAGGCATCTCCCCTGGGGTTAATCCTCACAATCTTTTGGGACCCTAACTGAATACAATAGTTTTCTTTTACAGCCTTAAAAGTGTAAATTCTCACAGATTGCCAATAATCTCCTCACTGTCCTTGAAGAGGCAACGCCAAGAAATTTGGGGGAAAATATGGGAATTTCCGTCAGTTTGGCAATTTCTTTTATTACCATTTAATATGAAAGATGGAAGAAGCAACATTTTCACTATAATTGAAAGTCTATTATATGATCTAAGGTGGGTATCCACCACTTGAGAGAGTGAAAATACATCAGTGGTCCATCTTGGCTGAGGATGCGCCTGCATGCATTTTGTGTGTGTCGAGATAAGGGGCAGAGAACAGCAGACACCTGGCAGCATTGAAATATAGTGGCGAGGGATTGATGGGTGTAGGTAGCATTATTATTTATTATAGTATGCCCTGTTACATTTTCTAATTTGATATCTTGGAAAACCTTGGTAAGCCTTCGTACAAACAAACAAGAGGGGGCAACACAGTGGCTCAGTGGTTAGCGGTGGAGTCCCGGTAAGTTCGAATCCTGCCAAGGACAACATCTGCAAGGAGTTTGTATGTTCTCTCCATGTTTAGAAGGATTTCCTCCCATATTCCAAAGACATATTGATAGGGGAAACAATGTACATTGAGATCTCTAAATGGGGCTCACAATCTACATAAAAAAACCTTTAATGTCTATGTACTGAGCTTTATCATACATAGAGAAATGTAATTTTTTGATCACTAAATAATTTAGGAAAATGGATTCACTGGTTTCTGACAATATGAGGCCACAGCCACAAACTTCAGTCAAGGATTGAGGCCAAATCCCAAGCCACCAATGACTGCCAAAGATTGATGGCTATCGTACATGGCCAGGGATTTAGACATATGCAGATCATCATGGTTTCTGTTTTAATAGAAACCTTAATACAGATGTGTAGAGTCTTTTATACTATATAATGTAAAGTTTCAATTTTTTATATACTTTCTGCACCAATTCCTGAGGGTTCAGTAAGTCCAGTTTTTAGTCTATATAAACGTATGTCCTGTCATGTGAAGGATATACACATGCTCATCTTGATACAATAGCACTGTAACTGCGACAATAGCAGCAATAGCACAATAGACTTTCCTCTTTTGCAAGTCTCTACATAAAATTGGAGGCATACTAAGGTAGAGTAGAGTCTTTTATAATTTAATAACCAAAGTTGGATGTATTCCGCCATCTTGGTAGCAAATTCACATTTAACTCAATGAATGATTGCTAGTATAGACAAATAGTGGGCAAGCGTGTTCCTAAAAGTATGCATTAAACTTGTACACAGGGAGAGCGTACAAATTCCTTTTAGATGTTGCTCTTGAGCTTAGGACTCCAGCACTGTAATGGATCATTGCTAACCCCTGAGCCACCATGTTACCCTACCTTGTGCTTGCTACAGCATCTTTAACAGGTGTCATCCACAAATGCCAGCCATAAGAAAGTCAGCTAAGTCGCCCCTAAGAAATTGTACTGAAATGGGATTCAGTGGTCATTCTCATATAATGTAGAATAAGATCATTTTCAGGCTCAGGCTCAGGCCCTGGGAATTCGTATATTCCTACTTTACTGAAATATTTATAGCTGAACATACAGACATTGCTGTGGTTGAAGTATTTCTGATTATAGTAACTGCATTATGCTGTTCATAGAAATGCCAACATGTCCTGTCAATTTAGGTGGGATCCACCGACAATCTGTTGCTGAGTTGAATAGGCCTGTAAATGGGAAGTCATGGATCAAAGCTGTCAGCAGACGTGTGATTCATCTCCAAGCTCTCATGTCTATGATCAGCTTTGTGAAAGGTTATTTTATGCATATGCAATGTAAAAATCCAAATATATACCATTTCAGAATTTCCTGGTATACACAATAAGTACATTTGCAAAAGTGATATATATTTTCTAACTATTATGCTAAATACACTGATGTATAACATATCGGTGCATATATCAAAGAGTATTAAGTGAGACAGGACATAGAGCATCGCAATAGGTAACAATAAGATACAAACTATCCAATAAGTAAGAAAAGAAAGAAATGCATGTTTAAGTAGTTTTTATTGCTAGAATTTTTATGAATATTTTACATGGTTTACAATAAGAAAAAGAAAACAAGAAAAAATTCTGGTTATATAATAGTGATACTAGGTATGACTGTCAGTGAAAAAGACTTGGGGATTTTGGTGGACAGTAAGCTTACCTTTAGTGACCAGTGCCAGGCATCTACATCTAAGGCTAATAAAATTATAGGATGCATCAAAAGGGGCATAGACACTCATGACCAGAGCATAGTGATGCCTCTATACAAATCACTAACACAGACACATATAGAGTATTGGGCACAATTTTGGGCCCCAGTGTAAAAGGAGGATAAAAGTGCACAAGACGGAGTGCAGGGAAGGGCGACCAAGAATGGGTGGATTGGAATACACTGACAGATTGAGGATTCATGAAAATGACTGTGCTGTTTTTCACAGACTTAAGATCCATGAATATAGGATATGTTGGTCCATTTAAAGGGCTTGTTCTCACGACAATGAATAATGGTCATGTCACGGCCACTTTTTGAACAGTCATCACACGGCAATCTTAAATCCCATGAATGTCTATGTGTTTATTCACATGTGTCTATGTCTATAAAAGCAAACAAAGATAGAACACGTCAGTTTTCTTTACTGATGGGAAAAACAGTTCCTTAAAAAAAAAATATGTGAGTAGACCTACAGATATTCATGGATTTTACAACAGCCGACAAAAGACGTCTACGGGGATATATAATCACAATGTAAAAATACATGAAGGGACAATACAAAGAACTTTCTAAGGGCTCGTTCACACGGAGCAATGCGCCGCTTTTACAAGACATTTACAAAACATGCACCGTCAAAATCGCGGCGCAAACGTTCCGTAAACGCGCCGCGTTGCGTGCCGCGTTTACTCCGTGTGAACGAGCCCTAAGGATCTTTTTACTCGTAGGCCGGTGGCCGGTGGCCATGGATGTCTTTCTTCAAAGGAAATATCTTACAGATTCTGCAAATGACAAGCTGATACAAGGTTTTATACTAACTTCAAAATATAGAATTAGGAAGGAATGTTTACCTCAGGGGCAACTGGCATCAGCCTCATGGGGTTTTTCTTACTGTCCTCTGGATCAACACTGTAGGGTTATAGGTTGGAGTGAATGGACCTGTGTGTTATTTCAACCTTATCTACTATGTTACTATGTAAATGATTCAGTAACATTGGAAATTTCATTAAAACAAGCAAACAGGGTAACAGATGGGCTATGCAATGTGTTGTCCATGACTAGGAGAAATTGTCTGCTGGAAACAGTGCCATGCGTGTCCATGTGTACTGCTGGTCTTACAGTTCTGGTCCATTCCCATGCAGACAAGCTGCAATACATGACTGAGCCCATGGACTTACATAGTGCTGTTTCTGGAAAAAATGACAGACCCTTTATTCTAGTCCTGAACAACCCCTTTAACACTTGCATATATACATCTTTTTTATGCAACGGACTGTAACTTTGTAACCATCTAATACAATTCTTCCATAATCTACGGCCAGGGCTGTCTTGACATGTTTTCGAGTAAAATATTGCAGGACCTTTATGAATGAGAGAACTGTCTGCAACACCGTTTGCCGCATCTACAGCCAGAAAACTGTTCACAACATAGATACAGTATATTTTTCCCTGCTTCTATATTACAATACATGCTGCATGTGACATCTTTATATATATATATATATATATATATATATATATATATATATATATATATATGTTTGAGTATGTGAATATTTCTTGCTGTGTAACTTCCATTGGGTTCATGCAGGTGGATTTTTCTGTGGCCCCTAAATACTGTTGTTCCAAGCCAGTGATACATAAAGTGATGACTTCCATCTTATTCTGCCCTTGAATAGTTATTTATATAACCTGACCTACTTATGTATTACTTGAATTAGTCTATTTATAATGTTGACTATAGGTTGGGTAGGTATATTTATTGCCAGTGCCACATTGTATCTCTCTGTGCTTGTAGATGCTTTCTGTATTGTACTATTATATCAGTATTGTTGTATTTATATTTATTACTTAATAAAATGATATATTTCACCCTTTATTTCTATGTAGGTAGTAATTTGAAGAGCCCCATGAAGGGCCGATAGATATGCCTATGGGGTAATTGTAGGTATTGTATATATTCTATGTGGCATGATATATATAGTCTTATATCATACTTTACACTATTTAACCTATCAGGATCTGAATCTCAGATGTATTTGTCCATGGGTAGTTCTGCTCATTTTCAGGGGTATGCAGGTACAGGACATGGGTCGCAGCAGCAGTTCCTAATAAAACCTGCATGTATCATTACGGATGCTATTCCCACAGCAGTTGCATTAAACTATTGTATTATTCATAGCAGTCATTCATGGCTTGAGATGCACATGTTAATACTGACATAATGTACTGTTATCACTGGTGGTCAATGGACTTCCTGCACAAGAAGGCTATGCAAGGCTCTGCCTGGCTAAAAAGCGGACACAGCACATTGGTAACAGAAGCATAAACCAAAATGACGTTTGTAAAGCAGCTGCCAAAGAAGCAAAAGTTAAAAAAAAAAAATCAGAAGGGAAAAAGCCACTAGAGAAACCTCAGAGATGCTGAGCTCCCAGAGTAGCCTCAACGTGTAGCAGCCTCTAATGTCAGTGTGATAGGATATTCCAGGAAGGGGAGAGGCAAAAAAAGACTGTGTGGGATCTGCTGGACAAATAATAAGACCTGCACACTGCACAGAGTCTGGACAGAACCTGGTGTCTGTCAATAAACATGCACATTGGAGGCTCCTCAGAACTTCTGCTCTGCACATCCCATAGCCAGTGGCTGTGCACCCAAAGACATTGCATTGTGACACTTTACTGAACCATACGAGAACATGCTCTAGATGGTTTTGTTGAGTTACTGGAGGAACACAAAAAGCTCCCTCTGGCTCTGATTTTTTTTTTTTCACTATAGTTGAAGAAGTAAAATCTGAAGATGTGGGGGTGGGAGGATTGCCCCCTCTGCGTTGGATTTAGTGGCTGTCATGCAGAGAAGGATTGGGGAGGAATTGTACAATGACTGAGCTGGTCTCTATGGCCATTAAGGGTATTAATCTCTCTCTCCACCTTCTTTCTCTTTGGCCTCCTCTGATGGAAAGACAGCTCCTGACCGCTGTGTCACCTACTCAGTAGGGGCAGAACATGTCCCTGGGTCCTCATTGTTAGCATAAGCTGAGGTCTACTTATTCAGTGCTGGCTGGGATTTTGTCTTCAACCTTCCACTACATCTTCTCACATATTACTGCATCCACGACAGTTCACCTCCATAGCAACTTTCTCTTTTTTTTGTCTGGAGCGGCAGCAACACCAGAAATATTGAAAACTCACAAGTGAATGAAACATACCTCAAAGTATTCCCTGGCATTGAGTTGCCTACATCTGCAGTGTCCTCAGGTGGAGCTGAACAGAAGCCTGCAGTGACTGGGTCCATCCTGCGAAGCCACCTGCTGAATCCACTGCAGATATGAGGATCCTCACTTTCCTGGTCGGCCTCAAGACTTTATGGGTTTTGGCATTCTCCTCCTTGTCGAATACCATGGCTGTGAATAACAGCGGCAAGTGGTGGTAAGTGGTCCTATTCACTATGGTGGGCTGGATGTGGAATAGGAGCTCATGCAACAATGTATCTGTGTTTAGCTCAATGGAAGTTTAAGGATGAGATATTTTTATAACATAAAATGGTGAATTCCTATAACTAGACTTATGTCAAGTTTTCGAATTTCTGTTGAATGAAACCTTTAAGGCATTACTGTATGTAGCCATCCTTAATGCTGGATAATGGCCTGGAAGTAACACAGTCTGCCACCAATATATCATTGCATACTGTACAACTCTGCAGCCGTAAGGTGTATTTATTGCATACTATATAACTGCAGCCATATGATGTATTCATTACTGTGCACCTGCACTAAATATTGGAGGCTGTATATATAATGTTTGTCAATATACATAGTCTGTATCTACTACATATCAAGAAACTGCATGTATGTTAACATAATAACTATATGTAACCTGTAAATAGTATAAGTTATACCAATATCTATTAATAGTTCACCTATTCTTCACCTGTAAACCATATTCTAATCCTTGTAACAGTGTTTCAATAACTATGATAGAACTACACAAGCACTTTTAAGCGTTCTAACATGATCTCAGAATAAAAATACAGAAAGCATGCATATGTGTGTATTAACCAAGGATCTAAAATAGTATTTGCTTCCCATAGAGTACAACAGTCCATTATGTACATGCATGCAGTATGATGAATATTGTTCCTAACTTGCCTGTGCTGTAGTGTTCAAATATTATATTTTGTATAGATTGTATATTATCAGCACTGTACATGAGATCTACTAAACAATACACAGTGTATGTCTGCACCTGTACTAACCCGTGCCTGATTTCATATGTATAACACATCATATAATATCTGCATTCAGTGTTTCAGTGCACCTAACCTGTGCCTATTATAATGGTATCAACCGTAACAATATTACATCTTACCTTATGAAGTGTAATATTGTTTATATCTAGTTTGTAGAAGAGTATAGCCCTTTACATCTATGTAATTATTGTATATATTACTGTCTAATATTATAATAAAAAATAAAAGTAACAATATTAGCAATTAGGGATCAATAATGATATGTATGATTTATGACTAGAATAGGAATTTATATCAGTAGCACAAACTATCAATTATTGGTGTTGTATGGTTTGTTGCTTTGTTTATATGGAACAAATGAATGACTGTCATATTGAAATATTATTACACTGCAGGACTTACATGATCCCCCCCCCCCAAGACTACTGCAGTTTGAGCAGCCACATTATTATATTGCCTTGTTATATTACATTTCTAATGCACATACACAAGTCAGCCCATATTATTACATTGCTGTTGCACTTTAGGATAATTCATTCTATTCTGTTTATATACAATATTTTTGGAGCTGTAGACTGAACCTATTCTCAGACTCCGTGCCGGGCGGTTTCATATGAACTGTTTCATTAGCATGAACCCACAAAGCAGCCATAGTATGAATTATATGAAATCACAATCTCCACTTCCCTTGCATCAATCGATATGTTTCTAACCACAGAAATGGTAACATAACACTGTGCCTTATACATCCATATGCACGTAAAAGAGCCATGTGGTTGCCCAGAGTGTAAACAGAGCAGAAGGAAAAGCAGAGGTGATACTTATAATAGCTGTGTGATTATACAGTGTGATAGTCCATGTATAACTAGACATATGTACGGCTGTTAACACTCCGCGCAGACATATCTGCATAAAGAATTCAGAAGAATATACTGAATGTATTTGTGTCTGTAACACAAAGACGTCTGTGTCATGTAACACAAGAAGTTTAACATCTTTCTCAGTCTGCATATTGCTATAAATCCCTGAATGTATTGATATTTACTGTCTTCCTTTGTCTAATACCCTTTGTATCTTCCAGGGGTATAATAAACATAGCTTCCAATGGAAACGTGCTGCCAGGTACAGACGTAGGCCCAGTTCCCCTTGTGTTAGATCCAAGTCTTCAACTTTTGAGCAGAAGACAGAGACGTCTAATCCGTCAAAATCCAGGAATCCTACAAAGCATTACACGTGGGCTTCTTAGTGCCATCCGAGAATGCAAGTGGCAATTCCGAAACCGTCGTTGGAACTGTCCTACAGGACCTGGAAACCAAGTGTTTGGCAAAATAATTAACCGAGGTAAGGAATAAATGGCATGAATGCTGAAAACTTAAGAGAAAATATGGTATTGTGTTTGTGTGGTGTAAGTATGTGAAAGTAAGTTATTGTATCTTTGAATGGCTGCATAGTCTTGTACAATAATCTAAAGACAGGAATTTTGGAAAAAAAATTGTTCCCCCAAATAACTTCAGTTCTTACAGCCATTTGCATTTACTGTTCAATATAAGCAGCTGCAATGCTATAAATATACTATAGGCTTCATGCACATTATGTTACTGTACCACAGTAATAGATTTCTCCATGTGTTGCAGGCTGCAGGGAGACGGCCTTTGTGTTTGCCATCACTAGTGCTGGTGTAACCCATTCTGTGGCTCGCTCCTGTTCAGAGGGGTCTATTGAATCCTGCTCATGTGATTACCGGCGTCGAGGGCCTGGAGGTCCAGATTGGCACTGGGGAGGCTGCAGTGACAACATTGAATTTGGAAGGTTCATAGGAAAAGAGTTTGTTGACTCCAGTGAAAGAGGGAGAGATCTAAAATATCTGGTGAATCTGCACAATAACCAAGCGGGGAGAATGGTAAGTGACATTTCTGAATCTAGATCATTAAATTGTGTGGAAAGGTCCAAAACATTAAAACCTCTGAAAATTGTAATGAACTACTTGTATTAACTTGTGAAAGTGGTAGCTGTCAAGGAGACAAATATACAGTATATATCAGACAGTATAAGAGTAGTCAGGTCTTGAAGTAGCCAGTGTCCAAGAAAAATGAGCCAGTGTAAAGATCTGAGCAACTTTGCCAAGGGGTATACAAGTATCTTCAAAATAAAGGGTCTTATTGGGTTTTCCCTATAGACTGTGGTGGGTTCCTATCAAAATTGGTTCAAGGCAGCGAAACTGTTGAATAATGACAGGTCCATGGGTGCCCAAGGCCTGTGCACAAATTTCTGACAATATTAAAGGAGTTGTCCAACCACCATGTTCTTTACTGGTCTATGCTCTTCTGACTCCAGCAAAGACCTGTCAAGACAACATGACTGCCTTAGCAGACTGACAGCGGGGTAACCTCAGTGGTGGTGACTTGTCCTGACTAAAACCAGTAATTGGCTGGAGGTGTCACATGTTGTGTTGATATGTTGTTGCTGCAGCAGAAACAATACAGACTAGGAGGACATGAGAGTCTTAGGGGATTGATAAATGTTATTTCTTCTATTATTTTATGATAGTAAGGTATTACCACAAACCTATGAGACTGTGTAGCCACAGACTGGTCAGAATGCCAATGCTGACACCTGCCTACAGTGAGCATGAAAAGTAGACCACAGAACAAGAAAATGGTAGTCCTGTCTGGACCTTTACATCATGGGTACAAGTCTGATATACCTATGAATCACAGGTTATATGTCTTTTATATGGTGAAGAGATAGCGCTAGGATTCCCAATGGGAAAATGGCAAGTTGGAAGAGTCAGTTTGATGATCTGGTGTTGTTCTTCTGGGAAACCTTGTGTTCTGACATTAATGTGGATGTTACCACCAGCGTACCAATATATTACTGCAGACCAAATACCCCGCCATGGTAATGGTATTTTCTAATGTCAGTAGCCTTTTTCAATATAATAATGCATTCTGGCTTAGGGTTTGAGGAGCATGATAAAGAGATCAAGGTGTCAGTTTGGCTTCCAATTTCCCAAGATCTCACTCTGTTGGATACACAGACAAACATGTTCAATCCATGAAAGCTTCGTCTAGCTGCTTAGAGGACCAATCAGCCTAAGGAGTTGCTGCTGTTACCTTAGTACCAGATACCACAGGACACTTTCAGAAATCTTGTGGAGTCCTCAATAGAAAAGAAGTGTTTTGTCTCCTCAATGGGAGGTGCTCAATTAGACAGGTGGTCACAATAGTAAGACTCACTCCACTATTCCTAGTGTTCTAACAACTTGACATATCTATAAAACAAATCTATTTTCCTCAGATTTCCATTTTGAATGTAAGGTATGTTAAGGCACATCTCTATTATTTTACTGCATTTTTCTAAAAATTCTCTTTATGTCTGGCAGACTGTAATGACAGAGATGCGCCAGGAATGCAAGTGTCATGGAATGTCAGGATCCTGCTCTCTTCGGACCTGCTGGATGCGTCTTCCTCCATTTCGGTCAGTGGGGGATGCTTTGAAAGATCGATTTGATGGTGCATCAAAAGTCACGTACAGTAACAATGGCAGCAACCGCGGAAGTTCTCGTAGTGACCTCCCACATCTGGAACCTGAGAACCCTTCCCATGCAATGCCTTCTTCTAGAGATTTGGTGTACTTTGAGAAATCTCCAAACTTCTGCAGCCCAAGCGAAAAGACTGGAACCCCAGGTACAACAGGGCGAATATGCAACAGCACCTCTTTGGGCCTGGATGGCTGTGAACTTCTGTGCTGTGGCCGAGGTTATAGGAGTCGAGCTGAAAAGGTCACTGAAAGGTGTCACTGCACCTTCCACTGGTGTTGTCACGTCACCTGTTTGAACTGCACCACCACACAGATAGTCCACGAATGCTTGTGAATGTCACTCTCCAGTCCTCTGCACTGAGTATACTACCACTTTGAGTTGCCTCTTATTTAAAGGTTGGGAGGAGTGGCAGCGTGACTTCAGGTCAGGAGATAGCATTGGCACATGAATGGCTGGCATTGCACACAGAATAAATCAGGGACATGAGATACTACTCTACAATAACAAGTCATTGGTGATGCACAGATTTCTCAGTTTGGAGTTCTTCAATCTCATGATACACAAATCCATGGTGCCATACCGATCTGTATAGTACGCTACAGGCAATGTACATATGTTGTAGAGTTGTTCAGCTAGCACTGATAATCCTGCACTGATAATGGTATTATTTGCTTAACCTCATATACCTTATACATAGGGATTCATGCCAAACCAAGGTACCTCAACAGAAATAATAGAAAGCAATGAAGCAAAGCAGTTACTGGTCTGCTATGCAGAAGGACGGCAGATATACTCAGTAGCAAGGTGTGATGCTTCTCAAGACTAAATATCTCAAGGCCACTATTACTTTCAGCATATATTCATAGTCAAATGAATCTCCTGTTACTAGTGCACAGGCTCGTGATACTGGGCTATTATCTGCAGTTTTGCAGCCTATGATATGAAGGAGAGGTGCTAAGAAGATTAAATCTAACAAAGCCTGTATGTCTGAGATCTAGGGCCTCCCAAGAAACTCATCTCAAGATAATGGTGAAGAGAACCATGTAAGTGAATATAGGCAAAGAATGAGCCGCTCAAAGCAACTGCAATTCCTGTAGGAGTAAATGCGACTTTAAAACATGAATGAATATTTGTCAAGAAGAAGCAATAGTGACAGAATACCCACTGGGAATAATATTAGGATGTGAATATGACAAAGGGTGTTTTATTTACGTACTCAGCTGGATAAGTGGTGGGAACAAAAATGAAGATGCTGAGATTCCAATATGTGTTATTCACAGGCCTTGTTTAGGGAACGGGCCAAATGATTCCCCTCGATGGGCCCAGCACCAAAGAACTCATAAGCAGAAGAAATTAAAACTTGTCACGTAAGGCCATTACTTTTAAGGGGACGTTCCTTTTAACACAAAGGCAGAAAGTCTTTCTATAAATGCACTTTTACAATTACTAAATGTATTTCCTTAATATCAAGTAGCTGTAATTTATAGTGGGCAATGGGGCGTATGGTTAATAGAGGAGAATAGGACGATATCACTCATACTGAGGTCAACTATAGTCTAGGGGGGATACAGAACACAATATATGAGACTCTCCTCATACAGATTCTTTATTACTTAAGGTTAAATTGTATTTTTACATTTCTTGCCTCATTTTTTTAATGGTTCTTCTCTCTATATTTGTATCTTCCCTGCATTTTGTCATTGACCATTGATGTTTAGTGACTGTTCCTCATGTAAAACCTAATTTGGATCTCCCTAAAGGATAACCAATAAATCCCTTTAACAGAAGAACTACTGAAAGGCCCTTTATAATACATAAAGATATTGAGTAAAGTATTCAATAGCTTTCTTAGTGCTGCTGTATCCCTATAATAACACGTCCAGTTCTGTGATCTGGCAGTTCAGTGTATGGGTAAAAGTCGCTATCTACATCAATACTACAACACATATTGTTATTCCATTATTTAGGATGTGGATATTGACTGTTGGCTACACATTGTCCCTATGACAGCAATAAAATAGATGCGGACCAGAACGGGAAGTGTCGATAGTTTCCTGCCCAATAAATGGCCTTTTTATAGCACTTCTGTGTTCTCCTTTAGTGGGATATCTGTGTAATGTTGGTGGTGTCACAGGGCTTGGGCGCTTAATGGTCTATGTTATTTATCAGACTTACTGAGACAATTGTATAATGTATGATCTTATGCCACTTATACCATGTTCAATAGAAAGATTTATGTCATTGCGATATTGTATCATTATCACATAGTAGTGTGGTGGTGTTATATGTACACTGAATAGTTGGATATTCATTCCTATAATCCTCTCTTTTAGCATACCACTAATGTACAGAAAGCTTTTACTAGATGTTACTACTAAGGGTATGAGCTCTGTTCTCCTTAAACAGACCAAACATTCATGTCTTCTCAGTGGTAGAGGGGAATATTCTGATGGAGGACATCATGGAAGCAGTTTATCTCCTATGAGCTCTAAGGGTTGCCCATGTGGAAATTCAACATGTCTGATCCTATTTTTTCCAAAAGATGGGCAAAAATCTAAGATCAACTGTTCGGGTTGAAAATGACAGGTTGGCTGACATTAGACTAAGGTGTACGGCCAGGGCCACCTCAGTAACAGTAAGAACATTGTATAGTTTTATTCTTTTAGATACATGGGCAGGTTTCAGTCGTCTTGAAGTTATCTTTTTGACACACTATAGTACATTACATTATATAGGTAAGGTTTAGGCTACAGCTTGCACTGTGACTGTCATTCAAAATGCGTCCAGGACATTGAACCTGTAAAAAGAATATATTTTTAGCTGTCATAGGGAGAAGTGGAAAAGATTACATATGGTAGGACAAGTCACAATCAATATTCCTTCTAAAATGCAAGGTTTACATAGCTTTTGAGTATTTTTACTACATCAATCATTGGAGTCAGCCACACACATAAAATGGGGAGTAATTTGCTTCACATTGTAATTCCCTTAAAATAAACTTTCATGATGGATGTTATCACATGTGTTATATGTATATAGATATGATTCATGTACATTATTAACCAACATGGTTCTTAATTGGTGCCACTACTACTGTATCTGTCTGTCATAACCTAGACATATTCTGGGATCACTGTGCCTCTACTTTTAGATATCAGGTCTATTCCTGATGTCCCTTATTCAGCTGCTGCAGCATATGGTTTCTATCTGACTATATTGCCAAATGTATGCCTTATATATTCCACTGTACTATATTATACTGTATAAAATAGCTGATATTTTAGGGCATATCTAGAATTATATTTTGATGTAGATTATGTCAATATTACCTGTAAATAACCCTTCAGGTATTTGTGGTTTGTAAATAAAACTATTTATTGTGACTACTTTTATATCCAAAAACTGCATTCCGGAATTTCATTTTGGGGATGAAACGATCAGCTCCTCCATTTTGGGGTGCGTGGAAATTGTATATTTGGTTAAGGTGTATACACCATAGAAGCAGCCAAGGCTAATGATACTTGGGAACTGTGAACCTGTACAGAGGTCAGGCATTGAAACATTTCTAAAAGATAAGTGGATGGATACCAGCCCAAGATGGAAGACTATTTGATACAAGTCATTGGAAGATGAGGTGTGAGGACTGAGCTATAGGAGAGTCAACCATGTTAGCCTTGATAGAATTTTTTTAGAATTTTATGTTTTTAGAAGAAAATACCAGATATGTGAATATTGACAAGAAAGGGAAGAAACATGAAATAATGGCACGATAATTATGGTACATAGACAGGTTCATCCATGTATGTAGGGCTGAAGAACTGGCACTATAAATGTATCCATCTTATATGATATTATTTAGTATTTTTAATCAAATCTAATGGATTCACCTTCTATATCATAACACAGATATATATGTACATTTCTCATACGAAGGATGACATATGTTACCATATACTTCATGACATTGCTGTATGTGATCATTCTAAGCTAGTCCATCTGACTGCGCCCCCTGTCAACTTGTATTGGAAAGACAAGACTTGGTGAACTTGAGCATGCAAGGGCTCAATGGGAGCTGTCCACAGCCATGGTGCTGAAATTAGACAGGACACCAGTGCAGTATCCATCCACAATAATGTACACAGAGGCTAAAGATTCTTTTACATGTGCTGGCTTTGATCAAGTTTTATTCAGGTTTTTCATGTAGTTTTTGAACCAAAACCAGAAGTGGATTATAAAAGTAGAAGTAGTAGCCGTCCTTTATACTTTCTTTCTGTCTATAATAATCACATGATATTGGCTTCAGAACTGCATTTCCAAAACATGAATAAAACTCGCACGTGTGAAAGTAACACAACATGGCATGGGTCTGTATACGAAGGTAAAGGACTATAAGGATCAGTTCCTACATAAGTCCTTGACCTGCACAGCAGTCAGATCCCACCAAGTAGCTTGAAGATGGAAAGCATAAGGAGCAGGGCTGCTGCCTAATGAGGGAGACCTCCCAAAATAAAAGCTGAAGATTTCAGCATGTTCTTCACCTGCTTCCAATTAGGTCCAGACTGGGCGTAGCTCTCCCCCCTTGTACCTTGCCAGTGCTCTCAGGGCAGATGGACACACACTGGCATCTGAAGGAAGATGTGGTTCCTGGGAAGAGCCCAATATCCCCACAACACACGCGTCACACAGGAGGACACACAGGGAAATTGCTCATTTTTTCTCCAGCTCTGCTTTTAATTTACGGAGGTCGGTTATGTGTAAGGGGGAGGGGTAATTACCAGCTGTGAGGGCGAGGTCCTCCTGAGCTTTTCCCAGCCTCATCCTAGTAACCTCAGGCTGAGGTCAGGCAAGACATCTGCAGCCCAGCACCGACACAGACACTGGGAGATAGAGGGAGACAGGTGGGGGGCTTGTGTCCATGAAATAGTCACATAGGATCACAGTATGTAAAATTATCATTAACCTGTAATTCTGCTACTTATCTTCTGTCAGTCTAACATATGATCCTAAATTGTGGTATAAACTATAGAGCCAAAATATAGCAAAGTCACATTTATTTACTGTATATTACAGTTAGGTGATTTGCAGATTATGATATTGGTGAAATCTTTACTTGTTCTAGCACATGCTTATCACTCCATGCTTATCTATCTCCACATTATAAAGCACTGTGCGTTCTGCTTGTCATAATTCTCTATTGTATTGCAGCTAACATCTGGCCACAGGATTTAGGGAGGAAAAAATGGTGCATTTCTCCGTACACCAAGAGTATATATTAAGACTGGCCTTCCAATACTGGTTTTAATGAAGTCCCCAACTGGCACAAGACACAGCTAAAATATTAAGAGGCTCTGGCCTCTTAATACATTAGATTCACTCTTGGAAATCTATGCCAGTCAGGAACTGACATAAATTTCCTACATACCTCAGGCCAGTTTCCTAGGATGAATTTTGTTTCCTGAAAAGAAACTTGTCCGTCTGTGGCATCCCCACCCCAGACAAGCCCACTCTCTACCCTGCTATATCCACTTCCACAAAAAGTGGGGAACAAGGTGCAGAACAAAAGATGCGATAGATATTTGGTTCAAGAATGCACCACTTTAACACCCAAACACTGGTGTACAGTACATTGTGTTGCGAGCTTATGACTGCTACAGTTTGCACAGACTTTCACATACACTGGACAGTTAACACTTTCATTGCCAATAATATAATTTTGTTGTGTTTTTTTCAATAGAGCAATTTTTTGTACTAGTCAAATTTACCATTGTCCATACTATTACTGTGTGTTGCTGTACTGTGATCCTTAACTGTCCACTGTCACTGTCCTACATTGTTTTTTACTGATTTTAGTTTTTCTTTTGTTTTTTGATAATACAAACAAAGTGGCATTAAAAAAATAAGCTTACTAATATCGCCTACCACTGGCCATGATACCTTTTCAAGGCCAAATCTAATTTTATTTTCTTCAACCAGAGGTTTTTGTAAAACAAAACAAATACATACAGTGTCAGAATTTTTACCACTCATTATTATATTTGCAGTGAAATAAAATAACTAGAAGAAAACAGGGCAGGGGACAGGCTAAAGTAGTAGGAGAAAACACTTATGCAATCATACACCATCCACCAGTGCAAGTACTAATACTAACAATAAATATGTGGGTGGCAACAGCAACTATACTTCTGCTGTTGGCAGCACCATCAGTAGCCATGGCTCGGGATTTTGGCAAGCTTTAAGGTAAGCGCAGGTGGTGGCAACAGTGGCAGACATGTTTCCACTGCTGCTGGTGTTGGCGGCAGCAGCAGCTATGTGCAGTCATCTTCTTTTTTTTCTGTACATTACCAAATGACAAATCCATGGCAAGGATTGGAAGTGGCACAGTCAGGCAAAATGAACAAGATAGTCCAATTCTTTCTTCTCATGAACTTTGTTGTAGCCACATCCACACCTAGCATATGGTCATTGTCATTATCATTATAATTGCCATCTGCTTCTCCTCCTCCTCCTTTGGATGTTTGTGAGTTTGGATGTTTGTTCCTCAATCACGCTAAAACGCCTGGACGGATTTGCGTGCAATTTTCCACAAACATAATTTTTCCTTAGGATTGAGTCATAGGCTACTTTTGGTGCCACTAAACAACATGGCTTCCTAGCAGGAGACTCACAAAAGCAAGACTCCTAGCCCCAGCTATAGACTCACACACACTGCCTGGCATTTCCTGCCTCAACCTGCCTGCACACTCCTTACTGTCACCTCAGGAGTAGCCCTCACTCTACTCACTCACATTTACATATAGCTTTCCACTATATAACAGATCACATTGTCTGTATCACTACATACACAATACAACAGATCACATTGTCTGTATTACTACATACACAATATAACAGATCACATTGTCTGTATTACTACATACACAATATAACACATCACATTGTCTGTATTACTACATACACAATATAACAGATCACATTGTCTGTATTACTACATACACAATACAACACATCCCATTGTCTGCATTACTACATATACAATATAACACATCACATTGTCTGTATTACTACATACACAATATAACACATCACATTGTCTGTATTACTACATACACAATATAACAGATCACATTGTCTGTATTACTACATACACAATATAACACATCACATTGTCTGTATTACTACATATACAATATAACACATCACATTGTCTGTATTACTACATACACAATATAACAGATCACATTGTCTGTATTACTACATATACAATATAACACATCACATTGTCTGTATTACTACATACACAATATAACACATCACATTGTCTGTATTACTACATACACAATATAACACATCACATTGTCTGTATTACTACATACACAATATAACACATCACATTGTCTGTATTACTACATACACAATATAACAGATCACATTGTCCGTATTACTACATACACAATATAACACATCACATTGTCTGTATTACTACATACACAATATAACAGATCACATTGTCTGTATTACTACATACACAATATAACACATCACATTGTCTGTATTACTACATACACAATATAACAGATCACAATGTCTGTATCACTACATACACAATATAACAGATCACATTGTATGTATTACTACATACACAATATAACAGATCACATTGTCTGTATCACTACATACACAATATAACAGATCACATTGTCTGTATTACTACATACACAATACAACACATCACATTGTCTGTATCACTACATACACAATATAACACATCACATTGTCTGTATCACTACATACACAATATAACACATCACATTGTCTGTATCACTACATACACAATATAACACATCACATTGTCTGTATTACTACATACACAATATAACACATCACATTGTCTGTATTACTACATACACAATATAACACATTACATTTGCTATCCCACCAAACTTTTTAAAACACTTTTACACTTTCACACGTCTGTGTCCGCCCAATTCTCAAATCACCGCAGACGAAGTCGTGGGTAAAAGCTAGTCATCCATAAGGGAATGAATATCTGGTAAACAGCAATATACACTCAGTCATTCATCTGGTTCGCAACTTAAATGGCCAAGTTACTGGCGGCACAGTCACTGCCATGCCACTTAGTGGATTCTACTGGATTTTGCCAAATGTTTCGATAGAGATTACCTAGCCACCATTATTTCTCTAGGAAAGCTGTCCCTGCTTGATATTGCTATGTGCACCTCTCCTTGGAAATAGCTAAAGGTGCACACCACTGTCAGCAGAAATTATGGCAGGGACAATAAATGGCTTTCATGGGTCATTATCAACGTCTACATCATGACTGCTTTTGAAAGATAGTCCAGCTGGCAGGCTAAGCACACTGAAGGTGTGTCAGAAATGTTTCTTGAAATACTGCAAATTGTCACTCCTTGGTGCTGCATGTGCTAACAGACCCGGTATCATTTTTGGTGGCTGCAGACGTTCGCCCATCTCCAGTTCCAACCAATGACAAGGGAAGTTGATAGTCAGGACACCTGCCAAGTTGTTCATGTGGATAAATATTGCTCTGGGTATTGAGAAATGTACCTATCATAGCATATACTATACTATTGTCTGATAAGTACATGTGGACAGGTAGGAAGAATCCTAAAATCTGAACATAAATGACATGACTGAAATGACTTTGATTCATCTGGATAAAATTACATTTCTATTGAAAGAACACATCAGCATATAGAAATTCAACACTATTCTATAGGGTTCCTCTGGAATTTGACCAATATCAGTTACAAAATGTGGAGGAATGACCCACAGTTACTGAGAGCATGGTGTGTGTGTGTGTGTGTGTGTGTCGTGTAAGTGCGACCAGTGTTAATCTTATGCAGCGTCCATGTATGGGGTAACCGCATTAATGCATGTATGAATGGTTATGGACAAAAAGTTCTTGTTAGATGTATAAAAAATAAAGTATGACAATGGCTGCAGAGTAGTTCACTGCAACAAATGACTTTTTAAGATACTGTATGCTGTGAATTGACGGATGTAATATGCCAGGTAGATTATTAAGTCAATGTTCTTCACATTTGGCTTCTAAAGTAGTAGTAAAACAGACCTTGTATTCATTTAATTGGTATGTTGGCAGCCGACATGTGTGTTGGATTACCATATGACTTGTGTACATAGGTCAAATTAACTTAAAAATGGGTATATGTCAATGAAGGATACAATGGTTCCAGGAGTATTGCTAGGTTTAAGCCATCTTGGCACAAGTCCAGGTTGTCAGGCCAAGTCTTATACCTTTTCTCTCTACTGCACTGACTTCCGACGGAAAACAGTAAAATAAACAGAACAAGACTTAATTTGGCAGATAACATGTTATTTGCTTCCTGTCCTCTGAATGCCCTCTAAATGCAGAAGAATAAATTCAGCTTCTCTGGATATACAGTGGCATAGGCAGGCTGTAAGGTTCGCTCTGGAACAAGCATCTTCCATAACCAGGGCCATCTCCAGGTTTGTGTGGTTCGCTTGGGTGACAGAGCCTCAGTGGGGCCCTTATGGAGCAACTCATGAGCACTGCAGCAAAAAAACCCCCAACAAAACCTGAAATTAGGTGTTTTTTGCTGAGATAGACTTACTGGAGTGGTTCGTAATACAGTCCATTCCATACTAGTAGATAGAACCTGTTCAGATTTGGGAACGTAAAGAGGAATTTGAGGAGGACCTCTGCCTCAGATCCCTATTTATTTTCTGCCCCGACACGTGGTGGATGCAGAGCATACAGAGCATCAGCATTACGTTACACCTTTCTACAGCTGGTTAGGCCCAAATGAAGGAGTCCAATTAATGGGAATCTCAAGCCGCGACATCCAAATCAGCTGCAGAATTTGCAACAAGATCGATCAAGATTCTTTTTTTTCAGCGTCTTATTGCAATTGTTTTCAAAGGGAAGCAGAATGAGGGAAGAATCTGCAGCTGATTTTGGGGCAAAATCCAGTGCAAAATCAGCACCAGATTCCACCATGTGAACAGAGCCTGATATATATATATATACAGGGGCGTAACTAGCAAAGACTGGGCCCCATAGCAAACTTTTGACTTGGGCCCTACATACCATAGAACCCCTTTTCCTGGCCCCTACATGGTATAACACCTCATTACCCAACCCCAAAATATTTACACACACTATAATGTCCCACAGTGGCCTCCACATAGAATAATGTCCCATAGTGACCCCATACAGTATAATGACCCAAAATGGCATCCACGCAGTATAATATCCCATAGCGGCCCCTGCACACAGTAAAATGCCCCTTATCTGCTCCTGAACACAGTATAATGTGACATAGTGGCCCTTCCACACAGTACTGTATAATGTCCCATAGCGGCCACTTTACACAGTATAATGTGCAATAGTGGTCCCTCCACACAGTATAATGTCCCATAGTGGCCCCTCCACACAGTATAATGTCCAATAGTGGCCCCTTCACACAGTATAATGTCTCATAGTGGCCCCTTCACATATTATAAAGTCTCATAGTGGCCCCTCCACACAGTATAATGTCCAATAGTGGCCCCTCCACACAGTATAATGTCTCATAGTGGCCCCTTCACATATTATAAAGTCTCATAGTGGCCCCTCCACATAGTATAATGTCCAATAGTGGCCCCTCCACACAGTATAATGTCTCATAGTGGCCCCTTCACATATTATAAAGTCTCATAGTGGCCCTTCCACATAGTATAATGTCCCATAGTGGCCCCTCCACATAGTATAATGTCTCATAGTGGCCCCTCCACACAGTATAATGTCCAATAGTGGCCCCTCCACACAGTATAATGTCTCATAGTGGCCCCTTCACATATTATAAAGTCTCATAGTGGCCCCTTCACATAGTATAATGTCCCATAGTGGCCCCTCCGCACAGTATAATGTCCAATAGTGGCCCCTCCACATAGTATAATGTCCCATAGTGGCCCCTCCGCACAGTATAATGTCCAATAGTGGCCCCTCCACATAGTATAATGTCCCATAGTGGCCCCTTCACATAGTATAATGTCCTATAGTGACCCCTGCACACAGTATTATGTCCAACAGCAGCCCCTACACCAAAATAGTACAACTAAAAAGTCCCCCCTTCCCCTGCAAAAAAAACATACAGGGACATTTTAAAAAGTTAGAAATTCAGAATATGGCAAATCCAGGAAATATTTTTCATTTTTACAAAGTTTTGCATTTTTTAATGGGTTACAACATAACAAAAACTGTATAAATTTGGTATTGCCAAAATCATACTGACCCATAAAATTAAGGTGACGTCATTTTGGCTGCACAGTGAACGCCATAAACCAAAGCCTGTATGAATGTCACAGAAATGCAGTCTTTCTCCAATTCCACCGCATACAGAATTTTTTTTTCCAGCTTCCCAGTGTAGCATACGGAATACTAAATGGTACCTTTACAAAGTATAATTTGTCCCACAAACATTAAGCCCTCACATGGCTCTGTGAACAGAAAAATAAAAAATAAAAAGTTATGGTGTTTGGAAGGCAGAGAGTGAAAATAAAAATTTAAAAAATGCTTGCAGTAAATAACCCAGTTCCCGAGCAGTATCAGTCTCCTTGCCTCCCTCACTTGCCTCCCTCACTTCTCCTTGTGAACTCTCTTCTTTTAAAGGGATTCAATCATTAAAACTGCATTTTTTCTCACTAACACATAAGAATAGCCTTAAGAAAGGCTATTCTTCTCCTACCTTTAGATTTCTTCTCTGCGCTGCCGTTCAATAGATATCTTGGTTTTCATCGGTATGCAAATGCGCAGTCGGCTCTGCCATGCCTGTGGCTATTTTATTGTGGCCGCTTACACAAGCGTACTGCCCAATGGGAGAGCCAACTGCGCATGCGTCCCATTTAAAGCCAGAAGAAGCCATCTGAAGGACACATCGTAGAGAGGTTGTTCCAGAGGAAGAAGAGGCCGTTATTTTGCAAGAAGAAGCGGGGAAGTCCATGTTTAGAAGCGCAGAACACTTGTGAAGGCACAGGTGAGCGCTGGCAGGCAGAACCGGAGCGCTGAGAGCTGGTGAAGACATCGCTTTGCACTTGCTGTGTGGTAGTGACGGTGTCCATGTTTTCCACAGTGGTTTTTTATGTTTTTCTCACCCTGGGTCTCCAATTATTATACTCTGGGGTCTGAAAAGACCACAGAGTATAATAATTGTTTATGGATGTCCACAGTGGGGCATAATACTGTGTGCAGGGGCCACTAAGGGACATAATACTGTGTGTAGGGGCCACTAAGGGACATAATACTGTGTGCAGGGGCCACTATGGTGGATAATACTATGTGCAGGGTCTACTATGGGGGATAATACTGTGTGCAGGGGTCACTATGGGACATAATACTGTGTGCAGGGGCCACTATGGGGCATAATACTGTGTGCAGGGGCCACTATGTTGGATAATACTGTGTGCAGGGTCCACTATGGGGTATAATACTGTGTGCAGGGGCCACTATGGGGGATAATACTGTGTGCAGGGGCCACTAAGGGACATAATACTGTGTGCAGGGGCCACTATGGGACATAATACTGTGTGCAGGGTCCACTATGGGGGATAATACTGTGTGCAGGGGCCACTATGTTGGATAATACTGTGTGCAGGGGCCACTATGAGGTATAATACTGTGTGCAGGGTCCACTATGCGGTATAATACTTTGTGCAGGGGCCACTATGGGGTATAATACTGTGTGCAGGGGCCACTATGGGACATAATACTGTGTGCAGGGCCCACTATGGGGGATAATACTGTGTGCAGGGGCCACTATGTTGGATAATACTGTGTGCAGGGTCCACTATGGGGTATAATACTGTGTGCAGGGTCCACTATGGGGTATAATACTGTGTGCAGGGGCCACTATGGGGTATAATACTGTGTGCAGGGTCCACTATGGGGGATAATACTGTGTGCAGGGACCACTAAGGGACATAATACTGTGTGCAGGGGCCACTATGGGGGATAATACTATGTGCAGGGGCCACTATGGGACATAATACTGTGTGCAGGGGCCACTATGGGGCATAATACTGTGTGCAGGGGCCACTATGGGGCATAATACTGTGTGCAAGGTCCACTATGGGGTATAATACTGTGTGCAGGGGCCACTACGGTGCATAATAGAGCACGCGGGAATGTGTAGGAGGGGGTCGGTCGAGGTATTCGGCGCCGGTCGAGGTGGGAGGGGGGCATGTCAAAAGTTCGCCACGGGGCCCCGCCATTTCTAGTTACGCCACTACTCATGGACATAACATTACCAGCATATGGAAGTATTGTGTAAAGCAGGGATCACTAACCTTTGCCACCCCAGCTGATGTATAACTACAACTCCCAGCATGGACCATTCACTCCAAGAAGAGTAAAGCAAGTATGCATGAAGAGATTTGTAGTTCCCCTACAGCTGGAGTGCTGAATGCTGCCTAACCCTGGTGTAGAGTATATAGTCAATGGACATGATATTTCTCTAGCAAGGTAAACAGGCAAGCATGAGTAAATTAGTCTGAGCATTCTTAAAGGAAATGGGTCACCAGAAAATAACCGTTTTTTTATAAAAAAAAAAAAAAAAACAACAACAATCTGTTTATAATATTAAATGTGTAAAGAATTTTTTATGACTTTATTTAATATTCTATTTTCTTCATTTTCAATCTATATTTAAAAAGAAACACACTGAAATCCTGCAGTTCTGAGTCTGGCCATTAAGCCAAATAATATGCTGGGACTTCCTGTTTTCTTTTGGTTTCTTTGCAGTAGCCACCTCACCTTATGCATCTGTCGATAAGACATAGCACCATCAATAGGTAATTACTAGAGATGAGCGAACACTAAAATGTTCGAGGTTCGAAATTCGATTCGAACAGCCGCTCACTGTTCGAGTGTTCGAACGGGTTTCGAACCCCATTATAGTCTATGGGGAACATATACTCGTTAAGGGGGAAACCCAAATCCGTGTCTGGAGGGTCACCAAGTCCACTATGACACCCCAGGAAATGATACCAACACCCTGGAATGACACTGGGACAGCAGGGGAAGCATGTCTGGGGGCATAAAGGTCACTTTATTTCATGGAAATCCCTGTCAGCTTGCGATTTTTGCAAGCTAACTTTTCCCCATAGAAATGCATTGGCCAGCGCTGATTGGCCAGAGTACGGAATTCGACCAATCAGCGCTGGCTCTGCTGGAGGAGGCGGAGTCTAAGATCGCTCCACACCAGTCTCCATTCAGGTCCGACCTTAGACTCCGACTCCTCCGGCAGAGCCAGCGCTGATTGGCCGAAGGCTGGCCAATACATTCCTATGCGAATGCAGAGACTTAGCAGTGCCGGTCAGCCCATCTGATATAGCAGAGCCGAGTGTGTGATGTAGCAGAGCCGAGTGTGCACACTCGGCTCTGCTACATCTGATGTGTCGGTCAGCCCATCTGATATAGCAGAGCCGAGTGTGTGATGTAGCAGAGCCGAGTGTGTGATGTAGCAGAGCCGAGTGTGAATATAGGAATCCATTGGAATGCATTGGCCAGCGCTGATTGGCCAGAGTACGGAATTCGACCAATCAGCGCTGGCTCTGCCGGAGGAGGCGGAGTCTAAGGTCGGACCTGAATGGAGACTGGTGTGGAGCGATCTTAGACTCCGCCTCCTCCAGCAGAGCCAGCGCTGATTGGTCGAGTTCCGTACTCTGGCCAATCAGCGCTGTCCAATGCATTCCTATTGGAAAAAGTTTATGTCATAAAAATCACAATTACACACCCGATAGAGCCCCAAAAAGTTATTTTTAATAACATTCCTACCTAAATAAAGGTTATCCCTAGCTATCCCTGCCTGTACAGCTATCCCTGTCTCTTAGTCACAAAGTTCACATTCTCATATGACCCGGATTTGAAATCCACTATTCGTCTAAAATGGAGGTCACCTGATTTCGGCAGCCAATGACTTTTTCCGATTTTTTTCGATGCCTCCGGTGTCGTAGTTCCTGTCCCACCTCCCCTGCGCTGTTATTGGTGCAAAAAAAGCGCCAGGGAAGGTGGGAGGGGAATGAAATTTTTTTGGAGTTTGCCACGTGATGTTCGATTCGAATCGAACACATCGAACAGCCTGATATCCGATCGAACATGTGTTCGATAGAACACTGTTTGCTCATCTCTAGTAATTACACATCTTATATACTTCTCTTTCTGCACAACGGCCTCTGCACAGCTCACAGAAAACTCTCCCATAGAAATCAATAGGGTCTGCTTTAGACCATTGTGTCTATGGCCCATGGTCAAACTCCAGGATACAGGAAGTGGCTGATTATTTTAGGCTTAGTGGCAAGGGTTAGAATTGCAAATGTTTTAGGATTTTTTAAATATAAATAATAACTAGATAATAACATGGAAAAATAAAAACAACAACAACAAAATATAACAAAGATTCTTAAAAATAGCTAATTTTTTAACGAGATATTCTTTATAAAAAAAACCAAAAAACCTCTAAACTATCTGCGCGTTCTGCGCTGTGTATATGGTGGCTATGGGTCTGTAATAAACATATTTGATAAGTCTTTCGGAATGTAATATACAATGCAGCGCAGCTCCATGTCCAGATGCAAGTTTTATTTTTATTTGATAAGTCATACCACTCTAAATTTTGTGTCTTTTCCACCCTCCATTGCTAACCACAAGGTTGTATTAGTTTTGGGCCTCTGGTTTCCCGTGTTTTTGGAATTGCTCATGTTTATAATTACATACACAGCATGTGCACTGCTCTCTGTCTGCCTTTGTCCATCCTTAGCTATCTATTTACAGTGGACGTTTATGGAAGAGTTTATTGTTCATTGTTGTGGGTGGGTGGGCGTATTTTGGCAGGAGGTTTCTAAGAGGGGTGAGAGGAATACAATCATCTCAAATGCTTGAATGTTTCTGCAAATACCCACTGGAGCAAGTGATGAGTGGAAATATTGGATCTTAAAATACATAATTCCTCATGTGGTGACAAAATAAACAAGGCTCCTGGGCCAAACATGTCATTTGGTCCAAAAATAATCTCAGGTCCGTGTCATAAGTTTTGGGAGATTCCCTGTAAATTCTGCAAAATAAGTGAAATAAATAACGAAACTTCACAGGGGTGATGAGTAAAAAAAGGTATAATGAGAATATCAGAGATGTCTTACTCATTCCTTCCAGAAAGGGCACACCTAAAGCCTGGAATAAGAAAATAACACCCACTGTGTGGTGGAGCACTCGGGGGGGTAAAGAGAGATAGAAATATACTGTTTGCGCTAGAAAGTGATATAAGATTTCATACTACCAAACTGATGGTGAGAACGACCGTCCAATTCTACAAGCTTCCACAAACAAGAATTAATCATTCACGTTCACTAGCGGGGAGACAGTAGGATGACTATCAGAATTCATCTATATGTAACAACATCAAAATCTGGATCAACAAATAGCAATATTAGCAGTCACATGTACTAATACAATACAGTACTAGCTAGTTTATATTGTATATATGTTCTACTATTATTGCTACTTGTTGAGTTACAGATTTCGGCTGCCTGTAGTACCCATTACATGTTAGATTTAAAACACAAGGCGCATCATCTGTGCTTTAGCAAACTGCTTAAATAGCAACTCCCTAATATAATTTTGTTCCTTCAGATTTGCAATATGAGCAGGAGAAATGTATTAGTAAAACAATTAACTGCTCCATTTAATGTCTCTAAGACTGACAAAGAACGGTGTGCCCAACAGCCATTATACATTTAACATCTATGTGTGGATAAGCCTTTTAGAAGGTGAAATCCTATAAAAGTTTTACTATTATTAGATCATGGCCTGCATATATATATATATATATATATATATATATATATATATACTAAAGGCAAAAACGACGGCACTTCATTGGTTCCACGTAGCGATGTTTCAGTCCCATCTGGAGTCTCTCTCAGGCTGAGTTCACACGGTGCGTAATCCACCTCAGAATCCGGCTCCAAAAAATGCCTCCCATTGACTTCAATGGGAGCCCTTCACTTCTTTTTTCTGATAGCGTTTTTTTGCCGTTTGCGGAAAAATGAAGCAAGCTGCCCTATTTTGACGCAGACTCCGCTGTTGAATCTGCCACGGCATCTGCAGCGCGACACTCCCTACCCACTATGCCCATTCATTTGGGCCTAATCCAGAGTTGAATGCCGCAACTGGATGCCGGTGCACTGCACTGACATCCAGTCGTGGCTAGCCGTTTTTTGCACCAGATTCTGAGGCGGCCTCCACATCAAAATCCAGTCAAAAAAATCCAGTGTGAACTCAAGGTTCAAGATTTCTCAAAGGTTCTCAACCTTTCCTATTTTTGGAATCAATGGAGTGCTGCCATTTTTGCCTTTAGTATTCAATAGGAAGACACCGTCTTCTTGTGGATTTGCACCCTGGTTATATATTAACTGTGCAATTTTGGACTTTTCTCTCTCTCTCGCCCCTTTAAATATATATATATATATAGAGAGAGAGAGAGAGAGAGGGGGGAGAAAGGAGTTTAAAATGCTAATTCTAAGGCATACAAGGCCATTCACATCCTGTCCCCTCCATACATCTCTGATCAAGTCTACAAATAGCTCTTCACATATTATATTCAATACTCTCAAGACTTCTTTCTTCACAATTACCCAAACTGTACTCCTCTTCTTTCAGAATGCACACAGGTATACACAGATATACAACTCTGAGTGACTATACATTGTAAGGTCCCTTGCAGACAACATGGCCGTGATCAGTGTGCTATCTGTGTATTTCACGGATAGCACACTGACCCATTCATTTCTATGGATCTGTACATACGACTGTGATTTACACAGTCTCGTGTATGTGCCGACAGTCCAGTCTGCAAAATATAGAACAGGTCCTATTCTTGTCCTATTTTTCGGCCCTTGCTTCCGTGGCTCCTATTCCTTTAAGGAAAGGGGCTGTAGAAGCCCGGCAGTTGCATGGGCAGCACACAGGTGACATCTGTGTGTCCCCCATGCGCCACCAGTGCTTCTAATTCACAGCCGGCTGGAAACAAACAGCTGTGTGCAAGGCTGAGGCCCGACATTGCGGAAAACCTTTTTTTGTTGTAGATTTTGTTGCAGTTTTTTGAGCGAAAGGCAAGAATGGCTACTAAAGGAATAGAAAATATATAGCAAGTTCTTATACTTTTCCTTTCGGCTCAGTTCACTCCTGGCTTTGCCTCAAAAAAACATAACAAAATCTGCAACAAAAAAAGCTGTGTTTCTGCAACGTGGGGCCTCAGCCTAAGGCTAGGTTCACATCTGTGTCTCTGTTACATTGACCGTCAAAAATCGGTGGATGAAAAAGTGCTGCAAGCCCCGACTTTTTTTGCCCAACGGTTTCAGCTTAAAAGAACACACACCTGACGGATGCCATTGCAGATAACCATTGGTGTCCACTATTTTAGCATTCTGTGTGTCCATTGAACAACAGACACAGGGAACACAACAATAATTAAATAAAATTATAATAATATGCTGCAAATCCCTGGGTATGGTCATAAAGCTAAATCTTGTCTACCAGATTTCTAGAAGCAAATGGTTAATTCAAACAAATAAGTGTGAGGCTGCTTTCACACGGAGTTACGCTCCGCTCATTCAGACACGTAAACATGTGTCAAAGTGACCACTGTAAAACAGAATCCCATAGACTTCAACATGTGTCGGTCTTTTAAACCCATTGATTTCAATATGTAGCGCGTGTAAGAGCAACACACATTGAAGTCTATGGGATTCTGTTTTACAGCGGTCACTTTGACACGTGTTTACGTGTCTGAATGAACGGAGCGTAACTTCGTGTGAAAGCAGCCTAACTAGGTGGAAGTATACATATGTTTCTTTGGTGCCTGACAGTAGGCTTGGAATTACATATTGCTGATAGTATTTTATTTATTTACTGCTAATGATAGGATTTTTATTAGGTTAAAACAGGTGCAGCAGTATAATGGTTTCCATGCAACCTCCTTCCTGCAGAGGGCGCTCAAATTCATAGTTTGTATATGGGTAAGGCCACAATTAAAAAAATGGAAGAAAACATAGGCAAAAAAAGCGCAGCAAACACATTTGCATATTTTGATGCTTTTTTTACAAGTTTCTGGGGAAAACAGCATTTTTGCAGGTAAAATAAACATGCTGTAGCATACTGTCTGTAATGTGTGGATGAGATTATATGAAACTCAGTTGTGACTTTTCCGTACTGTAGGGTCTCAGCTTCTTACCTCTGACTCACCAGTGAATAGCGACCAGGTTTAATAGATTTGGTTCATTTTGTCTTTCAGTGCAAGCCAGCAGAAGTTTTGTATTGGTGATGCATTTCCATAGACTATATGCATCACATTTTGGTTATACAATATGAAGACAGGATTAAATGCTTGTAGACTAAGGGCGCACATTGCGGACAATCTGATCTTTGTGTTGCAGATTTTGCTGTGGTTTTTAAAGCCAATGCCACAAGTGGATGTAGCAGAAGGTAGTAGTATAAGTACTTCCTTTATATATCTCAATCATTTCAATGCCACTCTTGGCCTGTGCTCAAAAAACACAGGAAATCTGAAACAAAAAAAACAACTTTTCAACAAGGTGTGGCCTCAGCTTTAGTAGCATAGATTCACCCATGAAACTCAGTCCGTGTGTTCACCAAATTTAGCGGCCTAAACATTATGCCAAGAGAGGGACACATACAGTCCTATGAAAAAGTTTGGGCACCCCTATTAATCTTAATCATTTTTAGTTCTAAATATTTTGGTATTTGCAACAGCCATTTCAGTTTGATATATCTAATAACTGATGGACACAGTAATATTTCAGGATTGAAATGAGGTTTATTGTACTAACAGAAAATGTGCAATATGCATTAAACCAAAATTTGACCAGTGCAAAAGTATGGGCACCTCAACAGAAAAGTGGCATTAATATTTAGTAGAGCCTCCTTTTGCAAAGATAACAGCCTCTAGTCGCTTCCTGTAGCTTTTAATCAGTTCATGGATCCTGGATAAAGGTATTTTGGACAAACAATTCAAGTTCAGTTAAGTTAGATGGTCGCCGAGCATGGACAGCCCGCTTCAAATCATCCCACAGGTGTTCAATGATATTCAGGTCTGGGGACTGGGATGGCCATTCCAGAACATTGTAATTGTTCCTCTGCATGAATGCCTGAGTTGATTTGGAGCAGTGTTTTGGATTATTGTCTTGCTGAAATATCCATCCCCGGCGTAACTTCAACTTCGTCATTGATTCTTCAACATTATTCTCAAGAATCTGCTGATACTGAGTGGAATCCATGCGACCCTCAACTTTAACAAGATTCCCGGTGCCGGCATTGGCTACAAAGCCCCAAAGCATGATGGAACCTCCACCAAATTATACAGTGGGTAGCATGTGTTTTTCTTGGAATGCTGTTTCTTTTTGGACGCCATGCATAACGCCTTTTTTTATAACCAAACAACTCAATCTTTGTTTCCAAAATGAAGTTGGCTTCTCCAAATGTGCTTTTGCATACCTCAGGCAACTCTATTTGTGGCGTACGTGCAGAAACGGCTTCTTTCTCATCACTCTCCCATACAGCTTCTCCTTGTGCAAAGTGCGCTGTATTGTTACCGATGCACAGTGACACCATCTGCAGCAAGATGATGCTGCAGCTCTTTGGAGGTGGTCTGTGGATTGTCCTTGACTGTTCTCACCATTCTTCTTCTCTGCCTTTCTGATATTTTTCTTGGCCTGCCACTTCTGGGCTTAACAAGAACTGTCTCTGTGGTCTTCCATTTCCTTACTATGTTCCTCACAGTGGAAACTGACAGGTTAAATCTCTGAGACAACGTTTTGTATCCTTCCCCTGAACAACTATGTTGAACAATCTTTGTTTTCAGATCATTTGAGAGCGGGCTGTTCATGTTCGGCGACCATCAAACTTAACTGAACTTGAATTGTTTTGTAGAAAGAAATGGTCCAAAATCCCTTCATCCAGGATCCAGGAACTGATTAAAAGCTACAGGAAGCGACTAGAGGCTGTTATCTTTGCAAAAGGAGGATGTACTAAATATTAATGTCACTTTTCTGTTGAGGTGCCCATATTTTTGCACCGGTCAAATTTTGGTTTAATGCATATTGCGCATTTTCTGTTAGTACAATAAACCTCATTTCAATCCTGAAATATTACTGTGTCCATCAGTTATTAGATATATCAAACTGAAATGGCTGTTGCAAACACCAAAATATTTAGAACTAAAAATGATTAAGATTAATAGGGGTGCCCAAACTTTTTCATAGGACTGTAGCATAATAGTTATCTATGCTACTGGAGTCCCTGCCTCCTAGTGACATACTGTCCCATAGTGACTATATTACAGCAGCGTAGATAACTATTATGCTATGAGTCCTTCTCCCAACATGGTGTTTAGGTGAAACTCATCATGTGAAGGTAGGATTACTTTTTTTTTTTTGCAAAAAAACACGCATTATACGAACAAGCTATTGAACTTAATGGCTAACTACATTTTACTTGTGTATTTTTACACGTGTAAAATGGACAGAATACACCGAGCGTAGACAGAATACACGGAGCGTAAACTCAGTGTGAAGGAGCCCTTATATCAGGAGTCCCTCTCCCAGGATAAGAGGTTAGTAAACATGGACCAAGTTTCACTGTGAATGTAAAATATGGCTGAGGCCACACTTTGATGTTAGACTTTGTTGCTAGATTGCTAGACTAAAGCCTGCAGCTATAAATGCCATATGGAGTCTCTTGGATAAGGCCTCGTTTACATCTGCGTTGGTATTCTGTTCGGAGGAGTCTGCATGGGGATCCCCCCAACGGAATACCAAACGCACTGGCAAGCGGTACATGGGGACAGGAAAGTACTTCACAATCTACTTTCCTGTCCAGCTGTTCCGTGTGGAGATCTCGGGGCAAGCATATGGACCCCATTATAGTCTATGGGGTCTGTGTGCTTTCACTGGCATACCGCTTGCCAGTGCGTTCGGTAGTCCATTTGGGGGGTCCCCATGCAGATTCCCCAAACAGATTACCAAACGCAGATGGGAACCAAGGGTGGGTGTTAGAAAAATCAAAGGCACACCACTGAAGAATATCAGAAAAGTGTTTGGGAAAATTTGGAAAATATATTTATTGGAAGCAACAAACACATGAACACTTCAGTTCTTTACAGTGAAAATGAAAATACAGGTCACTAAACTCTAAACCTAGAACATCGTACAAAAACAAATTTACATTTTCAGTTTTTGTCCACTCTCTCAGGTCACCTTATAGTAGTGCACAATGTGCCAGGTTATTGGCATATCCTAAAACAATATTCATCTCCAAAATCTGCAGATACATTATTATATTGACAAAAGGAAACTGCCATAGAAGAGTTGAGAAATACTTGCCATTGAATTCATTCAGTCTTACTGCCCCGGGTGTACCAAAATCCAAAGCCTAACCATGCAGTCCGCCTACAAACATTTGGCAAAGAATGGCCCCTGTAAAGAGCTCACTGAATTCTAGTGTAGTGCTGTATTAAGATGTCGCCGCTGCATCAGGTCTGCTCATTCTTCTCTCCTAGATATTCCACCGTCAACTGTGAGTGGTATTAGTGAAAAGTAGGAGCATTTAGGAACCAGAGCAACTTAGCCGCAAAGTGGAAGAGCCAGGTAACGTTACAGGGAAGAGTCACCAATTGCTGAGTCGCATATTACATAATCAATAACGCTCTTCTGACTCAGTTTATCAAATGTGCCTCTTTTTTGGCAAAATTTTGCGCAGTTGCACCTTTCCTGTGCCCTTTCAATTTCTGGCATGATTTACTAATCATGTCCATGTTGTCGCATTGTGTCTTGCGTCTCTTATTACAGGTGTTCGCAATGTGCTGAAGTTATCAAAAAGGCGCAACTACATAATAAGCACGGTGCAGACACAGAACAGAATGGTATTTAAAGAAGCAGAAACAAGTGACTTCTCTGGATTTGCAAAGATGGCTCCAAATCCATTTAGCTAGTCCAATGAAGAGAGCTCCTGTTTTTTCTGTCTCAAAGGAAACTTTGCCTACAGAATTCAAAAAGACATTCTTAAAAGAAGAGCGTGGCCAGGTCCGCCGCACCCTCTACCCCCTTCTAGCTACATCTCTGCTCTGCATTCTTGTTGCAGCCTGCAGCCGTGCAATTCTGCACTTGAGTTGGCAATGAATTTTAGGATTTGACACAAGTAATTGAATATAATTTAGAAAACTGATGTAAATGTTAAGTTGCTAACTTTGCATAGTTTTGTGTGTGTTTTATGCTTCTGCACTTGTGGCCTGTAGTCTGCACAGTTTTTCCCTGTCGTCCGTACCAGCGGCACAATGTGGGGTATTTCTGCCCCTGTGTGCTGGTAGGACAGGCGGATTTTTAATTAGCCAATCAAAAGCGTGGCTGGCCCTATAAGAGGGCACAAGAACCTCCCCTCTGCGTGTTTTTTTCTGTCCTGTGTGGTCAAGGACAGGTGGGGAGGACTTGTGTCCTCTTATTTTAGGCTCTATGGGTTACCTACCTTTGGAGCATAATTCTTCTTTTTTCAGTTTCTGACCTTCTTGATTGAAGGTTCCTTCCCCTGTCTGGGAAAAAAAGTTTTTTTTTTTATCCTGCGTGGCTCCTTTCCTTCCCTCCTACCTCCCTCCCTCCCTCCCTCCCCTCCTTCTCCCTCTGGCTCACCTGTCAGCACATCTCGTGCTGGTGAGTTGGCCCGGCACTCTGCCGCGGGGCTCTCTCGCTGTCGCTCGCGGACGTGCTCTGCCGGAACTAGGTTCCCGGCGGAGAGTTTCCTGCGTCCGCATTTGCCGGGCGCACACTTCCGGTTGTGCCCGGAAGTATAGCGGCGCCATTGAAAGTCCTGGCGCCGGCGAAGGATGTTTACTCCGGCTTTCTGCTTATTGCAGAATCTAGCCTGCACGCACGTCCGGGCCAGGAATTGAGGGGGTAGGCGCCCCTGCTGGGGCTGTATGAAGAGGGGGGGGGGGTAACCTTTTTCTCTTCCTGGAGGGTGCATGTGATTATGGCCCCTCCCATTTCCGGCCGGCCGGGTTAAAGGTCAGGCCGGCCGGTTATTAGTTACCTTCTCCTTTCTAAGGCGGAAGGCTGTGCATCAGAGGTTGTTGCTTAGCTTCAAGTCTCCTTTTGCCTCCAAACCAAACCTTCAGTTTCTTGTCACCTTGCTGTCCGGTCTAGGACACGGTAAGATCTACCCCTTCTTTTGATATTTGGTAGAATATGTTGGTGACAATTTTGCATGGTCTATGGTCTCTCTGTAGGATATGTCTTCCTCTACTACCCCCCCTGGGGATTATAGGAGGAAATCTACTGCCAAAAGGAAGCACCTTTCCTGTTTTGACTGTGACACACCGCTCCCTGATGGTAGGTAGCGGCTTAAGAGGTTATCCCTCTGGGGTACTACCGGCCCTATAACCCGCCTATTATTTTTAGGCTATGAGTGGGCCCGTTGTCGTGGTTGCAGAGGCCCCCCACCTGAGGAGCCTTCTCCTAGAGATATGATGGCCTGGGTCAAGGAGATGGTGAGTTGGGCATCGCTTGGGTAAGGATAATTCCCTTGCTTGTACTCTCTCTTTATTTTTGCAGGATGATTCCCTCAAAGGCATACAGTCTACCTTGTCTCAGCTCACCAAGAGACCATGCACTGAGCATCGTTCCTCGTCCCTCCCTCCCCTGGAACATCTACGGGTGGCAGAGGATGTTTCCTCCGAGGACGACTCTGTAGTTTCCAGCAGACCTGTGTTCCACTATGAACAAACAGGCAGGCTGCTGAAGTCCATCCGGTCTACAGTGGGCCGAGATGTTGACGGGGAAGCCTCCACGTCTGCCTCTGGGGGACATATTGCCTTCCATGCGGACGCCACGCTGACCGACCTCATGGTGCAGCAGTGGAAGCAGCCAGAAAAAGGACATTCATTATCCAGGATCTTTAAGCACCTGTTCCCTATGGATTCAACTCAGTGGGATTCCTGGGGGCCTCCCCCGAAGGTGGATCTAGCCGTGGCGAAGTTGTCTCGTAGAACCCTGGTGCCCCTTGAAGATGGATCAAATCTTCAGGATCCTTTGGATCGCAGGGCTGACGCCACCCTAAAGAAGGTTTATTCTGCTTCCTCTGCCCAAGCCTCAGTAGCCATAGCCTCTACCACTGTGGGCGATTTTCTTCGTAACCGCCTAGCCACCTTGGAGCGGGATATTGATTCCGGTGTGGACAGGGATGACATCTTGGCTTCCATGAAGAATATTCATAGGGCCGCAGATTTTTTGGCGGAATCTTCTCGCCATCAGTTGAGAATTTCAGCCAAGTCGATGGCGTTGTCCACTGCGGCCCGCAGACCCCTGTGGCTAAAGCCTTGGCGTGCAGACTTTGCATCCAAGGCTGCTCTTTGCGCGCTCCCTTTTGAGCCAGGAAGAGTATTTGGGCAGGGCTTGGATACTATCATAGAGGGATTAGCTGAAGGTAAGGGGAAGTCCTTACCTCAAGCTGCCAGGGGCAGACGTGCCCCCTCTAGAGGCAGAGGTTCCGCCTCTAATTATAGACGCCCAACCCAGCAAAGGCGTCCCAGATATCGTCCTAGAGGTTCCGGACGTGGTGCTTCCAGGGAGGACACCAAGAGGAAGCCGGAATTTTGACGCGGGGCAGCTCCCTGTGGCCCCCCTTCCTGTGGGAGGACGTCTTTCAGTTTTTTTCAGAGCTTGGGTCACCCATATTCAAGATCCATGGGTGCTAAGAATTATACAGCACGGTTATCTTATCAAGTTCCACCTTCCACCTCCAGATCGGTTTGTTGTCACCAGAACCCTTCCACCTTCCCAACAGGCCAGTTTAGAGGCCTTGGTCGCCGAGTATGTCATCAAAGGCGCCCTGGAGAAGGTCCCAGCCTCAGATCTCGGTCTGGGAGTTTACTCCCCCGTCTTTCTGGTCCCCAAAGTCACCGGGGGCTGGAGAATGATAATAGACCTGAGGTATCTCAATCGCTTTATCAAGAAGAGGTCATTCCGTATGGAAACCGTGGATTCCGTGTCTGCTTTTCTCCAGCCAGGAGACGTGATGGTTACCCTCGACCTGAAGGACGCCTACCTTCATGTCCCTATTGCTCACTCCCACAGGAAATTCCTCAGGATTGCCGTTTCTATGGCCGGCCACAGGGAGCACTTTCAATTCACAGCTCTGCCGTTCGGCATCACATCCGCCCCCCTGGTATTTACCAAGGTGATCGCTCCGGTTGCTGCGGCCCTCAGACTACAGGGCCTCTTCATCGTTCCTTACCTAGACGACTGGCTTCTGAAAGCTCAGTCTCCTGCTGCTCTCCTCCAGCAGCTCAACCTTGCCATCAGTTTCCTACAAGAGTTAGGATGGATCATCAACTGGGAGAAGTCCGAAATCGTTCCTTCCACACGGAGGAAGTTCCTCGGGTTCATAGTGGATTCAGAAACGATGCAGATCTTCCTCTCCAGCCCAAGGAAAGAAAGGATCCAGGCCGGTGCACGATTTCTATTACACACCCGGCGGGTAACTATCCGCACCGCCATGAGGGTCCTCGGCCTAATGTCATCCTCGGCCAAAGCAGTCCCTTGGGCTTTATGGCATTTGCGTCCCCTGCAGATGGAAGTGTTGACAACCTGGAACAGGTCTCCACGGGGACTGCACAAGAAGATCTGCCTTTCTCCCGCTACCCGTCTTTCCCTCAGATGGTGGATACACCTGAAAGACGGAAGGTCCACGGTCCCAACATTGTGGACCCTGTTGACAACAGATGCATCCCAGTGGGGATGGGGAGCCCATTGCCAGGACAGGACTGTACAAGGACGATGGAGATGTCCGGAGCTGGGATTCTCCAATCTCAAGGAACTCAGAGCTGTGTACTTGGCCCTAGTGCACTTTGCCCCGGAGTTGAGAGGCAAGTCTGTCAAGATCAGGTCAGACAACATGACGGTGGTAGTTTACATAAACAAACAAGGGGGCACCAGGTCACCAACCTTACTGAGAGAGACGAATCTTATATTTGCCTGGGCAGAGAAGAACCTAGCCCAGTTATCCGCTGTTCACATAAAGGGCTCCCTGAACATAGTAGCGGATCATCTGAGTCGGGGTATTACCGTATCAGGAGAATGGTCTCTCAATCCAGACGTTTTTCAACAGATCGTCCAGAGATGGGGTCTCCCGGAGGTCGATCTAATGGCTACCCGACTCAATGCCAAGGTAGGGACCTTCTGCTCCCTATACCAGGAGGACAATCCCTTGGCAGTGGATGCCCTGTCCATCCCATGGAGGTTCAGGCTGTTTTACATATTCCCTCCAATTCCAATCATACCGAAGGTATTGATCAAAATAAGACAGGACCAAGCCTCGGGAATAGCCATAATCCCGTTCTGGCCAAAAAGGGCTTGGTTTGCTCAGCTCATACTAATGAGTCAGGGCATATATTGGAGGCTTCCCCCTCTCCCAGATCTGGTAACCCAAGGAGAGCTGAGATGCCAGGATCTGAGGAGACTCAACCTGACAGCCTGGAGGTTGACCAGTCCCTATTGAGGAATAGAGGACTGTCACAAGCCGTCTTGAAGACTCTATCCAGCGCCAGAGCGGATTCGACTAACAGGAATTACCGTCGAATTAGTAACATCTTTAATGCCTGGTATCTGCAGCATCAAGTGGACTCCACTGGTCCCCCGACTGAGGCGATCCTGGACTTCCTTCAAGACGGACTAGACAGAGGTCTGGCTGCGGCCACACTCAAAGTACACGTAGCGGCCCTGTCCGCCTATCTGGGGAGGCGTTTGTCTCAGGATCCTTTAGTGAGCACCTTTATTAAAGGGGCAACTAGGCTGAGACCGGTGGTGAACACCCCTGTCCACCAATGGGACCTGATTCCGGTCCTGAACACTCTTTGCGACCAACCATTCGAACCCCTGGAAGAAGTCTCACTTAAGTTACTAACTGGCAAAATGGCTCTACTATTGGCAGTTACAACTGCCAAAAGAGTTAGTGAGCTACAAGCCTTGTCTGCTGAGGAGCCATATACTATATTTTTTCCGGACCATGTGCAGCTTAGGTTCCTCCCAGGATTTCGTCCCAAGATTCCATCCGCTGCAAATAGGAACCAAACTATTTCTCTTCCAGCATTTTTTCCCTTCCCCTCTTCATCTGAAGAGGAAAGATGGCACAGGCTGGATGTTATCAGATGTCTGCAAATTTATCTGCAGCGTACTCGCCCTTTTAGGCAGGCCGAAAACCTGTTAATCAGTTATACGGGGAAGAATAAAGGCGCCAAGGCCGCCAAGGCCACGATATCCCGCTGGGTCTCCGATACCATAAAAGTCGCCTATACCGCCCAAGGGCGTCCGGTCCCATCTTTTCTTCATGCCCACTCGACCAGGGCAGTGTCCACCTCTCAGGCTGAGAGGAGTGCGTTGTCCTTGGATCAGATTTGTGCAGCTGCCTCCTGGGCATCTGAGTCCACGTTCATTCGGCATTACCGCCTGAGGGACCGGGTGTCCGATTCCTCTGCCTTTGCCCAAACCATTTTGAGCTCTGTCATGGAATAATCCCGCCCATCTTTGGGCCTACTTGCTATATCCCCACATTGTGCCGCTGGTACGGACGACAGGGAACAAGTGATTATGAAGATAATCTTGTTTCCCTTAGTCCTAACAGCGGCACAAGATTTCCCACCCTGGGAATCATATCTTATGTATAAAACTGTGTATAAATATGGAGGTACTTTTGTATTGACACGCAGAGGGGAGGTTCTTGTGCCCTCTTATAGGGCCAGCCACGCTTTTGATTGGCTAATTAAAAATCCGCCTGTCCTACCAGCACACAGGGGCAGAAATACCCCACATTGTGCCGCTGTTAGGACTAAGGGAAACAAGATTATCTTCATAATCACTTGTTTTCATGTATCCTACAGTAGAATGGATTTTTTAAAAAGGGGCAAATAATAAAACCAGCGAACACGTTAGCCTGAGCAGCCACGCCTACTTGTCTCACCAAAATCACAAAGTGTCATATAGTAAAAACTCACATAGGAAAAAGGTGCAAACACTTCAGAAATCTGATGGAATGGCGAAAAAGGCACAAAAATGGCGCAGCACACACCAAATTCAGGTGCAAACACGTTGATAAATGCTTCCAGTATTGTGGGAACAGTTTGGGGAAGACCTTTTTCTAAACCAGCATGACAGTGCCCAGTGCAGAAAGCAACTTCCATGAAGGTATGGTTGGGAGAGATGGGGTGGAAGAACTGGACTGATCCACACAGTGCCCTGACTTCACCCCCATTGAATCCTCATGTAGATGAAGGGGCAAACATTGCTATAGACACACTCCTAAATCTTGTAGAAAGCCTTCCCAGAAGAGAGAAAGCTGTTTTAGCTGCATAAGGGAGACAAGTGCCATATCACTGTCTATGGATTTAGAATGGGATGTTATAATATATGCTTTATTTACTTTATAGTCTTTGTTTCTTGCATCTGTATCATCACTTACACCTGTCCAATAAACATTCACTGAGACCTGTCCATTACAGCATATTCACTATACGGGCTCATTCATGGCAGCACACACAATCTGTATCACAGTCTTTTAGGCACTTAGTATGCATGTGTCATATGGTACATTTGTGAATGTATTCTTTTCTAGAAGCAATGTTTACCCTGACACAGCTTGATGTATGATTTTATGATAGCCCTTTTATGGACTCCATCATACAGCGGGTCAATGACCACTGGTGAACTCATGCTTGTGCCACACTTATATGCCATTTACAGCATTCTCCTGCTGCAGTTACTGTTTTTCATCCTTATTAAGAGAACAGACGTAATATACTTCTTTTTTTTCATTGCATAATAAAATGAAATAGCATCATACAACAAAAGTGCCTGTGTGTTCCTAGCCATACATTCACCTTGTGACCGCTGTTCCTTTATTTTAATTAGGATTACAGCTCTGGAGAAATGGGTGTATGTAATAGCCCATTCATAGCACTATCCAACAGCTACAATCACGCACATGGTGAGCTATTGCGGAGACTTTTTCAAAGTTTTTTACGCCTATTCAAGTGTAGCCCAGTTATATCATTAACCTGAGGCCAATGAGTGCCAGCCAATACATTGAAGAGCGCTGCTCAACAGGACTCTCATTTCAGAGTATTCTGCGCTGAAACCCTGCAGAGAAGTACAAGGGACATGATGTCATGAGACTCCAACACAATCCAAAGACAGATCTTCTGTGTGAATGATATGTAGAGTGCTGAAACACTGTACAATCCATTACAGCCTCATCCGTCACCCTCAACGCCCACCTCCTCTCTTGTAGTTTACTTATTTATGTGTCCATAGTCTCCAAATGATCTCTGCATTGTGAACACAAATGGAAAACTATGGAAATAATTCCACGCTGTAGGCTTATTCACTGTTAGTTCACAACTTTAGGTATTAGTGAGGAATTTTTTAAAATATTTTTGTCCCTGGAAATGCTTTTGCTCTGTATAATACATACAATATACCGTACTTTTATTTTTTATTTTATGCCATATTGTAATACTTGCTGAAATATTTAACAAAACATCAAAAATACAATGCCTTGTTAGGATATTCATTTTAGTTTTTATTATTATATTTTTATGTAATTGTATAGAATTGTAAATGACAGCATACAGACTGTATAGATTTATTACATTTATTATTTTAATCAATTAAAATGTATTAGAAATTACTTATTTTTCTTACTTTTAGGGCAAACATTTAATCTAAAAAATTCTAGTAAAAATAGTGTCAATATATGCATATTCTATTTCTATTTATTGTACTTGAATTAGAATCATAAGTAATATACATCTTATAGACACGTTTAAGTTGTTAATGGGATTCAAGAAGCCTATAACAACTAGTGAATTGAAGAAAACCGTCACCTGCTGTCAACTTGGACTGTACGTTTCATGGTTGTTTGAGTGGAACATTGTTGTGAATCACCAATAAGGGGGCACCACGTGCCTCAAAGTGTCCTAGGATTGCCGCAGATGGTTGGATCCACATGCAACCCAATATGTTTCATTATCAAATTGTTTATGAGGAGTGGGTCCGCATGGAAAACATAGGGAAATATCCCCCCTTATTTTCATGTATTGTTTCACATAAAAATATTCAGTCCCCTTCAGGAAATAAGGCGTACGAAGGATATACAAACCTTATACCCTTTGAGGCAATTTTTTTAGGACTAGTCTATAAAATAACGTTTCCTAATAAATCTAATGATCACATTATACCCGATCACAAGTCGGTATCAGAAATCCCTGGTGTATGGACAAGTTTTGATAGCCATATAAGCAGATGTGGTGTGTTGTAAATAATACGGCCCGCACACTCTCTGACATCTGGCAGTGCGATGCCATTTCACAGCCCCGGTATCCACAAGAAAAGGTCCTTAGTGAATGAATCTCGGTGTGTACATGAGACACAATGACAACAGAGTAAGTGTGTGTAGTGAGTAAAAGCATTGAAAATTAAGTCTCTTCGGAGGAGTTTAAATCCTAAAACGGATGGGAATGTGTGGGCACAAATGGATTGGGAGGGAATCCCAGGGGGTCATCTCCTAATGTAATGGCTCTGAATAGTTTTGGCTTAATCCTCCAGTGCAATGGAGCTTATCAGAGTTGATGGGAGTTTTATTACTGTTCCTTTTCTTATTTCCCAAACCAGTAGTTTAATCAATTCCTTCTGATTTTGTGGGGTTAACAGACACCCATGTTCTCTTCTGTACCCTTCCCACCCTGTTACTATCTTGGTTTTCCTTAATCACCTCTGGACACATTCTTACTCATCATGGCAGCAACTCCAGGGCAACACCCACCCCCCTATACACTTCCCTCTAATCCCTGACACTGCTAAAGCAGCCAAATATCCCAGCCCTGCTGGTGAGGGGCTTCTGGCTAGTGGCTGCAGTAGACAAAGCTGCCTCCTGGGGGGTTAATGTGGAGCGTCACGGCGCGACTGTGTGTCGCTCAGGCAAAGTAATGAATTGTCTATCACGCTTTTCAGGTGCGCCCGTCCATCCTGCATTAATCTTGGATGTCAGAGCGGGATGGAAGTCACTAAGCCGGTATTTATTACACTCCTATTGTGACTAATTGAGCTAATTATCTGAGGCTCCAGCCCCAGAAACAATGCAACTTTCACACGCACAATGCTGAGAATTGCAGGCCTTATCCAAGGGGGGTGAACGGGACACTTAGGTCTGTCACCTCCCCTGAAATTATAAGGACACTTCACATTTCACATTAGGAGCATTGCCCGTACATTCATTTTGACAAGTGGGGTCATTCTGTGTAAGTGCAAAAGTAATAAAAATGATGCGTCAATATAGTCCGCCAAGATGGGGCAATATTTTTGGGAAAAGCTTGTATTGAAGAAAAAGCAATGATAACAAATAAATTGGTTTTATGCCAGAAATTGTAATTTCAATTTATTTTTTTCTTCTATAAATTTCATTACAGAAAAAACTGAACTAAGTGTATATAACCAGGTGAATACACCTCCCATTCCCCCCTGTTCTTCATTGGCCTCCCATCTGCCAATCTCCTCACTGGCTACTCATTGCCCAACTAATAGATTTCAAGTTGCTAACGCTGGCATACAAAGCCATCCACAACCTGTCCCCTCCGTATATCTCTGACCTAATTTACTGCTACCTGCCCACACATAACCTCAGATCCTCCAAATACCTCCTACTCCGCTCTGCTCTCATCCGCTCCTCACACAATCGTCTCCAAGATTTCAGCCGTGCATCCCCCATACTCTGGAACTCTTTACCAAGACACATAAGACTGACCCCCACAATCACAGGATTCAAGAAGGCTCTGAAGACTCATCTATTCAGGAAGGCCTACAACCTCCAATAACACTATCACCGCACCACCATCTGTACAGTCTCTCCCCTCACCTTCTGTCTCTATTCCTCTTCCCTCATAGACTGTAAGCCCTCACGGGCAGAGCCCTCTATCCCACTGTGCCAGTCGGTCATTGCTAGTATTGTATTTATTTTGTATATTTTGTGTACCGTGTGTAAACCCTGAAATGTAAAGCACATGGAATTAATATAATGTACAGCACCATGGAATTAATATAATGTAAAGTACCATGGAATTAATATAATAATGTAAAGCACCATGGAATTAATATAATGTACAGCGTAATGGAGTTAATATAATGTACAGCACCATAGAATTAATATAATAATGTACAGCACCATGAAATTAATGGTGCTATATATATAAATAAATATATAATAATAAGAACAGTCTCAAAATTTATCTCATGAGCCTTATATATCATTCAAAAAGGGGGTGAAAGAGGAGGCATTAACTGTATAAAGAAGGGTAAAGATCGGGAAAATAGTAGAGGTGTTTATATCACATCTGTAAACACAACACTGGAACTGTAGGCAGAAGCACATGTGCAAATTTTTTTAGAGAAAATTTTGACCTCATACTGAAGAAGTAATGTCAATGACATCAATCAGATGGAAAAGTTATCAAAAGCCTTTCTGTAATAAACGTGGATTGTGTTTCTGATTATCTCAATGTGGAATTAGACTTTTCCCAAAAACGGTGTTAGCTAGGACCAGGATATTGAAGGTCATACAGTTGCGTCCACAAGGACGTAGAGAACTCTGACTTTTTCGTTCACAAAGCCATATGAGAACTCTTGTTTTTGCAGGACAAATTGTACATCGTAATGGTGTTATGTAAATGTATCTGTACGATGAGCTGCTAAGCTAGAAAAAATTTTGGGATGGAGTGGAATATTAAAAAAATTGCATTTGTACCATTTTCTTATGGGTTTTGTTATGTAGTGTTCACTGTGCAGCAAAAATAGCATGTTACCTATATTCTGCAGGTCTGTATTATCTCAACTATACCAAACTTTATATGGTTAGAGTTATGTTTTATCACCATTAAAAAAAAATCCAAAACTCATTCTAACACCCATAACTTAAAACATTTAAAAAAATCCAAAACTCATTCTAACACCCATAACTTCTTTATATTTCCATGTACATTGCTGAGGCATCTTATTTATATTTGTATCATTTTAGGGATTCTCTGACATTTTTGGGGAGAAGACAAAATGGTGAAAAAAACAGAAGTTTTGCATTTTCATTTTTCTCATTATAAAAAAGTTCAATGTGTAGGATAAATATTTTTGTAATTTAGGCATTTTCAGACATGGGGAACCTAATGTGCTCATATTTGTATATTCTTATATGTGGTTATGGGTAAGGGGGTGATTTGTAGTTTTTTGTTTGTACTTTTATTTTTAGACTCCTTAAGGAGCAGAATGGTGGCTCAGTGGTTAGCACTGCAGCGCTGGAGTCTTAAGTTTGAATCCAACTAAGAACATCATCTGCAATGAATTTGTATGCTCTCCCTGTGTTTGTGTGGGTTTTCCCTGGGTACTCCGGATTCTTCCCACACTCCAAAGACATACTGATAGGGAATTTAGATTGTGAACCCTATGAGACAGTAACTGACAAAGTCTATAAAGCGCTGTAGAATATGTTGGTGCTATACAAGTAAGCTAAATAAATAATTAAGGGACTTGAAACCTACCTGGTCTACCTACCTTTTCAATAAATTATGAAAACATAAATAAGAAAAAAAGGCACATAGTGCTAATAAGGGACACATATAATGTATTCCACCCACTAGCTTTTTGCTTTACTGCTGTGACTGTAAGGAATTATCTTTCATGTCTTTCAGAGCGGTCTTGATATAGTTACAGATGAGACTGGCATTGATATGCCACCAACCCCTCTGTAAATCACCTGCTTCCCATAGTACAGACGCTAATGTCCTCCTCTGCTGCTGTAAATCTGGACCCCCTACTTAGTTTTCTATCATGACTGGAGCTTGCCCTCTTTATCTTAAAGGAGTTATTTTAAGATTAAATATTATATTCCTCTATTATTTTGCAATAAAAGATAGAGACATTCCCAAGCGCTGTCAGAGTGCCAAAGAGGGCTCCTGTTGCAAATTTAGGAACAACACAGCGTCCTGTGCATTTCCTCCTACTGTCCTGCGCAGGGGCATAGTTTTAGGGATTGCAAAGGCAGACATCACTGCCTGGCCCTGGAGCTTCAGGGGGGCCTAAAGGTTTCCTATAAAGTAAAAAAAACACAAAAAAAACACAAGTATTAGAAATAGCATATTGTAAATGGCAGTCCTTTAACATATTTTGCATTGGTGCTCAGTAGCATAAAACGACACCTCTGGTCCTGTGTAAGAGAAAACTACATGAGACCGTAAATTTAGCAGCGAGCCTTCTCCTCTCCAGCATTTGCCTAACTTTTCAGGTGCTGTTGGAGAGAGGTGAAGCTCGTCTATGTAAGCATAAATTACATGACAAAGCTAAGGGCTTACGCTAGGTTCACACTAGCGTTCGGGTCTCTGTTCTCAGCTTTCCGTCTTCTGCCGGCAGAAGACGGAAAGCTGTCAGAGCGGGTCCGGCCATGAGCGGTGGTGAGTGTTTTATGCTCTCCGCCGTGAAAACGTTTTTTTAAAACCGGACACAGAGTACTGCATGTCCGACTCTGTGTCCGATTTTAAAAAACGCTCACCGCCACTCACGGCCGGACATTTTTCAAACCCATTTAAATGAATGGGTATGAAAGAGTCCTGCAGGTTTCCGTATCCTGCTCTGTTTTGTGCAGGAAATGGAAAACTGCAGAACGAAGACCGGGCGTAAATGTGAACGAGCCCTTATTAACATCTTTGTAATATGAATGTATGTAATCCTTTTCTTTGATCTTCTTTGTCATGGAGTTGTAAATACAAGCTTAGGTTAGGGCTACACCTAGACACCCCTTGTAGTGCTACATATTAGCTGACAAGATCGCATACAACATAACATATTGCTTTGGACTGGAGATTTAGACGTACGACCATGGTTGTTTTTCACTGTCATGTGAATACGACCATAGTGTGATAGATGAAATTAAATTGTAGTGCTATAGAAGGTCTCAGTATACAGTAGTGCCGACCTTAGGATTATACGCCATAAGCACTACTGAATAGAGACTGGTATAAAGCCAACATTTAACCAACGTTTCTGATACTAAATGTGCTTCCAAATAAAGTAAAATGTAAAGTTCAGTGTGTCATGTCAGCATGGCTATTGAATTTGTCATCCATTTGTATTGTAAAAACTGAATGACTACTCAAGGGAAAGGAATGGTGTCCTGGTCTGTGAGTATACGTCCATTGAGAAAAGCGACATCATAGACAGGATTGGTTGTGCGTGTTCCTCAGAGCAGTATCCAGCTGTCAGTCGTAATATTTTTCTCCCTAACTCTTTCTGTGGGTATTCAGTCCCTCTGTCATCCTGGCTCCTCTCTGGCTAGTTCCCGCCGTGGGATGAGGTGTCATTTCTGTGGTGAGACAATCAGGGGGTCATCCAGAAGCCAAACCACCAACCGCAGGAGTGTCCACCCCGGAGTGAGTCAGAGCCAAAGGTTAACCCCGTGTGGCCTGTAACCTCAGTGAGTTATCACTCTCCCTCTTGCACCTCACACATGCTGTACAGCTGCTGCACGTGGGAAGGCAAGAACCACAGCATTCAAGGAGCTATGTTCTCTTATGGCCAGCATCTTGTATACAAACCTCTGTCCGACAAGAATATTCCAGAATCCTTCCATGGTCTCTGCAGAAACTTAGTCTGACATTATAGAATTTTGCAAACATATCCCATACTACATTACCATACTACAGTATTTTATTTACAGCATTGCAAGTGCTTGTACCATTGGAAGAACTATTACATTTGTGTAGAGCCCCTTTTGAGGGATGGAAGAGGATTCTTGTCATGGAACAAGTATGGTCTTCTGTTCTTTAAAATAGTATCCTTCACCACCGTGCAAAGTACAATTCTGAGCTCATCGGAGTGGGTGGCAATAAAGACTAATTTAACATGCTATTATAAATCACACAAAAATGTCACTTCTACTAGGGCGATCTCAGATGAACTATTGGAAGAGAAGTAGTAAAAAGATTGACTGGACTTTCCTAAAATGCAACAAAGTTGTATCCACAAAATGGTGGAGATATAAACAGTTTGAAGAATGCACCAATTTGTGTTAAAACACCTTCTCTTCGATACCCGCCATGCAAAATCTGACACAGAAACTTACCCGCCAGGGGCACAATGATTTCCTATGCTCATTCACTTCAACGAGAGCTTCAGATGGAATCTCTCTGAAGTTCAAGCAGCTTATTTTTTTGCTAGCTAATGTTTTCCAAAATTCTGCCGTGTGGGTTGAATTTTTGAGAGTGCAAAATCCACAGAGCATTCACATCCAGGAACATTCACCATCCATATCCGAATGATTAAAACTTTATAGTCTAAGTGCTGTTTTAGATGGCCATGGGCAGGAGCGCACATGTTGGACACGTTTCCTGGATCCAACCATGACTTGATGGAAACAAACTCACAGTATTATAAGATAAGATAATCCTTTAATAGTCCCACAGTGGGGAAATTTCAGTATGTTACAGCAGCATAGTAATACAGATACAGGATAGTACTCAGTAATATATTACAGACGTAGGCACACATATGCTGAGAAGAGAAGATATACTAGGAGTCCATAGCAGCTAAGGAACAGAAGAGAAAGAAGGAAGACTTCATAGTCATAATCATTAGTTTTCTGTGCGGAGTGATCTTCGCTTGGACTGATGTAGATTATACAGCCTGGTCACAGTTGGAAGGAAGGACCTGCGATAGCGCTCCTTCTCACACTTGGGGTGAAGCAGACGGTTACTTACAGTGCTGCCAAGTCCCATCAAGGTCCCATACATGAGATGAGATTTGTTCTCCTGCATGGAGCTCACCACGGACAGTATCCTTCTGTCACCCACCACCTGTACTGGGTCCAAGGGGCTCCCCAGGAGAGAGCTGGCCCTCCTGATCAGCCTGTCAAGTCTATTTCTGTCCCTTGTTGATATCCTGCTCCCCCAGCAGGCCACACCGAAAAAGATGGCTGAAGCAACCACAGAGTTGAAGAAGGCCCTATGAAGTGGCCCCTGGACTCCGAAGGCCCTCAGCCTCCTGAGCAGGTAGAGCCTGCTGTGGCCCTTTCTGTGCAGCACCTCCAGGTGATCAGCCCAGTCTAGTTTGTTATTGAGGAGCATGCCCAGATACTTATAGGTCCTGACTATCTCAATACATGTTCCTTGGATCTCCACCGGGGTCAGAGCACTTCTCTGTTTACTAAAGTCCACCACCATCTCCTTGGTCTTCCCAGCATTAATCCTGAGCTGGTTCCACTGGCACCATTCAACAAAATCCCGGTTTAAGTCTCTGTATGCCCTATCGTCGCCATCAGTGATTAGGCCTACTATAGCAGAGTCATCGGAGGACTTCTGTAAGTAACAGCTGAATGATTGGTGCCTAAAGTCGTCAGTGTACAGTGTGAAGAGAAATAGGGCAAGATCTGCACCTTGTGGTGCCCCTGTCTACAGATCCCAGTGTCAGATACACAGTAATGGGCTCTCACATACTGAGGGCGGGTTGTCAGGTAGTCTAGGATCCAGTTGGACAGGTGATGGTCCACACCACCAAGGTTCAGCTTCTCCCTCAGTAGCCCTGGCTGAATGGTGTTGAAAGCACTGGAGAAGTCAAAGAACATTATTCTCACAGTGTTCCCGAGTTTCTCCAGGTGAGAGAGAGCTCTATGAAGAAGGTGGATGATGGCGTCATCTACCCCAATACCCCGCTGATAGGCAAACTGGAGGGGGTCCAGAGCAGAGCTCACTAGGGGGCGTAGGTATGTCAGGACCAGTCTCTCTAGGACCTTCATCAGGTGAGATAGACCATAGAGAACTATGGTCTGTGGGTTCAGATCAGCCAAGCTATGGTTGAGCCTTGAAATGCAGGCTAAAAGTGGACCATATTTCCCAGCCCAAACTTGGCTGTCTGTGGGTGCCATTACAATCTCATGTGCATGGTTCACAAATTTCTGAAGGCTGGGGACCACACTTAATATCCCTACCTGTATTCTGACTTGTATTCCAATGTAATCTTCCTTTCATTGTTCCTTTTAGAAATGTACTCTGTTTTTATTCTATTCTGCCACAAGGAATTTTGAGGCTGCACACAGGCAATATTTGTGGGCCTCCTCCTGCTGATGTATCTTACACTTTCCTGTCCTATGGTTCCCACACAGTATACTGTATATAATGTTCCCCACAAAGTGTAATGCCCTACACCAGGGGTTGGCAACTCCTGGCACGCGTGCCAAGATTGGCACGCGAGGCATATTTTGCTGGCACAGCAGCCAGCCCGCAACTTTCAAACACTAAATTGAGAGAGAGCGTCCCTTCAGTGCTCTGGTAGAGCTGCGGTGTAGGACACGCCCCCTTCTCTCACTGCCCACCAATCAGAGGTGAGCCTCTCACTGCACAGGATAAGGGCTCCCTGGACCTGCTGCTACATGTGAGGAGGAGCTCCTGCTGTCTGCAGCCCTGAATAGGAGAGGAGGAGAGGAAGCAAAGTGAAAGTAAACACAACACCAGGTACGTGTGTGTTACTGACTATTCCTATTACTGTCAGGCATTTGGGGTTATTAATTTAGTTTTAGTAACTCCATGTGCCTCACATTAATAGCAGTTAACCCCATCATGTCCCTCATATTAACCCTGTGTGGCTCACATAAGGGTTACTGATGTGTGAGACATATGGGGATACTAATGAAGGACCTATATAATGAAGATATTCACTTATTACCTCCATATGTCTCACATATCCGTGTCAATTATGTAAAGCACACAGGGGGTTAATGTAAGGGACATGATGGGGTTAACTGCTATTAATATGAGGCACATTGAGTTGTAACCTGCAATGCACATGACCAGACTCTTTATCTACAACTGTGGATAAAAGTACAGACCTATATATTTCAATTGACCCATATATACAGCCATTCTTTTTGTGGCTGTGTATCTGGGCCAAATTGAAGAGCTGAAAACTATGGAGCAGGTCCTATATCTGTCCTATACATACCCTATATCTGTCCTATACGTCTCCTATATCTGTCCTATACATACCCTATATCTGCCCTATACATACCCTACATCTGTCCTATACATCCCCTATATCTGTCCTATACATCCCCTATATCTGTCTGCATTTGCAGCACTGTCAATTCATTTTTAACATATAGGTCAGTGAAAACCACATGCGTGCCAATTGTATGCAGGAGGCGTAAGGCTGAGGCCCCACGTTGCAGAAACGCAGCGTTTTTGTTGCAGATTTTCATGCGGTTTATTTCAACCAAAGCTAAAAATGGCTACAGAAGGAATGGGAAATATACAGGAAGCTTCTTATACGTATCCCTTCTGATCAATCCACTCCTGGCTTAGGCTCAGAAAAACACAGCAAAATATGTAACATTTCGTTGCAGATTTTGCTGGGTTTTTTTAGCCGAAGCCAGGAGTAGATTGAGCAGGAGGGAGACATATAAGAAGCTTCCTATGTATTTCCCGTTCCTTTTCTAGCCATTCTTGGCTTTGACGGAAAAAAAAAAACGCAGCTAAGTCTGCAATAAAAAAAAGCTGCGTTTTTGTAATGTGGGGCCTCAGCTTTAGTGTGATTCTATTGGGTGGTGACACTGTAACTAGATGCAATTATAGCCAAATCCAGTTCCTGGGCACCAGTGCGGTCACTTTGTTGAAAGTGTGATACCCATTAATTCCTGGCTGGGGTTTTGCTGTTACTACACCGCCAGGAACTAAAAGTGACTGAAATTAATCTGCGTTTCACTTAGGGAGCGTTCACACTACCGTCTGTGTCCAACAGCTAGTGTCCGCTGCTAATGTCTGTTCAAAATCTTGTGCGGACATTAGCAGTGGACACCGACAGTAGTGTGAACGCTCCCTTACAGAATACTGAAGTTACTAACAGCCGAGGACTGGATGGAGCATACAGGTACATTGTGTGTCAGCTCTTTACAGGTATGACCTCACTCTGCTCCCAGTCACATACATTACCACTAATTGTGGGTTACGCATGTACTTACATTGCTTCTAATGGAAAAGAACATGTGTATCGAGGCAAATAGTGGTAAGCGCATGTGGCTTGGATCACAGTATGACAGCACCCCTGTACTATATGACTTTAGTGTAGGTGTCGTCGGCTTTACAATTATTGCCCGGCACTCTGAGGACCTCATCTTTGATTTTTTAATTTAAATCGGCACGCCGAACAAAAAAGGTTGCCTAACCCTGCCCTACACAATATAAAATGCACAACAGCTTTTCCACACAGCATTATGCTCCACATAATGCTCCGCAGTGTTTCCATACAGTATAATGCACTAAAGTGGCCCCACAGTATAATACTCCATAGTGGCCACATGCAGTATAATGTTCCAAAGTAGCCCTTTTACAGTATAATGCTCCACAGTGGTCCACAGATGGGCGAACTCACAAGCATGGTCACCACTGAGGACATGATGCACTGAGCCAGCGTTATGATGTCAATACGTTCCATGTGACTGCTGAGGACCGACTACAGGCCTTGACTGTGACCCCTGGGTCATGTGACATCATAGATCGTAAGAAGCCTGAAGAGGATGGCAGAACATGGCTGGATGCGTAGGAGGCTGTGCGGTACTCTGCTTCTGATCTTTATCAACAGCCATATCAGGACTGTACCACACGACTGCACAGGGTAATGACTACTGATGGCTCTCAACGCCCCTGGCAATCTTTACACAACCCACTGGAGCTCACAACACCCAGTTTGGGAACCACTGTCCTAGTGAATAGCACTATTAGGCAACATATGCTGGTGGAATTAGGGTACTGTACTCAGATGTATGTCATCAGATTTTGAGAATATTAGTTGCTTTATGTGTACACTGTGGGTGTTATTTTGTTATTATATTTCTTGCATTCTATGGTAGCGGGGACCCATATTGCTATCCCATTGTTCTGGACATCGGATCCAGACTTGCCCAACTTCAACTTTACCATTGCTGGAGGGGGAATATTAAACTCTTAAGGAAGCTGAAGGGGGACATTAAAGTGTGCAGGTAGCTGAAGGAGGACATTAAACGGTGGGGGTAGCTGAAGGGGGAAATTAAGCTTTTGGGGTAGCTGGGGCATTAAACTGTGGGGATAGCTGGGGGAATATTAAATTGTGGGGGTAGCTGGAGGGGGACATTAAACTGAGGGTGCACTTGGAGGTGCACATTATGTTGCAAGGGCAACTGGAGGGGACATTATAATGTGGCGAATTACCATGTTAGGGTGACTTTAGGGACGTTATACTGTGTGGGGACACAAAAATAAATGAATGTGTGGAGTAAACGTGAAAATGGGTGAAGATAATTTGCTGCAACGTGCACCTCTCATTCGTTCCCGTTTTCTGTCCTTCTGAGCCACTGAGAAGCATTATTACTGGGGTCTAGGATTGTATGAAATCCCCAAACCATTTAGAAGAGTACTATGTCACATATTTTATTATCAACAATATCATCTCTAGCGAAAAGTTGGAAATCACCTAATGTGACAAATTTATTTTAAAAAAAATCCAGAAACATCAGAATGAATATATATACCCATATATACAGTGTTGGCCAAAAGTATTGGGACCCCTGCAATTCTGTCAGATAATACTCATTTTCTTCTAGAAAATTATTGCAATCACAAATTCTTTGGTATTATTATCTTCATTTAATTTGTCTTCAATGGAAAACCACAAAAAGAATTGTCAAAAAGCCAAATTGGATATAATTCCACACCAAACATAAAAAAGGGGGTGGACAAAAGTATTGGCACTGTTTGAAAAATTTCTCTAATTTGTGTAATTAACAGCACCTGTTACTTACCTGAGGCACCTAACAGGTGGTGGCAATAACTAAATCACACTTGCAGCCAGTTGAAATGGAATACAGTTGACTCAACCTCTGTCCTGTGTCCTTGTGTGCACCACATTGGGCATGGAGAAAAGAAAGAAGACCAAAGAACTGTCTGAGGACTTGAGAAGCAAAATTGTGAGGAAGCATGAGCAATCTCAAGGCTACAAGTCCATCTCCAAAGACCTGAATGTTCCTGTGTCTACCGTGCGCAGTGTCATCAAGAAGTTTAAAGCCCATGGCACTGTGGCTAACCACCCTAGATGTGGATGGAAAAGAAAAATTGCCGAGAGATTTCAACACAAGATTGTGCGGATGGTGGATAAAGAACCTCGACTAACATCCAAACAAGTTCAAGCTGCCCTGCAGTCCGAGGGTACAACAGTGTCAACCCATACTATCCGTCGGCGTCTGAATGAAAAGGAACTGTATGGTAGCATACCCAGGAAGACCCCACTTCTTACCCAGAGACATAAAAAAGCTAAGCTGGAGTTTGCCAAAACTTACCTGAGAAAGCCAAAAATGTTTTGGAAGAATGTTCTCTGGTCAGATGAGACAAAAGTAGAGCTTTTTGGGAAAAGGCATCAACATAGAGTTTACAGGAAAAAAAAAAAAAAGAGGCCTTCAAAGAAAAGAACACGGTCCCTACAGTCAAACATGGTGGAGGTTCCCTGATGTTTTGGGGTTGCTTTGCTGCCTCTGGCACTGGACTGCTTGACCGTGTGCATGGCATTATGAAGTCTGAAGACTACCAACAAATTTTGCAGCATAATGTAGGGCCCAGTGTGAGAAAGCTGGGTCTCCCTCAGAGGTCATGGGTCTTCCAGCAGGACAATGACCCAAAACACACTTCAAAAAGCACTAGAAAATGGTTTGAGACCTGGAGCAGTTTGCCAAAGAAGAATGGTCTAAAATTCCGGCAGAGCATTGTAAGAAACTCATTGATGGTTACCGGAAGCGGTTGTTCACAGTTATTTTGTCTAAAGGTTGTGCTACCAAGTATTAGGCTGAGGGTGTCAATACTTTTGTCCGGCCCATTTTTGGAGTTTTGTGTAAAATGATCAATGATTTGACTTTTTTTTTCATTCTCTTTTGTGTTTTTTCATTGCAAGCAAAATAAATGAAGATATTAATACCAAAGAGTTTGTGCTTGCATTCATTTTCTGGAAGAAACTGAGTATTATCTGACAGAATTGCAGGGGTGCCAATATTTTTGGCCAACACTGTATGTAAGAAATATATAAGCAACCAGCAAGAACCTCAAATTTCAAAGAGTGGAACGTTGACAATTCTATAGGTTGCCTCACTCTCCCTTTTTGACTTACATAAACCCCATATCTCTCTTTTTCTTGGTAACCTGAGTATGTTATATTTTGTTAATCTTTAGACTTTGACTACATTTAGATACTGTTGACATTTTGTTAAATCTAAGAATGTATCTATATTTAAGTTGTGTTGCTGTGATATTCCTTGGTTACAGAAGAAACATATACTAAATCTGTTAGTTTCAGCAAAACTGTTTAAAGGGAGTCTATTACAGATGAGCGAGTAGTGAAATATTAGAAAATTCGAAATTCGATTTGAGTACACCTCAATATTCGACTATTCGTTCGAATAACGAATCCCATTATAGCCTATGGGAAAAACATGCTCATTTCAGGGAAATCAAAATTCGACAAATTGGACTCTGGAATGCAACTGGGACAGCAGGGGAGGCATGCCTGGGTGCATCTAACACACCCAAGTCCCAGTATTATTATTATTATTATTATTATTACTGCTGCTGCAGCTACTACTAACTACTACTGCTGATTTAGCCAGCCAATGACTGTATACGTTTTTTTTCCAATGCCTACGTTGTCCTACTTCCTGTCCCACCTCCTCTGCTCTGTTATTGGTGTAAAAACAGCGCCAGGAAAGGTGAGAGGGCAATCGAATATTTACTGCATTTACCGCGTGGTATTCGTCCAAGTATGAGTATTTCGAATACCGTAGTATTTGATCGAATACCTACTCGATCGAATACTACTCGCTCATCTCTAGAGTCTATCATTAGATAATTACTATTTGAACTAATGCCTCTTTGGAATAGCCTTTTAAAAGGTTATTCTACTCCTACCACTTATTCTCTTGTGTTTCCCATTGTTTCTGTAAAAAATTATATTCAAATTATGCTCAGAAAGCACAGGTGGTGTTCCCCCTGTGCTCTGAGCACACCAGCGTCATCAACTGGTCAACGCACCTTAGTGCCTACTGTTCACTTCACCCTGTATCTTCTCCATCTTCAGCCTTGCATAGGCATCTGATGCTGCGCTGTAATGCTCTGTCGGCTATTTTGTGGTGATCTGTTAGACAATTCCAATGTATAGTGCAGCGCTAGATGTTTGGTGGAGCAATTATGGTGTTGGTCACAAATGTGTGTACTGTTACTGTGTGTATCACCAATGGAGGCATTATTACAGCCTAATACTATTACCATTTGCAGCACTATGGAAGTGTGTTTGTATAGAGGTGGGAAGAAGACTATTCATGGATGGAAGAAGTCTTTATGATAGTCAGGGAACAGACTATCAGAGAAGATGTAACCTGTCAGTTACTTAGTATGCATGGACTGTCTGGTATCTGGTTGATGCTGCGGTGGCTAGCATGAACACAAAGGTACAGAATTTGTTAGGTAATCCTACACAAGTAACATGGTCATTGCTTTATAGTATCTGTTTGCTAGTGGACTGGCTTGTGAGACCAAATAGAAAAACTATAATAAACTGTAACTAGAAAAACATAACAGACACTCTAAGGCCGTGATGGCGAACCTTTTAGAGACTGAATGCCCAAACTGTCACCCAAAACCCACTAAATTGTCACAAAGTGCTATAAAACAGATACTGTGTAATATAAATAGTGAAGGGACCCCACACAATACAGTCTGCCCCACAGTGGTCCCCACACAGAACCATCTTGCTTGCAGTGGCCCCCAAACAGTACAATCTGCCCTGAAGTGACCCCCACACAGTACAATCTGCCCCAAAGTGGCCCCCACATAGTACTTTATGCCCCATAGTGGCCCCCACACAGTATTATATGGTCCACAGTAGGCTCCCCCACACAGTAATATATCCTCCACAGTAGCCCCCCCCCACACAGTATTATATGCTCCACAGCAGGCCCCCACACTCAGTATTAAATCCTCAAGTGTAACCCCCTCCCCTCACAGTATTAAAGACTCCACTGTAGCCCCCTCCACACACAGTATTAATTGCTCCATAGTAGCCCTCACAACATTTAATGTTCCACTTTAGCCCTTCTCCCACCACAGTATTATATGCTCTACAGTAGACCCAATGCCCACACAGTATTAAATACTTCCCAGTAGCCCCCCACACCACATAGAGTTAAATGCTCCACAGTAGCCTCACACACACAGTATTAAATGCTCCACAGTAGCCCCCCTATCCCCACACAGTATCAAATGCTCACAGTAGCTCCCCCCTTCCAACACACACAGCATACACACACTTATACTTACCTGAAGTCCCATGAAGATCCTTCTGTCTGCAGGCACTGATGACTTACGTCATCGTACCTGCGTTGGGTCAGAGGTCACACTCTGCAGTCAGTGTAGGCCACGGTCGCGCGAACCGCGGCCTACACTTACAGTTTTCAGCTGTATGTGGATTTGCACATACAGCTGAAAGAAGGGATCACTCACTAACGGCGAATCCTGTACCAGATTCCCCATTAGTGAGCGATCTGGGTGATGGCATATGTACTAGCAGAGAGGGCTCTGTATGCGCTCTATGGCACGCGTGCCATAAGTTCACCATCATAGCCCTAAATTAAGTTGGGTCTTATCTACATTGTGTGTACCAAATCCTTCTAATATTGACGTTAGGAGGAAATCCTTATATTAACATTAGGATGAAATGCCTACGGCACCATGTCTAAAGCCAAAAACAAAGAACATTATATTTATAGGTACATAAAACTAGTAATAGACTTTCAGGTCTTTCAGGGTTTTTTCAAATTTTTTTATATTTAGAACAATACCATGTACCGTGACAAATTTCCTCAAGAAGAAAAAATATTTATCCCTACAGCTAGCTGTTGTTTCATGTTTTTTATGAATATAAGATCCCTAAAGACATATTTGTGACATGCCTGTTACTACTGCCAAGTGGAGTGTGGTGGGCCTGAGGGAGAAAGGCAGTTTTGTGGCCTGGCGTGATGTGAAAGTCTACAGATGCTTTATTTTCCTGAGGAAACACACTGGTGGGGTGCCTTAGTAACCAGGAGGAATGAGGAAATCTAAAAATATTTTACTCTATAAAGCAGAAAAAGACAATGTTATTGCTCCATCTCTACTTTTCTGGAGATTTTCAACAAAAAATACAAAAACTATTAATTTAAAAAAAAAAAAAAAACTTAAATTCATGAACAAAATAAAATTGTATAAAATAAAACATTTTACTTCATCTCCATAAAGAAATGTATTGCCATCGTTATTAGCAATATTATGTACAGTATAATAATAGTGATATATAAGAATATGCTGTACAGCAAATACCGCCCCTCAAAGCGACTTCTGCACCTTAATAATTTGTTACGTAAATCATCTAAAATTCATTGCTATTATTCTTCACTTATAGAGATGCTGTAAAGGGCAAAATCATATTACATATATTGAATATCATTATTGAATATCTCATATAATGTAATATATCAGACAGGGGTGAACCATTGGTTTCTGCCGCCTGAGGCAGACGTCAGAAAGCCGCCCACCCATCCCCCCCGGAGGAGGGGCGGGGCCGAGTGGAAGGGAGCGGGGCTGCGTGGAGGGGCGGGGCCGAGCGGAGGGGGCGGAGCCGAGTGACTCGAGCGTCTTTAGCAGGGAGAGAGCAGGCATGGAGAGGACCTGCTCTCTGCCTGAGCGTGAGGGGCGGCCGCTGGAGCAGTGCTCCCAATCCACCGCTCAGTGACGGTGACCCTAAGCCAGTCCAGGACAACTTGTCCTGGACTGGCTTAGGTCAGCAAAAATGCCGCCCTCCCTGGGGCCCTGGCATAGCGCCGCCTGAAGCGGTCGCTTCAGGTCGCCTCATGGGAGTTGCGGCGCTGATATCAGATATAAGTCTATAGTAAAGCAATGTGTTTGCTCTTTTTTAATTTAGTAGCTATTTATTTTTTACTTTTTCAGATTTCTTGGTATTGACCATATTTAATAAGACAATTCCTTTCCTTATTGTCTGTATAGGCAGCAGGCTGCATGAGAGTAGATTGACAGATAGCTAGAACACAACCTTTTCCCCTATAGAACATGAACAGCGCCCCTAAAAGTTACACACCTACTGCCTGTCCCTCACACCATGACACTCATGTTATCACTTTTTTATCATTCAATTAAAAAGTTTTCATGCTTCATGTGCCAATACATAATATTGGTAGAGAAGTATAAGATGTGTTTTACATCACTTTCTTGGGGGCTTGTGCCCCTGCTCATTCAAGACCATAGCCCTGGAATTTCTTAAGATCAGTCCAGATCTCTGCAAACTTCCTTGAGTTGTTGGGGCATATTTAAGAAGACTAGTATTGGAAACCCCCTGCACCAGAGGATTCTGCACCTCATTTATGAGAAGAGTCACTGCTTCTTATAAATCAGACACACTGTGTGATGTGCTGGCACTAAGATCTACACTAGCTTGCATTAAATGGCATTGGCATTACCGATAGCAAATATGGCAGGGCATATAGTCATGTTCACATCATGGCCTTTACCACACTTCCTTCCAGGAGCGAGGACAGCACAAAAAAAGAAAAAGTTTTAATTTTTTGTGCAAAAACCCAACTTGCACAAACATTTGCACCTTTTTTATGCCTTGTACTCCAATAAACTGGCATACAAGGCAGGATGAATCTCCCCATTGTGCTTTTGTTACAGCGCCACTTTTAATGTATGACCAAGCTTTCCCTTTGATAAGGAAGTGTTAATATATTTAATTATTCCATTCAACAATCAGACCAATATTAAGAGACAAATATTATTGTTTGTACAATAAAAAGATATACAACTTCCCAATATACTTTCTGTATCAATTCCTCACGGTTTTCTAGATCTCTGATTGCTGTCATTCATTCTGTTACTTCCAGTGGATGAAATTCTGACCATGGTCATGTGATTTACGGTCCATGGTCATGTGATGAGCACACAGGTGCACAGCTGATTACCAGGCAGCTGTCTGATTATTGTGCTGTGATTATAACGAGCCGTGCACCTGTGTGCTCATCACATGACCATGGACTGTAAATCACATGACCATGGTCAGAGTTTTATTCACTTGAAGTAACAGAATGAATGACAGCTAGCAGAGATCTAGAAAACTGTGAGGAATTTATACAGAAAGTATATTGGAAAATTATACAACTTTTTATTCTGTAAACAGTAACATTTTTCTCTCAGTATTAGTCTGGAAGTGGTCAAGCAACTTCCCACTGCTGTGAATTTTCAATTTTCTCATTTTTGTTTTTCTTCCGCACCTTCCAAATGCCATAATTAAAATGTTTTTGGGTTCATATAGCCATATAATAATAATAATACATTTTATTTATATAGCGCCAACATATTCCGCAGCGCTGTACAATTTGTAGGGTTCAAATACAGACAGAAAGATACATTACAAAGAAAGTCATTTCACACAATGGGACTGAGGGCCCTGCTCGCAAGAGCTTACAATCTATGAGGTAGAGGGGGTGACACAAGAGGTAGCAGGGGCGGCATTGCTTATACAGTATTCAGACAATTTTGTAATAGAGGTGACTGTCATTACACAAACAAAACTTTATGAGCCATCACTAGTCATGTCATGTAACATGTGGATGGAGCTTGGACAAATAAAGTTAGCCTGAAAAGATATCATATGTGGGGTAATGTGGGAGCGGGGCAGAGGAAGGTTAAATTTTGGGGATTCTAATTATAGTACGGAAGGGTTTACATTAGAAATTGTGATAGGCCTGTCTGAAAATTGCGTCTGTAGTTTTCGTTTGAAACTGTAGAAACTGGAAGTTAATCTGATTGTCCAGGGTAGAGTATTCCAGAGAAGTGGTGCAACTCGGGAGAAGTCTTGTATACGAGCGTGGAAGGTTCTGATAATAGAGGATGTGTTAGGTCATTGAGTGAACGGAGAACACGGGTTGGGCGGTAGACAGAGATGAGGGAGGAAATGTATGGAGGTGCGGCATTATGGAGAGCCTTGTGGATGAGAGTGATAACTTTTTATTTTATTCTATAATGAATAGGCAGCCAATGTAGCGACTGGCACAGACCCGAGGCATTGCTGTAGTGTCTAGCCCAGGGGTCCTCAAACTGCGGCCCGCAGGCCACATGCGGCCCACCAAGCACTTCTGTCTGGCCCCGCCGACAAGCGTGCATTTATAATGAAGCTCCTGGGGAGCTTGGGCCAGGCCATGGAGCGCACTTCACTTTACCTATTGGAGGGCACCGCTCCCGATGTCAGTGCGACCTGCTCTGCCTCCGGCCCACTGTTTAAAAAGTTTGAGGACCCCTAGTCTAGCCTGATAGATGAGCCTGGCCGCTGCATTCAGAATAGATTGTAGAGGGGAGAGTTTAGTGAGGGGAAGACCGATTAGTAAGGAGTTACAGTAGTCAAGGCGAGAATGAATCATATAGCCATATGAGGACTTCTACAGGGCACATGGTATCTATTCAGAGAGCTCTCTCCATAACCTGGGTCTGATATTATAACATACTATTACATCAAATTTTAGAAAGGGGTTAAAGGTGTACTGTTTTCCAATAAAAACATACTTTATGGCTAACCGGGGGATCATAGTATAACAAAATATTACTCACATGGGTCTCCCTTCTCTACTCGTCCTAGTATTGGACACACAAACAAGAAATGCTTGAGCTCCCACTCCTTGAGTCACCACTCCAGCTAGTGGTCGGCTGAGTGAACATCTGAAAGCACTTCCTGTGTCTCAGAAGACACCAGGAAAAGGAAAGCAGCAAGGACCCAGACAGTATGTGGACCAGAGTAGTGAGAAATCAGGGAGAGGTGCATAATCTTTTGTTATGTTATGGTCCCCATATTTATGTGTTTTAGGTATATTTTATCACCTTGGAAACCCCCTTTACTGGGATATTCTCATCTCCAGCAGGATAATTAAACTTTAAGCTTAAACTTACTGAAGTGTTTTACCCAATGCATTGCTCTATTTGCCAGATACTGCTCATTACACCTCCTCAATGTGTACAGCTAGGTGCCTAGGTTACAGACCACCTCTCTGGTCAGGCTAAGGACTCAGACCCTGTTTCTGGCCACCTATATTATCTCTTTTAGTGCCATATCCTGTCAGCAGATGAGCCCTGATAAGGGATAGAACACTTTCTTGGTCAGTGCCTCTGTGATTTCTGGATATAAATGCAATTTTCAAGAAGCACAAGTACCCTGCTGGCCAAAGCTGAAAACAGGAAGTGGAGGGGAGAGGAAACAGGAGGGCAGGTAGAACCCTGAGATGAAAAAGACCCTTTAAGTACCAAGAACCTTCAAGATCGCTAGAGTTTCCATTTATGCCCCACCATGAACCTAAAATGTGATCACAAGACTAAGCTTATATACACTGGCAGAACTACCTCCATAGCAGCCAAAATGGCTGCTACAGGGCCCACGACTTTGGGGGCATGGTGGGCCATGCTGCTTTTGGGTTTTTTTTTCTTAAAGTTACTCCAGCAGGTAATGGGACCTATTTACTTACAGTTCCTGCACCTGCCCATGGCTGCCTTTGTTTCCCCTTCGTCCCTCAAGGATACCCTATGCATCTCATATCACATTGCTGATGCTGAAAGGCACAAGAACGATGCTGAACAGTGTCAGACATGACATGGGACATATGGGTCTGTCTGGAGGGCTGAAGGTGGCCATGGTGAAGGTGGCCATGAGCAGCAACAGGGATCAGTAGTTAGGGCCACAGCAAAAGTAGTTGTTGAGCAAACCTCTCTTCAGACCCTAGAGTAGAATGATCAGAGACCCTAGTGAAGATGATTAAACATAAAAATCAGTGTTACACAACTCTCCTGGGCTCAGGTTTGGGTAACAAACATCCCATGGGTCAGGTCAGCACCTCGACGCATGATGATGCCAATGTAACCCACATCTGTGACATCATTGAAGAGGCCCAAAGATTGGTGCCGGGGCCAAGGAGAGGTGAATAATGCAATTATTTATGTTTGATCACCTGCCCTGAGCCTCTTCTCATTATACTCTGGCGGACTGAAGAGACCTCAGACTATGGTAGTTTGTGGGTAGCGAACCTCCCAAATTTTTTGTTCTTCTGAACCCAAAATTTTTGCAATATAAGCAACAAACACTTTAGAGGCCACTGTGGGACATTATACTGTGTGAAGGGGCAACTATGAGACATAATACCATGTGAAGGGGCCATTATGGGAAATTATACCTTGTGAAGTGGCCGCTATGGGACTTTATATTGTGTGGACAGGCCGCTATGGGACATTATACTTTGTGGAAGGGTCTCTATCGGACATTATAGCGTGTAAATAGGGAGTTATATCATTTAGGAGCCAGGAAAGGGGGTACTATGCCATTTCGGAGTGGGGGCCCAAGTCAAATGTTTGCTATGGGACCCAAACTTTGCTAGATACGCCCTTGCTAATACTTATACACAGTCCATGTATAATGCAATCACCCAGGCTGCCTTGTAAAAGGAAAACATTTTTAAAAATTACGTAAAGATATAGTCAATAAAAAATTGAAGGAGCACAAGAAATACAATAAACACATTTTTTTGCATGATTTTACTTAAACACAGGTCTTCTAGCATGTACAGCTGTTGTGGGATGTTGCTGGCAAAGGTACCTGAAGGAGGTCCCTCTAGATTTCTTTGTGGCTCCATCATTGCAGGGTTTCTTGGTGCTGTAGAAAAGACATACATTATGCTCACCTTCTCTTGATCTTTCGCCAGAGGCTTTGGTGGGTAGTTTTATCTGGTTAGTGAAAACTTGGAGTCTTAGACTATGGGGTCTTGAAGCTGGAAAATAAAAACCCTTTGAATATGGCCTGATCCTTAAAGAGGACCTTTCATGTCCTCATGGATCAAGACTGTGAGGAACCCACCCACCCCCTTCCCGACAGTACTCTAACATAGCCCTGTACTGTCAGAGGGGGGTTTCCTTACTGCCCAGCGATGACAATAGACTGTCTGGAATGCCCTTCTGACAGTGGGGAGAGATCAGTACCGAAATGAACAAATTCAGTAAACTGTCAGCTTTCTAGCGGTATATAAAGTCACATATGCATGAGGACATGAAAGGTCCTCTTTAATAGACCTTTCTTGCCTCTGCAATATTAAAAGGAGTCTGCCATCACCAAAATCGCTTCTGAACTACTTCTATGTTGTTGATGCCAATAGTGAGATACTGAACATGCCTTTTTGTGTGAAAGTGCATTCCTGGAGCCACTAAAATCAACATTTAATATGTATGCAAATTAGCTGTTTGGTGCACCAGAGGCGGGGCTATATCTTCCTGCAGCATCTGTTAGGGGGCGTTCACACTACCGTCAGTGTCCGACAGGTAGTGTCCGCTGCTAATGTCCGTTCAAAATCTTGTGCGGACATTAGGAGTGGACACTAGCTGTGTCCGTGACATTTTTCATTCATTTAAATGGAGATTGGGTGCATTGTTTTACACTCCGTGCCTGTCCTTAAGTGTCCGTTCCTAAAGATGACTTTTCAAGCGGACAGAAAAAACCTACATGTCGGGTTTTGCTGTCCGCTTGAAAAGTCGGACATCTTTAGGAACAGACACTTAAGGACAGGCACGGAGTGTAAAACAACGCACCCGATCTCCATTTAAATGAATGAAAGATGTCACGGACACAGCTAGTGTCCGCTGCTAATGTCCGTGCAAGATTTTGAACGGACATTAGCAGCGGACACTACCTGTTGGACACTGACGGTAGTGTGAACGCCCCCTAAATCTTTATGTTAGGTTGCAGCACTGAGTGGCAGTGACAGGCAAAAATGGGTGCTCTGGCAGGTGTGGTTATGACCCAGGTGGAAGGAACAGCTGATTTTTAATTTGATACAAAAAAAAATATGTCTACTATGTCTAAGTGCCCTACAGCAGCATATAAGTGGTTTAGAAGAGATTTTAGTGGTGCTTGCTCTATTCCTTCTGTAACTACCTTGAACTTCAATAGGGAGCCATAGAGAATATGATACAACTAGTGACCACTATACAGGACAGCATCTGGTAAGGTTGGGTAAGTGGAGTTAGGGCCCGTTCACACAGGTACAAAGGGGGTGGATTATGGCGCGTAATCCACGTCATAATCTGCCCCATCACAATGGTGTTCTATGGAAAAAAGAAGCGAGCTGCCCTTTCTTCAAGTGGCAGCAACCTCCGGAGTCGACCATTCATTTGAGCCGACTCCGGAGGGGGAAGCCACGACCGCGACAGTCGTGACAGGCGGGTTTTGACCCAAGAGTGACATGGCTCCCTGCATCACTCTCGGTGCCAAAATCCGCCCCCCCCCCCCCCCCCCCGTGTGAACCAGCCCTAACGAGGCCCAACGCTGCTCCCCACTATGGATATTGTACAGAAAGTATAGGTATTGTATAGAAAGTATACAGACCCTGCTATGGTCTAGTGTTACATGCCACGAGACAGGTTCGTAGGGGAGGTACCATCCAATACCATACCAGTAGTAGAAAAGGCCGAAGTAAAAGTGAGAGTTTTTATTTCTAATTAAAAAGAAAACGGCAAAAACTACTACAATGAACACATTTTTATTGATACACATATTTACAGAAATTTTACGTCACAGTAAATGACATTCTCATTACCTGATCAATCCATATAATACTCCAAATAATATTCTAAAAAAAATGACTATAAATAAATTTTTTTTAGTTTTTTTGTTTTGTTATTTTTTTACATGGAAATGACAGGAACAAACACAATAAGAACAATTACACAAATGTGCAACCATTTTACAATGTAACCCGTTGTTGTTGCATCTCTCATGGCTGTGCATTATATATGGAGTAGTAATTGCTAACGCTGCAATCTTCTACAGCTACAGACTTGATCTCATCCACTATGCTGCTACTTACAGTGGATTATCTGTCAACTGCAATCCTATGCAGGAGGTTTTCTCCACCCAGAATATTCCTCAAAAATAATCAAAAACGCGTGTGCTTTTATAAATTGCAGCATGACAATTACCTACAAAGTGGGGCCTTAGCCTAAGGGTAAGTTCAGACGGGGTTTTGTGGTCCGGAACCTGAGGCGGAGGCCGCCTCAGGTTCCGGACCAAAGACCGGGTAGCCGCGACTGAAAGCAGGTGCACTGCACCAGCATCCAGCTGCGCACTCCGCTCCAGATTAGGCTCAGTGAATGGGCCTAGTCCGGAGGAGGGAGTGTCTTCAGGCCGAATCACGATGCGAAACGAACTGAAGAATGAGCATCTTGCTTCTTTTTCCAGCAGCCAAAACAAACCAGCTCCCAGAAAAAAAGACCTGAGCGGCTCCCGTTGATTTCAATAGGAGCCGTCTTTTTGGTCAGTATTTTGAAGTGGATATGGCCTCAAAATCCAGACCAAAAATCTCCGTCTGAACTTACCCTAAAGTGGTTTCCCTCAGGATCATCAATTAAAGATTGGTGTGGCCTGAAACCAAGGATACCCACAGAACAGCAGAGGTGCCATGGGGGCCACACGGTGGCTCAGTGGTTAGCACTGCAGCCTTGCAGCGCTGGAGTCCTGGTGTTCAAATCCCGCCAAGGGCAGAAAACCATCTGCAAGGAGTTTGTATGTTCTCCCCGTGTTTGCATGGATTTCCATCCCATATTCCAAAGACATACTGATAGGGAAAAATTTACATTGTGAGCCCTATGTGGGGCTCACAATCTACATTTAAAAAAAAAAAAGAACAGCAGGGGTGCCCCCCCCCCCCCCCCGAAGGGAATGTAGAATACAGCTCAGTCTCCAAACAGCTGATCAGTTGAGGACCTGGTTATCGGTTCACTGCCAATCTTTAATTGTAAAAGAAAAAATATATATCCTTGTACCGTGTTAGCCAGTGGATATGAAATGAAAGAAATTTTCTGAGAGAGTCCTCATTAGTTGATACCTTTTTTAATGGCTAACTCAAAAAGTTTTTTGATGACATATCGAGCTTTCGGGACTACTATAAAGGTCCCTTCCTACCATCCTGATGAAGGGACCTTTATAGTAGTCCCGAAAGCTCGATATGTCATCAAAAAACTTTTTGAGTTAGCCATTAAAAAAGGTATCAACTACTGAGGACTCTCTCAGAAAATTTCTTTCAATCTTTAATTGATAACCTATCCTAGGTCATCAATTATGTAACATGAAAAAAAATCCCTTTAAGGTTTAAGGTAGCAAGCTTAATTAGATGGCTGATGTTAAATTAATAGCAAGTACATTAGTAGCAACTGACCTGTGTAATAAGCACTGGAGCTTGTCCCATCAGAGATATAGATGGTAATCACATAGTATTGGTAAAACTCCAAGTTCATTTATTGGAGACATCTAACAAAGCCTTTTCCATTAGCTCCTTAGTAGCAATATAGTCTTGATAAAGCTAAGTAGTGAAGGGGCTAAGGCCCCTTGTGCATGGCCCTCTCCACTGAAGTATTTCGGACATTCAATTTATAAAACTACTCCACAGTCCAGTTGTTTCATAGCAAGAGGCAATATAAACCAGTATCAAAAGACATTAACCAGTCATTGTGAGCCCAAATTAACGTGCAAGACTAAAGCTGCAAGACAATGCTGCCCCCTGCTGTTTAGGAAATATAACACAATAATACAAGGGGCAAAGCATTTGCATACCGGAATATGTGATGGTCCCACTGATCAATTATTGATGATCTTAGGAAATACCCTTTAAGTCAATGGGCAACCATTTAATATCAATTAGTACAATGTCCTTCTCAGCGCAAAATGATTTTTGCAGCAGTTCTCCTTTATGGCTAATAATGGGAGATTCTCAAGCAGATGATCCCACCCTATATAGTCTATGGAGTCTAAATATGGCTGCCTTGATAGAGTTCATCCTGCTAATCTTCATAGTGAGGTTTATAACTTACATTACAATAGTTATCAGCATTGCAATTGATAAAAACAGACCATTTAATTTGTTACACCCCAAACAATTCAAGACCACCCAGTTTCGGGCAGCGTGTGTGAATTTGTTTCTGAAAATTTGGAACAATCCCAGTAAATTTGGGACAATTGTTAGGAATGCTTATCTTACTCTAGAACATTCACATTTCAGCTGTCAGTAAATATTGGGAAATTTCATCAGTGAAGTTTGTAGCATTGTGACATAGCATTGTGACTGCAGATCTAATGTGTACGCCAAGCTGTGACTCATGATCAGTACAAGACAAGACAATGCAATGAATTGGCATATGTGAAACATTGTGTCCATTAAAGGAGTTGTCCAAGGTTACGTACACATGGCCTATTGTTAGGCACCCTCACTGATCAGCAGAGTCTGCTCAGTATACAAAGATGGAAGGAGACAGAATGAAGTTGCAAGAGAAAATAGTAAATAAAGGGATCCAATAGATGGATTAAATACGTTGTTTTTATTGTATTGCAAAAGGCATTGTGCTACACGTGGGATGAGCAGAGCGCCCCTGGAGCAGAGGAATAGCGTGGCCCGTCGCGGGTACCGTTGGTGGCGGTAGTGGGTTGAAGACGGGTCCCCATACTGGGGACTCCATCATAGGAGGGGATCTACAATTCCACAGGTTGCCGTACAACACTACATCATTCACTGTGGGCCTCACAGGCTGCATACAGCACTCGGGAGGATTCTTACACCCTCTACCCGGACATTGACCAGCTAAGGTCTACTCCCACTACCTACTTTACTCTGCACCCTTGACTACGTCTACCTTACCGCAACTTACTGAGTTCGATAAAGGCCTACACGGCCAAAACGTTGCTCGACACTGTATACCCATGCATAGCACAATGCCTTTTGCAATCCAATAAAAACAATGTATTTAGTCCATCTATTGGATCCCTTTAATTACTATATGTACTGGGGTGGGACCCTATCCTATAGATCCTTGTAGGTGCCGGTCACACCTTCATAATAGAAGTTGCAAGAGCAAGACAATGTAAAAAATGTAGAAGACATTGCAGGAGATCATTGACCAATGAATTAAGGATTTGTGTAACTGCGAAGCCTAAGAAATTCCCACAAAGCTTTGTTTTTGCCTGAATGTGCAGTAGTGAAAAAATGCCACATGAGTCTGTGCGACATCTTTGTAGTTCATTAGAAATGAGAAAACTGCCTAATACTAGAGATTGAGGGCATGGACATTGCTATCCACCAAGCAACCCATGCAATATGGGGGCAGTGTACTGAGTGGGGAAAATAAGGGGACAGTGTACTGTGTGTGGGGCCACTAAGATGGCAGCTTTAGGGGACTTCAAATAGACCTTTGCTTGGGATTCCAGAAGTACCAAATCCACCCCTGGTTGAGAACAAATAGTGCCAGAGACCACCAGCAACGAAGCAGCAAACTGAAGCCTCATTATTGGATCGTTGTTTTTTACACTGCCCCTACCGTTAGGCCCGGTTCACATCTACGTTTGGGTTTCCGTTTGAGAGGACCCCCCAAAGGAAACCTATCCGCATAAAAAAGCAGTTGCCTAAGGAAACTGGAGGACCCAATAGACTATAATGGGATCCTTGTGGTTTCCGCATATAAAAAGCGGAGAGAAAAGTGCTGTTTGCAGGATTGTTCTCTCCACACATATCTCACAGATGTGAATCAGGCTTTAGAGAGTTTGAGATTTCCTATATTCTATCAAACAGTACAAAGTTCATGTGATGAAGAACTATTCCTTCCTCAGCTGTACATCACTCAGTCTTCAATCTGTCATTATACAATGATTTCTTTCTTTTCCCTGGCATTGCTGCGGGCATGAAGTGTAACAGGAAGGCATGATGACATCTGGGTGGGGACAGGGATGGCAAAGAGCAGATTTACCATACGATGATGGGTCTTTTCAGCAGATTTTACACGATAAGATCACATATCTGTTATGTGTTAATTCTGATTTTATAATTATAGACAACAAATTATTAATTACAGACAAAGCTTTTAGAGATATTCCTTATGCTGCACTGTTACTATGTATTATATAAGACTTCTCCCAGGCTATGTGCTGGGATGTACAAGTGGGAAAAAGCCACCAAGCAAAGACCCACAAATGTGAGCCCGCTGTTCCCAGTATCTGGACAAGAAGCTTAATAAATTTCTCACATTTTTATTGCAGCTAAGGCACAAAAAAAAATTGTTCCTCCAATAATAGAGCCTATCCAGATGTCTGCATATATGGCTGCATACACCTGTCATAAACTACTGCTATTATTAATAATAATTCTGACATAACCAAGCCAAAAATATGACAAAAGGACATTCTTCTAGCAAATGTTTGCCCAGTCTAAAAATATGTCAGAATTCTACTAGTGCATATGCTGTCAGTACAAGCACAGAGCTGTGACTTTAACTTCGATTCCGTTGTAGGAATTTATTAAGAGCGATTATACTGCGCTCTGGTAACAAGTACTCGATTTCAGTAGTAAGTTCCTGCAGTTTGTATACTAAATTTAATATATTATTTAATGTGAAGTGTTTGTAAATGTTACAGTTACAAAAAAGAAGACTAGAAGTTTATGTTGAGGTGAATATATTTGTCAATATGGTGCTGCCACCTAGTGGACTAATGTAAAAAGAAAATGCATTGTATAATAGAAAATGTCCAAGCCAAATAAAAAAATATAAAATTCTACACAGATTTTCTAACCAAGGAATTGCCACCATTAAGACCCGAGAATTTGCTCATTTCAGATTGTTGCTCTTCTAGCACCATGACAGCAAATAATCCGCACACTATAATATCAGGTTGCTGGGTGTCTGCCACCTAGCAGTACCACCATTTATTGTTCACAGTGAAGAAATGAAAAGGTGGTATAGCGGTCATAATAAGCAATAGGAATGAATGCTTTCTTCAATACCTTAGCTATGTACTATTGAGGCACACTAGCTCTCATACTTACATACTACTCAATTTTCAAAGGATTGAAAGTGGAATGGAATGAACGGCGCACTGTGTGCGCCACAGTAAGTTCAGCCCCACCCACTACTACTTTGACTCCATCCATTCCCATGGATTTCTCTTTGTGCCCCCACACAGTATAATGCCCCCTACAGTCACCCTAGCCTGATATGCCCCCACATTATAATGTCCTCTTCCAGTCCCCCCAAAGTTTAATGTCCCCCTCAAGTTGCCCTAGTTTAATATCCCCCTTCAGTTACCCCCCACAGTTTAATGTCCCCCTCCAGTTACCCCAGAAGGCATGGGGGACTTTCAGTTTCCAATTCTCCACAGTGTTGGAGGTTGAAGTCAGCGATATGACAGTTATTCCCTATCAGGTGGATATCTCTGTATGTCATTTCTATAGAATTCCCTATGTACTACCTGTAAATCATTTCTAATCATTTTCCATGGTCTTTATAAGGCCTTCTTCTTCTTCTTCTTCTTCTACTACGGTACATTCTAGTCCTTACATATATGTAGAGAGAGAGAGAGAGAGAGCTCTCCTGTATTTTCCCTCTTCCATCATGTATTTCTATGTAGTCTGCTTTCCTACCTCTCTTCTCCTGTATGTTGTAGATGGGCTCCCTCGTCCCTGCTACTGTCTACAGCTGCTTCTTTTTTCTCTTTGAAAAACTGCCTTTTTACTTTCTGACTGATAGTTGTCACATTTTAGCATTTTTCCAGACTTTTTCAAGAAGACAACAGTTGAAAAATACATTATACTGGTGCTTTATAAATACTAATTAGGGATATACCGAAAAAAGATATCTCAGTCTGGAAATAATACTATAATCCTAAAATGTGTTCTGGATCTATCTATCTATCTATCTATCTATCTATCTATCTATCTATCTATCTATCTATCTATCTATCAATCTATCTATCTGTCTATCTATAAAACTCAAAATCTGTAGTAGTCCGCTCTATACAAATCCACAGTTCTCGCCCGATTTGGGTGAAATTTGGCACGCCCCCTCTCCACCCACAGGAGCAGAATACTGTGAACGTTACAGCTCGCTAGAATCCCCCATCATGAGATTGGGCCTCCAATGTTAGGCCCTATACATACATATAATGGGGAAATGTGAAAGTGCTGAGGGGAAAACAACAGTTGTGACTGACAGGGATGGATTATAGCGACGGCGCCAAAGAGTCGCTGCTAAAGGGGCCGCAGCACCACACACAACACACAAACATTTCACAAACACCATATAAACATCACACAGACAGCACACATACACCAACCCACAAGTACAACACCACACAAATGCCACAACACCACACAAACACCAGACCACTCTAGACACACACAACACAAACAACACCCCACAAATACCACACGCACAAAATACCCACACACGCAGACACGCAAACACTCAGATGGCTGCACACTATGCAAACGGACAAACATAGCACATGCGTACTCACAAACAACTACCGCATGCATGGACACTTAAACTGCGCAAGCACAACCACATGGATCACATGCACACATACACGCATAAATATACACAGACCACACACGTGCATGCACACACGCATACATACACATGGATCACACATTTGCACACATATACACGCACACACACACACGAACGTACTGACAAAACACGTCTAGTTTCCTTAGTAGATGTTTGCACACTACAGTATTTTTCACAGGCCTCCGGGCCATGGATTTGGCGGTTCCATAGTCTTTGTACACAAAGCTGTGAATTTTGTAGGATCCATAGAAGTCTATGGAGCTGTAGAATGCACGGGCCGGAGATCTGTGAAAAATACTGTAGTGTGCAAGAAGCCTTACTGAGCAGCAATATTGATCACGCGAAAACTGCCTCATAGTAAGATCTTCACCAAGTTTGGCACTCAGATACATGTGGTGTCCGGGAAGGTTCAAGACCAGGCCTCAACTCTCTCGGACGTACCGTTTCAGAGATACAGTATTCCCAAAACAATGACCGGCATTAGCCAATACAAACCTGCAAGTCTTTTACTCATATTCCAACTTCCATAAACACGGTCACTCCACATGCACAATCCAACGCTGATATCCAAACTGAGATACACAGCACACAGTACCACAGCCAGAGGATTAGATACGCGCCACAGCACACAATAATATATGGCGGAGGATTAGATATGCACCTCAGCACACAGTACCACACGCTGGAGGATTAGATACGAGCCTCACCACACAGTACCATACATTGGAGGATTAGATACACGCCTCAGCACACAGTACCAAATGCCGGAGTTTTATATACACACCTCAGCACATAGTACCACATGACAGAGGATTTGATACATGCCTCAGCACACAGTACCACACAAAGGAGGATTAGATACGTACCTCAGCGCACAGTACAACACGCCCGAGGATTAAATACGTGCATCATCACACAGTACCGCACGCAGGAGAATTAGATACACGCCTCACGACACAGTACCACATGCCGGAGGATTAGATACGTGCCTCACCACACAGTACCACACATTGGAGGATTACATACGTGCTTCAGCACACAGTACCACAGGCCGGAGGATTAGATGCACAGCTCATCACACAGTATCACACATCACAGCTTTGATCCAGGTTTCCATAACAACCCAGCCGTTTTTCTTCACTGCTGTATGTCAGATTTAAAGGGACAGGACGCTGTAGATGACACTGTTACACAGGGGCACATTCACACAGCTTTACTCCAGGTATCCATAACAACCAATCACAGGTTTTTCACTGATATCCAAACTGAAATACATATGATTACATGACGTTTATGGACACACACTAAAATGACATACAAAATACACCAGTGCAAAACTGGGCAATTCTTATGGGGCCACTACACAAACAAAAATGAAATATACCCGTGCAAAGCCGGGTACTCCTGCTAGTACTATATAAAGATTGAGATACTGTTCATCATTCTGGTCACCACTTTCAAACAGTTCCCAGCAGTTCCATTTGTTAGTTACAGCAGTACCATCACTAGTATTATCAGTACAGTACACTGCAGTACCAGCACTGGTATTAGCAGTACAGTACACTGCAGTATCAGCATTAGTATTACCAGTGCAGTAAACTGCAGTACCAGTATTAGTATTACCAGTACAGTAAACCGCAGCACCAGCACTAGTATTACCAGTACAGTACACTGCAGTACCAGCATTAGTATTACCAGTGCAGTAAACTGCAGTACCAGCATTAGTATTACCAATACAGTAAACTGCAGTACCAGTATTAGTATTACCAGTACAGTAAACCGCAGCACCAGCACTAGTATTACCAGTACAGTACACTGCAGTACCAGCATTAGTATTACCAGTGCAGTAAACTGCAGCACCAGCACTAGTATTACCAGTACAGTACACTGCAGCACCAGCACTAGTATTAACAGTACAGTAAACTGCAGTACCAGTATTAGTATTACCAGTACAGTAAACCGCAGCACCAGCACTAGTATTACCAGTACAGTACACTGCAGTACCAGCATTAGTATTACCAGTGCAGTAAACTGCAGTACCAGCATTAGTATTACCAGTACAGTACACTGCAGTACCAGCATTAGTATTACCAATACAGTAAACTGCAGTACCAGCATTAGTATTACCAGTACAGTACACTGCAGTACCAGCATTAGTATTACCAGTGCAGTAAACTGCAGTACCAGCATTAGTATTACCAGTACAGTACACTGCAGTACCAGCATTAGTATTACCAATACAGTAAACTGCAGTACCAGTATTAGTATTACCAGTACAGTACACTGCAGTACCAGCATTAGTATTACCAATACAGTAAACTGCAGTACCAGTATTAGTATTATCAGTACAGTACACTGCAGTATCAGCATTAGTATTACCAGTGCAGTAAACTGCAGTACCAGCACTAGTATTACCAATACAGTAAAGTTATACATATAGTAGTGCCAGATAAAATAGTGTCTTTCCCACACTGATCACAGTACTAGAAAGCTTAGACTGTACTTTCAGATCTGATTTTATGTATATTTATATGAAATATGTATATATGTCTATGACAGCTTAGTAGTATGGTATTATTTTATTTGAGCTTTATTTGTCAGGTTTTATTACTTGCTATCACCACCACAGGTTGATCTCACAGCTCTGCAATAAGTAAATATTCAGAGCAAATAGCGGAAGCAAATAGAAGTTAGACGTCTATGACCTTGTTTGAACCTAAGATTTTACTTACCTTGTTAAAGGATAGCATAACTACTGTATCGGTAGAATACATAGGTGATTGGTAGGGGTCTGATCACTGAGACCCCACTGATCCTGAGAATGTGGGTGTTTTACCCCTGTTGTGATTTCAGCCAGATGCAGCTGCTGGCTGAATGTAATGTACATCCTTCTGGGAACACCAGAGATAGCTGCAGTGTAGCACTGAGCCATCCCCGGTGTTCCCATTAAAGGGAAGGAGGGCATGGATGCAAGAGTCATACTGCATTCATTGCATACTGCTGAATTCACAACAGAGATAAACCACCCGTGTTCTTAGGATCTGTTGTGGTCCCAGCAGTCAGACCCCGCCAATCAGTTAAATGTTTTCATACCTATTCCAAAGCATTGCACTATTTGACGGTTCAGCAGCAGAGAGATTCCTTTTTTTTCTCATATTGAAACCTGTGCCCTGCTTAATAATGTGGAACATCCTTCTTAAGTAGGTTTCCTTTAATTGGGCTCACCTGGCAAACTAATTATCACAGGTGTTTGAGATTAATTTCAGTGAGACACGATACCATCCAGGAAATTAATTGAAAAACAAAAAGTTACATCTTTATGACACTTAAATCCGATCAACATAATAATTTGGAACATGGTATATCCTTTGTGGCATAACCCCATGAATATATCTAAACTTATTTTCTGTTAATGATAATTGAAAAATTAAATAAATGACTGACTAGACCATTATCCAGTGAATTATAAAAGAACAACTGATCCATAATGGATTGTTATGTTTTACAACACTCCCAAACTCTATCTACTGGAGTAGATTTATACTGTCTAACTTTTAGATGCAGACTTAGATCAGACAGTTTAAAGTGCAGCAGATTTATCACAGTGGCTGATGGACAATAAATCTGGCATATCTTTAGGCTGTGTTGTCTAACTTTACACCTCCTATTAGTTTGTTCAGTTTCCTGGAAAAATTCTTTGGGAACATTTTGCACAAGATTTCTTCAACTCAATTTCAGGTCATTTTCCTGCAGATCACCCAGAAGGCAAGGCAATACAGGGTGAAGATGGTGCCGCACAGCTATCTCTGCACTCAGGCCTGATTCACATCTGCATTTGGTATTCCGTTTGGGGAGTCCGCTTGGGGGGTACGCTCCCCCCCCCCCCCAAAGGGAATACTGAATGCATAGACATATAATGGAGTCTGTGTGTTTTCCGCGCAGTATCCTCACGAATCATGAAGTACATTTGTCTCACGTGATTTAATGCTAGAATGTATTTCTTAGCCACATTGCACATTACCCCTATTGTGCAGTTTTTATTAGCTGATCCATAGCACATTTTATTATATAGTGCAAATTCAGTAGTACACAACTTATATTTATTTTTTTGGTGAACAACTTATATTTCTTGTCAGGTTCAGACTGACCAGCCAGGTTGCCAGTGAAACTCTTTGCTGAGTCCTTGAACCAAAATATGAATCAGTTAACAATTAAGCAACCAAGTAACAAGTTACTTCTCATTCCCAAGCCTCTTCTACATTAGGTGTTGAGTCCAGAGTATAAGGTGTATTTCATAGTGAGGTCTAGTCTGGGGCCTAATTAATTTAAGGGGTCTAGTTTAAGTCTGAAGTCTGATTAAGGGAGCCTTCACACGGAGTTACGCTGAACTCATTCTGAACGTAAAAACACGTTCAGAATGAGCGCGTAGAAAAAGCAGCTCCCATCGACTTGAATGGGAGCCGGCATACGTGCGCTCCCCATTGAAATCAATGGGAGGCTTTTTTCCCTATTGCTTTCAATGTATTACATGCATAAATTCTAAATTACTATTTCTAAATCACAGCAGGATACTGATATCTCCTACCTATAAAACTACATATCTGTGTCAGCTAGTCTAATATTTGTCGTCTCAACGCGTTTCCTTATTGTTGATAATTCATCAGGAGACTATGTTCGCTGCGCCCTACAGAAAAATTAAAAAAGTCTGCGGTGATAACTGCACTTCACAGTATTCTGATGGTGGGTCCTGGTATTCATAGAGACCAACCACTATCCTCTATATAAGGGCCTTGATGATGCTGATGCCACCATTTTGCTGCTCATGCTAGCTAGGGAGAGGAGCTCAGTTGTACATAGAGTCAGTGTAAGCAGGTGTTTAGCTGTGCTGTGTATATATACCTTTGAGAAAAACGTATATCTACGTTTTTTTTTCTGAAAAACAGAGAGGCTGTTCCCATCAAAAAAGGGAACTCTCCAGTCACTCAACTAAATAAAATCTGCTTTTTCACTTGAAAGTTGCTATTTAATTAAATGACATGCTCCCCCAAAATAAAAAAAAAAGTAAAAAGACACAACAGTGGTGCTCTGGCCAGTGCTCAACCACCTGTTGGCAAGGGGAAAAAAACAGGCATCAGCATTGCTAGTGTGTGGCGAATCCGGTATTCTGAATGCTGATAAGCCAGTCCACAGAAACACTAGCTGCTGGACAGGAATGTAACCACAGGGCATACTGGGCAAGTTCAGGCCACATTTCCATCTTTGACACCCAGTAGTCCAGCAGGAAAGACTCTTGTAGTAAGATGTCTATGTGCGTTTTCATATAGTCTTGCACCTGCAATAAAAAATGCTGTCTCCGGTCTGATATCTCTATATTTAATGTTGCTGTAGTAGTCTTTGCTCAACAAAGACAGCCAAGCACTAGCGATTAAGCCCACATTTCCCTTGCAACAGACTGTGCTTCTGTCTCTGGGACCACCACGGCATTGTGAAAGGTGGGCATGAGTTGATCTTGACTCACTGCTTTCTATAGGAAATGTGTCCATTAAGTTGTCTAACAGTTTTTGATGGTACATATATACATAAGTGGTGTGATGGAAATGAAACCTGGAACTTTATTCCTGAAGCAAGGATCAAGTAGGGTTGCCACACAGTATTCAGGATTTGCAAGCATGTTTTTGACACGTTTATCTTCCAGAACACAATTTAGCATGAAATGACACGTGTGCCAATGTACCTGGTGGCGATTCATGACTGTCTAACTGATCTAAGCTGACTATAGTCTCTTCTGCATCCCCCATCCACACACAATATCTATTGACTGGGACTGCTGGAATGACTCCTCCTCAGTGAAATTGTCCTCATCCGCATTCCCCTCCTCCTGCTGTGAATTAGACCCACAGAGGCTATTCGAGTCTATGACCCAGTCTCCAACCATTGCCTGATCCGTCCAGCCCAGGAATCATGGTGGCCATGGTGGTCTTCCAAGTCCTTGCTGTCTTCAAAGTAAATCTCTTCTTCCTCATCTGTTGCACACGCCTGATCCCTCAAAGTTATGAGGCTGTCCTACAATGTTCAAAAAAGTGGCACAGTCATGCTGACGCTGGTGTTGTTTGCATTGCCCACCTTTGTGCAGTATTCCAGACACTGAAGAACCAAACAGACGTCATGCAGCTGTGCCCACTCCACAGCCATAAGATGGCGGCTCACCGGGGAAACATTTGTACGTTGGGCCCCTCTTGTCATCAAAAGATCGATTATTGCTGGGAGACCAACAAAATTGAACAGAAAAAGTTAGAAAAGAAATGTATCTGCAGCTAGTTTACTTTTTATTTATATACCTTTGTGTGTTTTTCATATCTTTGTTTGAAATTTGGGGGGGGAAATGGTTTTAGGTGTTCTCCAAAAAATTATAATTAAAATGTACATTATTCATATTTTATTTGCAATTTTGAAATAAACTTGTAAAAGTTATTTATGAGAGTTTCTCCATATGATTTGCACGGGGGCCTAAAAAGCCCCCATTACGTAAAGGTGTAGATTTCTGATGTCACGCATTCTAGGATTAATGTTTTTCTGCAGTGTGACTTGGTTCCCCTAAACTAATTAATTTCAGTACTGCTTGCTGCCTTCGCCCGCTAGCACGCCGATACAAATGAGGTGCATTTCTAGCCCCATGATTTGGTAGAGATTCTGGTGTGGAACTCATTCCGTCCCCGTTGAAGGGGAATTTGGAACCCCCAATGACTTATGAACGACCCTCCTTGGTGTTGGAAGAATAGACGACAAACTGCCATCCACATTCTGATAAGGGTCAAAAATGTTGACCCAATGTGCGGTCAGAGATAGGTAGTAGCCCTGCCCATGCTAACAGATTGCTTTAGGGCATGCTTGATCTGTTGCTTGACATGCTCAGGGACATGCGGTCAGGGACCGCCTTTCGTGAAAAGTAATGGTGGCTGGGTACAACATATTGGGAGCAAAAAGATATCAGGGAGCAAAAAGCCTTTAATTCAAAAAAGCGTAAAAGGGACCATTTCCAAGGCCGGTAGTTTTGAAATGCTGGGGGTAAGCAGCTTAGCACGCTCATGTGAGGCTGGATAGGTTTTTTCCTTTCCAATACTTGTTGGAGGGTGGGCTGAATATTAGAGCCAGAAACAGAGGAACATGTTGGAGCAATTGGAATGCGAAATTCTGACATGGCTCTTTGGCCAATGGTTCCTGTAATTCTTTTATGCCAATTGCTTGACTGCTGTCCAGCACTGCTGCCTGGCGCACACAAAGTTGGTGTGTATGTGGCACTGGCATTTAGAAAAGTAGGTGAAAGAACTAGCCAAAGTTCATGGTGGATCAATGTTCACAGGCATATCCCTCTCTTCACTTTCTTGTTGTTTAAATATTTAAAAAAATTATGGGTGTACAGATTTCAAATGCCTAGGCATAGCATTTATATTGAGGTGCCTAGTGTCCTCGCCTCGGCTAAGTGACTGCTTGCAAGTCTTGCATATCACCCTTGTTGGGTAATTTTTATCTTTTGTGAAATATAACCACACAGTTTGTTTGGAGCCTTTCTTTTTTTGTATTAGCACTTTTAGGTGCTTTGGGTTGCACAATACTGGTGGGAGTAGTGTTTACTGGTCTGGGATTTGTGCATTAATTGGATGACGTTTTGGTGGCACTGGCAAACGAACATGAACCTCATCATCAGCAGTAGTTCCCTGATCCTCTTCACATGGAGACCAAGTTTTGTCAACATAATCATCATCCACTGGCTCTTCTGAACAATGAATAATGCAGCAGATCCCTCAGCTTCTTCCGAATTTGTGTGACAGGTTAATTTAGAAGGGGGTGAACTGGATCCCCATTGAACATTTTGCACAGTAAAGGACCCAAAGCTTCATTCAGTGGAATATCTTCCAGAAGAAGATGCTTCTAAATATGAAGTAATAAGTTCTTTTCAGAATGACTGTGTCAGACCTGAGTTGTTTGTAAAATTGTTGTGTGTTTGTCTAGGGATTTGAGCCGTTGTCCTGTGGCTCTCTAGTCATTCTCTTTGCCACTGAGCTGTGGAATCAGGGGTTGGTATCTGCCTTAGTATATACTTGACCTGGCTGGGTGTCTCAGTAGATGCGAGCTTCAGGTGTTTGACATTGTCATCAACCAATGAAGTAGTTCTGGGGTCTGTAAAAGACTCATGACTGGCTTCAGTCCTCACTGGTTATTGTTGATATCAACCAGTTTAGGAGCAGAGGTTTGTGGAAGTTGCACGGTCTCAGGAGCTGATTTGAAAGTGGTGTGAGTATTGCCTTGTGTGAGAGTCTGTTTAACCCTCAACATTTCTACTCAACCCCTGTCCTGCATTTCTGGTTGCCTGACACTGTCTTGGTATTAGTGAGTTTTTGTTTAGGGCCTCAGGTTTATATTGCCCCTGTCCTGTGATACCCTTTCCTCACTACTCCATTGTTCCTCTCCTCAAACTCTTGTTGTGTGTTTATGGTTGTGCTGCATCTGTTTGTTCTCCAGCATGTCTCATCCTGGTTGTTTCTGTTTGCAGCTGCACCTGTTTTTTCATTAGAGGTGACCGCCTTTAGCCAGTCCCTAGCCTCTTTCAGCTCTCTCCCCACCTGTCTGTTAGATCGTCGTGTTTACAGAGCCAGAAGTTGTCGGCGCCAAGCTTAGCTTGGGTATAGCTGACCAACACCCTCAGGCAGGGCCTAGTCAGCCGTCGTAGCGCCAGGGAGAGTTTTCCTACACCGTTGGCAGAAAGAGCATTATAAAGAAATCGATGTTGTTACAAAATGTCTCATCAATTTTCTGTAGCTCCTCCTACACATAATTTTTTTTTTGTATAGGTTACAATTTTTCTGAGGCTCATATGCTTCAATTTTTGGACTCCACGCTGTGTAGTCATGAAAATACTATATTTTACCGGCTATTACATTTGAAGAATGTAATGAATTGATGGAGCGCCCATGGGAGGTGGTGGGCGCTCCATCAATGGAAATCTTCAAGCGGAATCTGGATAAACATATAGCTGGGATGATTTAGGAAAACCTGCACTCGCAGGGGGTTGGACCCGATGGCCCTTGAGGTCCCTTCCAACTCTACCATAAAAAAAAAAAAAAAAAGTCAATCATGTGACTGAGGCTCATATGCTTCCATTTTTGGACTACACGCTACTGAAAAAACTATACTTTAAGGCTTATGCTTCCTTGGGAAGAGGTCACTCATATGAATGAGGCTCATGTGCTTCAATTTTTGGACTCCACGCTGTGTAGTGCTTAAAAAACAATGTTTTATGGCCATTTAAGTGTTCTCTTGCTCTTTCTATGCATTCTAAGAACTTGTATGTATTTTTTGGTAACTTTTTATAGCTTTTGAAAACGATCTTAGAAAAAAAAAATCCCATTGACTTGCATTAGGATCGGAATCGGGTTCGAATGGAAAATAATTGGAAATCAGATTTTAAAATCGATCCTGAAATCTCAAGATCGGCTCAACCCTACCTATGACCTAGGGAGCTTGTCAGGACCAAAATGTTTATTAAATCAGCCCAATGCCTTAAAGTGCCATAAAATAGTAGCTTAATTTTGACATAAAATTGCTTTCTTTTCCTATGCAAATGAGCTAAGAGTGCATTGAAGGAGTGGTTTGGAGGGGTTAACCATCCAGCAAAATATTTCTGTCGCTTAATGCACATCAGCATTTGTATTCTGTCCGGGGGAGTCCGCATGAGGACCCCCCGAACGGAATACCAAACACAATTGCAAGCAGTGTGTAGTAAAATCACATGGACCCCATAGACTATAATGGTGTCTGTGAGCTTGCCGCGCCAATCATGCGGACATATAAGTAGATTGTGAACTACTTTCCTGTCCGCATGATCCCTGTGGAGATCTGGCGGCAAGCATACGGACCCCATTATAGTCTATGGGGTCCGTGTTCTTTCAGTGGCTCACCGCTTGCAGTTGTGTTTGGTTTTCTGTTTGGGAGGTCCCCATGCGGACTCCCACGGACGGAATACAAATGCTGATGTGAACAAGGCCTTAGCTCATTTACATAGAAATAAAAAGCAGGAGTATTGGGCAGCATTCTAAGCAAAGCAAATGAGGCACCCGGGGCAGCAGTCACAGTATTGGTGATAGGTAGATGGCAGTGATACAGGGTGAAAGGTGGACTGTAGCATAAAGGACCAAAGATGTCTTGTGGAATAGATAAGGAAATTTACAAATTAGAGGACACATGAACAGATAATATGAGACATTACAATGTGAAAAAGAAATAAACATATCAAACAATAAGAGTAAGGGCTCTGCTCGCAAGAGCTTACAATCTATGACGAGATAGGGGGGACATAAGAGGTCAGAACGCTTGTTTGCTACAATGGTCCAGCCATCTATTAATAGAAAAAGTCATATAACTGAAGCTGTATGAGCCGTCACCTGCCAGTATCTGTGAATAAATAGATACTAAATGCAAGAAGTGCAGTGTAACTTGTAAGACAGGATCTGAGGAACAGAGGAGGAAGGATAAAAAGAGTTATTGTTCTACACCTCCACACACTACACAATCATCGAGTCATGTCATAAGCCTGACCAAATACATGTGATTTAGGGCAGTTTTGAAGCTGCTGTAGTTGGGGATTAATCGGATCATCCAGGGTAAAGCGTTCCAGAGCATTGGTGCAGTTCGAGAAGAGTCTTAGAGACGGGAGTGGTGAAGAACAAAAACACAACTGTGAACAACATAAAACAACTAAAGGTTATTGGAAAAACATTTTTCAATGAACTTTCATTACGTTTGTTGTCTACTGTGATAAGATATCACACTCCAGCAGTTTAACCAATTGCAGAAGTTCAGGTTAATTCTGTAACATTGGTATGTGTAGAGACTGCTGTATATATCTCATATTGCACAGACTCACTCAGTTTTATCTGAGAGCAGGATGAGCTATTTAAAGAGGACCTTTCACCACTTTTGGGCACATGCAGTGTTATATACTGCTGGAAAGCTGACAGTGCGCTGAATTCAGCGCACTGTCGGCTGTCCCGATCTGTGCCCAGTGTAAAGAGCTTACGGTGCCGGTACCGTAGTGCTCTATGGTCAGAAGGGCGTTTCTGACAGTTAGCCAGGAACGTCCTTCTGCCTCGCGGCGCCAATCACGCTGTGCTGTGGAGCGGGGAGGAACTCCCCCCTCCCTCTCCTGATAATGCTGGTCTATGGACGAGCTGTGTGAGCAGAGGGAGGGGGGCGTTCCTCCCGGCTCCACAGCACAGCACAATAGGCGCCGCGAGGCAGAAGGACGTCTCTGGCTAATGGTCAGAAACGCCCTTCTGACCATAGAGCACTACGGTACCGGCACCGTAAGCTCTTTACACCGGGCACAGATCGGGACAGCCGACAGTGCGCTGAATTCAGCGCACTGTCAGCTTTCCAGCAGTATATAACACTGCATGTGCCCAAAAGTGGTGAAAGGTCCTCTTTAACTCAGATTTTTACAAAAATTATTTACTAATCCTTGCCGAGGACTTTTTGTTAAAATATGGGCACATAAGTATATTTATATGTATATTTTATTATGGCTTATGAATATACAACCTAGTACTTACAATGAAATAAAAGTAATAGAGTGTACACTTTCTCATGACTTATCAGCTGAGTACTTAATAGTACTTAATAGAATTACAAAGAATATTTCTAAATGCCCCCTTTCCCCTTTTGTAAGGTCCATAAATAAAAAGAAGAAAAAAGATGTAACTATAAGAAAGGTCTTTTGGATCATTTTTTAGCATTGTGAAACATTTGTAGAAAGCACCATTAAGCATTTTAAATGCTATTTTGTACACAAATTTTTGTGATTTTCTTGTTTTGGTACATTTTGAACATTTTTTTCTAACATTTTTGAACTCCTTCAGAGAAGCCTGTTGGCAAAATGCCGTAAAAACATGAGCGTGCTGTGTTTTCTGTATGCAGATTTTACAATACTTCTATGGACTTTAAAGGAACATCTGGCCACAGTATTGGTGACCTTTAAAGGAATGAAAAATGTCAATCTAAATGCCACAAAAATGCTGTGTAAAACCAGACTTTGAAAAAGTTCTAAATTTAGAAGGAAAACATGCATGGTATAGCAATGAAAATTATAAATCCATTAAATATTTGAAGGGGTTGTTCCCACTTGACAACTTATCACCTACCAACAGAATTGGTCTGAACTCTGAGACCCCTACAGATCACAGTAATGGGTCCTTTTGTACTGCCATGTATATGGAGCAGTAGTTGCCCAAACATGCTACTACTCCATTCATACAGTCCTATGAAAAAGTTTGGGCACCCCTATTAATCTTAATCATTTTTAGTTCTAAATATTTTGGTGTTTGCAACAGCCATTTCAGTTTGATATATCTAATAACTGATGGACACAGTAATATTTCAGGATTGAAATGAGGTTTATTGTACTAACAGAAAATGCGCAATATGCATTAAACCAAAATTTGACCGGTGCAAAAATATGGGCACCTCAACAGAAAAGTGACATTAATATTTAGTACATCCTCCTTTTGCAAAGATAACAGCCTCTAGTCGCTTCCTGTAGCTTTTAATCAGTTCCTGGATCCTGGATGAAGGTATTTTGGACCATTTCTTTCTACAAAACAATTCAAGTTCAGTTAAGTTTGATGGTCGCCGAACATGGACAGCCCACTCTCAAATGATCTGAAAACAAAGATTGTTCAACATAGTTGTTCAGGGGAAGGATACAAAACGTTGTCTCAGAGATTTAACCTGTCAGTTTCCACTGTGAGGAACATAGTAAGGAAATGGAAGACCACAGGGACAGTTCTTGTTAAGCCCAGAAGTGGCAGGCCAAGAAAAATATCAGAAAGGCAGAGAAGAAGAATGGTGAGAACAGTCAAGGACAATCCACAGACCACCTCCAAAGAGCTGCAGCATCATCTTGCTGCAGATGGTGTCACTGTGCATCGGTCAACTATACAGCGCACTTTGCACAAATAGAAGCTGTATGGGAGAGTGATGAGAAAGAAGCCGTTTCTGCACGTACGCCACAAATAGAGTTGCCTGAGGTATGAAAAAGCACATTTGGACAAGGCAGCTTCATTTTGGAAACAAAAATTGAGTTGTTTGGTTATAAAAAAAGGCGTTATGCATGGCGTCCAAAAAGAAACAGCATTCCAAGAAAAACACATGCTACCCACTGTAAAATTTGGTGGAGGTTCCATCATGCTTTGGGGCTGTGTGGCCAATGCCGGCATCGGGAATCTTGTTAAAGTTGAGGGTCGCATGGATTCCACTCAGTATCAGCAGATTCTTGAGAATAATGTTCAAGAATCAGTGACGAAGTTGAAGTTACGCCGGGGATGGATATTTCAGCAAGACAATGATCCAAAACACCGCTCCAAATCCTCAGGCATTCATGCAGAGGAACAATTACAATGTTCTGGAATGGCCATCCCAGTCCCCAGACCTGAATATCATTGAACATCTGTGGGATGATTTGAAGCGGGCTGTCCATGCTCGGCGACCATCTAACTTAACTGAACTTGAATTGTTTGTCCAAAATACCTTTATCCAGGAACTGATTAAAAGATACAGGAAGCAACTAGAGGCTGCTATCTTTGCAAAAGGAGGATCTACTAAATATTAATGTCACTTTTCTGTTGAGGTGCCCATACTTTTGCACCGGTCAAATTTTGGTTTAATGCATATTGCACATTTTCTGTTAGTACAATAAACCTCATTTCAATCCTGAAATATTACTGTGTCCATCAGTTATTAGATATATCAAACTGAAATGGCTGTTGCAAATACCAAAATATTTAGAACTAAAAATGATTAAGATTAATAGGGGTGCCCAAACTTTTTCATAGGACTGTATCTATGTGACTGCATTGACTTGTACCCATCTAGTACATTTTATTTGATTTGTGCCTGACATGCCTTTATAATGTCAATGGTTGATGTCCTACTCCCATCTCTCCTTAAGGCTAACCCACAACACTAAAGCGCTGTGTGAAGAAAAGCTGTGCGAACACATTGCGGTTATTTCCGCAAAGTTTTTAAGAGAAAGTTCACAGAGTTTTCCTCTGCAGACTTTCTCTTAACATTATATCTATGGGAAAGCCGCCGGCGTTTCCGTAGAAATAATTGACATGCTGTGATTTGCAAAGCCGCAACGGCTTTGCAAATCGCAGCGTGTCCGCGCTGCAATCTTCTCTGCAAAGTGGGGATGGGATTTGCATGAATCCCATCCACTTTGCCTGCACTGTACAATGCCGTGATTTTTCCCGCAGAGTCTCCACTGCGGGCAAATCACGGTGTTTCTGGTCTGTGGGGCCTCAGCGTTTTCCTGGCAAATTTTTTTTTTTTTTTTTTAAAAAGTCTGCTAGTGCTATTAATGGGTTAATAAGTGCACCCATATACCTTTAGTAGTGTTTTGAGTGCTTTCTTGGTTTCTCTGGGAGTGCCTAGCATCTTCTGCATCTGTTTACATGTTGTAGCTTCCTACTGCCTTAGCTAATGCAAAGCGTTCTGGAAGTTGTAGGCTCTCATTCCCCCCCCTTCTAACACCCCCTCCTTTTCTCCCTAGCAATCACTCTCACTGCTAGTTCTTCCCAACTCACTCAGCCCACCCCCATATCCTATTTTACATTACCTGTTCCTTTTGCAGAGAGTGGCTCCTCCTCTTTTGTGGCTGCCGCAGCAGTCCTGGCACTGTGCTGCAGCCTTCAATACATCTCTATTGCGCAGGCTCCCATGCTCGTGCAATAGAGATGGAGTTCAGGATTCAGCGCTAAGCCAGGACTCCAGCTCTTTTGCACATGCACGGGCTGACATCAAGGAAGGGGGAGGAGCCATTCCCCACTAAAGGAAGCCAGACAGGAAGAAGATAGATAAGTATGATGTAGTGGATGGGGGTAGGGAGTAGTAATGATGATGCATTTGCACAAACCGCCCCATATACATTCTTTTAAATTAATTATGTAATTTAGAAAGTAGGCAGGCGGGTGTTTAAATTAGTGTAGGGTTTTATAGTTATCTCGGGCGACCCCTTTAAAGGGATCGTATCATTGAAACTAATTTTTTTTCTCACTAACACGTCGGAATAGCCATAAGAAAGGCTATTCTTATCCTACCTTTAGATGTGTTCTCCGCGGCGCCGTTCGGTATAAATTTAGTTTTTCGTCGGCATGCAAATGAGTTCTCTCGCAGCACTGGGGGCGTCCCCTATGCTGTGAGAGAACTCTCCAGCTCCACCTCCATCTTCTTCAGGAATGTCCTCTTCACACGTCTTCTTCCGGCGCAGGCTTCAAACTTCTAGGCCTCGGGCCTAGGGCAAAGCTGACTGTGCATGCCCGCCGGCCACATGAAAATGGCCACTTACAGAGTATTGGCACATGGTTGGGCAAATTACAAACTACGGGAACGTTTAAGTGCAGAGCCTGTAGGGCGTGTGGGTATGTCAAAAAATGCACTGACATAGTAGCACACGCCACAGGGAAATCATGTAAGATTAGAAATTTCATCAACTGCTGTAGCGAAGGTGTTATTTATGTCACTACCTGTGCATGTTCCATCAATTATGTGGGTAAGACAAAACAAGAGTTTCGTAGACGTATACTTGACCACGTAGGTGACATTGTACACGAAAGGGAGACCCCAGTAGCAAATCATATCTGGACTCACCACCAAGGAGACCCCTTTGCAATTAAATGTCAGGGGATTGAAAGGGTACCTAGGTCAATCAGGAGAGATGATTGGGATGCCCTAATACTCCGAAAGGAGGCACAGTGGACTTTTCATTTTAAATCAACAAAGCCACTAGGCCTAAATGATTCAATTTCCTTTTTGCCCTTCTTATGATTGGGAGGAACCAACAATGTATATAACTGCTCTGAGTATAATAAAGTGGTGCTAGAGACATGTGAGAATGTTTGTATTCCTGAAAGAGTAAGTTCTTCTTAGCTCCAATACTATATACCACACTAGGCATGGGAGTGAGAACCGAGTCATGTAAATTAGACGTGACATGCGGGGATGTCTCCAAAATGGCCAATATAAGAAATAATAACTGAGATAGATGAGGATTTAGACTTTTCCCATCTTGATGGCAATTTTGGGTTAAAAATCTGGAGTGGTGTTGTACGCGTGTGTTGTGAACAAATTCCATGGTGCATCATGTGGATCCAGTATATGTTTTTCCTTCTTTCCTTGCTCCCAAATCAGGATCTGGAAACATGCTAGTATGTATGAGGGCCCCTTCACACGGCGTAAGCGCTTGTCTCATTCCGAGCCGTACACGCGAGCGCTTCTAAACACTTCCCATTCACTTCAATGGGAGCACGCGTAAAGTCGGCTTTACAAGTGCTCCCATTGAAGTGAATGGGAAGTGTTTAGAAGCGCTCGCGTGTACGGCTCGGAATGAGCCGAGCGCTTACGCTGTGTGAAGGGGCCCTGACACTGAGGTAAATGACAGTATTCTGAATACTTTAAATCACCCCACGGGAGAATGATTCACTGATCTGCAGATTAGTCAATCTATTACATAATCTAAACATTATTTCATGTCTGCAATTGGTTATCTTTCTGGAGATGTGGACATAGTTATAAGAGCAAAAATGGGGTAGCGATCATCACCTAGAGCAGGGGTGCCCAATACGTCGATCGCGATCTACCGGTCGATCGCAAAGGACGTATGGGTCGATCGCGGGATGCAGCCAGGGATCCCCGGTGTCTGCTAGTTCACAGTGCAGGCTGAGAGTCGACTCTCAGCCTGTGCTGTGAACAAGCACTCCGGACAATTGCAGGCTGGGCAGCAGCAGCTCCGGGGTAGGCCCGCGCTACCCACTCTTAGAGATGGAGGGGGCTGGGGTGCTGCTTGTTCACAGCGCAGGCTGAGAGTTATCTATGGACACTGGCAGGCGGGGCTGCCAGTGTCCAGAGATAACTCTCAGCCTGCGCTGTGAACAAGCAGACACCGAGGATCCCTGGGCGGCCACAGAACGCCGCTGTCTCCTGCTCTCACGCTCCGCCCATAGACACGCCCCACCCACGTCCACAAGAGGTGGGTAGTAGATCTTTTGCCTTGGTCAGTTTATAAAGTAGCTCACATGCTGAAAAACTGTGAGCACACCTGACCTAGAGAATAATACACAGACTGATACATCAAGACAGAGTTACTTTATTGAAGAAAGGATTGGTGTTCACCCCTTTTACGTGCCTTGGGATGACAACAAGCCTGAATCAACATGTTACACTCAGGCTGTGATAAAGTATTAGCGGGTTACAGCTACAATTAGATTTAGGATCGTGCTATGTAGTTTAAAGACTTATTGCACTTGTGAGAGACCACAGTACTGATTTATGCTGCTTTTATACTGCTCAAAAAAATAAAGGGAACACTCAAATAACACATCCTAGATCTGAATGAATGAAATATTCTCATTGAATACTTTGTTCTGTATAAAGCTGATTGTGCTGACAACAAAATCACACAAAAATCATCAAAGGAAATCAAATTTATTAACCAATGGAGGTCTGAATTTGAAGTCACCCCCAAAATTAACGTGGAAAAACACACTACAAGCTAATCCAACTTTGATGTAATGTCCTTAAAACATGTCACAATGAGGCTCAGTAGTGTGTGGCCTCCACGTGCCTGTATGACCTCCCTACAATGCCTGGGCATTCTCCTGATGAGGTTGTGGATGGTCTCCTGAGGGATCTCCCCCCAGACCTGGACTAAACCATCTGCCAACTCCTGGACAGTCTGTGGTGCAGCGTAACATTGGTGGATGGAGCGAGACATGATGTCCCAGATGTGCTCAATCGGATTCAGGTCTGGGGAACGGGCGGGCCAGTCCATAGCTTCAATGCCTTCATCTTGCAGGAACTGCTGACACACTCCAGCCACATGAGGTCTGGCATTGTCCTGCATTAGGAGGAACCCAGGGCCAACCGCATGGGGCACTGAAGGGGCCCAATACATACCTGTAGTCTAAGGCTCCAAATGATACATTATTAAATATTTATAAGAGATCACTACTTATGGAAACATTTACTGTAAGACATCTCAGAAGAGCCTTCCTTCAGAACAGCAGCTCACCTGCCCCCTCACATGTACACAGCCCCTCCTGCCTGGTGCTGCAGAGCCCCTACTTGACATGTAGTGTGGGATTACCATTGTCTCCCCTCCCCTATACACAGCTCACATCGGTGCAGCGCCAGGTAGAGCAGTGAATGAGAATCAGTGAGTGAAGGTATAGTGGGCGGGGCCTGGAAGCAGAGAGGACGGGCTGCTGGAGGGGCGTGTCCTGAGGCTCCTCCCTCCTCTCCTTGCCACGCTCCCAGTGCTCCCGGTGCTCTCTCTCTCTCCCGGCAGCTGTCACCTTTCCCTCCATCCCGTGTGCACCATGTTCCGGGCTCCTTTACTGCTGCTGCTCCTCTTCTCCTCCGCTGCACTGATCCGGGCGGACGCCGAGGAGGACGACAATGACAACGCCACCGATCTGGAGATTGAGACTCTGGTGAGTAGAGGGGCAGTATTCCACGTGTAATGTGCCCCTGCAGGGGGCAGCTGCCATACCTGCCCATGTACACCTGTGTAGCATAGTGCCATCTCCCTGCACTTCCATCACCCTGTGCCAGTCTCCTCGCTGCACCCACATGTGGCACGTTACACTCATTCATTCCCAGCTGGAGTGCGCTGACGTCTGTGCACCCTGTGCGTCTGTGCCAGCTGTGAGTGTGCCCCCCTGTTCTGCGAGTGCCCCCTGTTCTGCGTGTGTGCCCCCTGCTCCGTATATGCCCCCTGTTCCTTATGTGCCCCCTGTTCTGTTTGTGCCCCCCTGTTCCGTATCTGCCCCGTGTTCTGTGTGTGCCCCCTGTTCCGTATGTGCCCCCTGTTCTGTTTGTGCCCCCCTGTTCTGTGTGTGCCCCCCTGTTCCGTATCTGCCCCGTGTTCTGTGTGTGCCCCCTGTTCCGTATGTGCCCCCTGTTCCGTATGTGCCCCCTGTTCTGTTTGTGCCCCCCTGTTCTGTGTGTGCCCCCCTGTTCCGTATCTGCCCCGTGTTCTGTGTGTGCCCCCTGTTCCGTATGTGCCCCCTGTTCCGTATGTGCCCCCTGTTCTGTGTGTGCCCCCCTGTCAGTGCACTGCTGCCCTCTCTCCTGTTGCACTCTCGTGTCAGCCCTCTTTGTATCTTGTCTCGTACAGGTGAAGCCGGAGACGTGTGAGGAGACGGTGGAGTGGGGAGACACCATTCAGCTGCACTACACGGTAAGTGCCCGGCCCCGGCTCCTCAGGCCACATCTGGGCCTCGGCACTCACATCTGTAACAACAATCACACGTCAGCACTCAGGCCGGCCCGCTCAGCCCGGGGGAGGAGCCTAGAGCTGGAGGGGGCGGGGCCAGTTCTAAGCACCACGTCATGTAATGGGGGCCGCGTGTGAGCCTGGAGCTGCACTTACAAGCTCAGTGTCTTCACTTGTGACGTCATCACTTATTGGTACATATATACAGCCTGTATACAGGGCGGTCCTCTACTGAGGGGACACTGCACACACAATGCAAAACTCTCTCAGTTCCCTCCATTATTTCTAAGGGCACGTTCACACATCAGCAGACACCATATACACCATATAACAAGATTTTCATGATGGGCCGCCATGCCATGTACATTTTATTTCTGCGCATGGTTGAAAAAAAAGGGATAATGTGAAATTACAACAGAAACTTTGTAAAAATACACGTGAAATTACTATAAGATATGATTTTACTGTGTGAGCATACTTTCCTATTACGTAGGGGTGTACCTACAGGTACGGCTGTTAATCATTGCATAGCACCGCCCACTTGACAACTGAGCTCAGAATGAGCAGAGATTTTAAAGAATAGAATACAAGTTATAGAGAATCATTTCCTACAACACTATATATCAATCTGCTCTATAACATGCTGCCTGCAGATCATCCAGGGCCCCTTTAATGTAACCACCCTATATGCAGGACCCTATATACTATATATATATATATATATATATATATATATATATATATATATATATATATATATGTTATATATGTTCAGCTGCTCTATTTTATGGCCAGCTTTGTAGTATTTAGGGGGGTAGAGGGACTACATGGAATGTTTCACAAGTCATAGAAAAACACCAATCTCCATTTGTATAAAACACACACTCGGGATTTCTACCGCATAACAAGCAGATTAGGAAACGATAAACTAAGACTCTCCATCAGCCTCCTAAGGGTCCCCAGATGGGAGCCATAATCACTGCTATCGTCTTACTCCTGCCAAGAAAATAACTATAAGACACTGGGTGGTATCTTATGTTTTGTAACGCAGGTGGCTGCTGACTGTCATATAACGTCTGGCCATATTATTGGTGGCTAGTATAGCACAGGTCACATTATGCAGTTGTTACCCGGTCAGATCCTTGTCTTTGTAACCTTCACTTGCAGAATGACATCTGGAATCAGATTCGCTGCTGTTATAGTTTTATGTATGGTCGCCACATTATATACCATATGTTGTTATAGGTCACATATTAGATTAGTGATCACAATACTTTATTTTACATGGGATCCAATGTATTTCCCATAAGTGAAATGTGACTAATAAACCTATAGCTGCTCAGATATGCATGTGACGCTAGGTATATAGTCAGACTGAAATATTTACCATGTATTTACCTCCTATCAACCCTTAAAGGACTTGGATACTGTTAGAGATTCTGCATTGGGTGTTTGGGCGACATTATATGTGCCGGGCAGGAATCCAGGCGTTTGCTTGCTTTGCTGTTATAAAGTACACTACTTAATCCCTGCATTTGGCAGCCTATAATAATTTATGCAGATTATCGGTTTCTTTGACATGAGCGCTGAGCGGGAGTCTGTGAGGTAGATAAATGCAGTGGAAAACAGAACGTGAGCCCTTTATGTACAAAGCCTGCAGTGCACACATAGTACAATGAACTCTTATACTCCACCAATGTGGACACTTCCCATCACATCTGGTGCGAACAGCAATTGCTCATATACTGGACTTCTATTGTCAAAGTAGATTGGAAGCAATCTGCCAGCAGAGCAGAGGATTTCAGCACTAGCATCTTCCTTGTCAGGCCCGGTTCACATCTGCATTTGGGTTTCCGTTCAGGGAGTCCACTTTGGGACTCCCCGAACGGAAACCTATACGTGTTAAAAAGCGTTTGCCTAAAGGAAAGCCACGGACCCCATAGACTATAATGGGGTCCGTGTGGTTTCCGCACGAAACATGTGTAAAGAATAGTGCTGTTTGAAGGACTTTTCTCTCCGCATGTTTCGTGCGGAAACCACACGGATTCCATTATAGTCTATGGGGTCCCTGGGTTTCCCAGGTAACCGCTTTTAAATGCGTATAGGTTTCTGTTTGGGGGGTCCCCAAGCGGACTCCCCAAATGGAAACCCGAACGCAGATGTGAATTGGGCTTCACATGGCTACCAATCGGTGGTCTGCTGCTCCACCTGTGTTACAACAATGGGGCAGATTCACTAATACGAAAGCAGTTCATACACGTTAGATATAAAGTGATGTGCAGAAGGTTTAGGCAGGAGTGGAAAAAATGCTGCAAGGTTTTATTTTATTTTTGTCATTTAACAAAATTAGGTGAATGAAGCAGACAGAAATGTAAATCACATCAGTATTTTCATGTGACCGTCCTCCACCTTCACAACAGCATCAGTTCTTCCAGGTACACTTGTACACTGTTGTTGAAGGAACTCAGGTGGGAGATTGTTCCAAACATCTTGGAGAACTATCCTTAGATCTTCTTAAGTCTTTTTCTTGATGTAATCCCAGATAGAATCAATGGTACTGAGATCAGAGTTCGGTGGGGGTCATATCATTATTTCCAGGACCTCTCCATAGGTGGTCACACTATACGCTGATGTGATTTAGATTTCTCTATTGTTCATTTACTTAATTTTGTTAATTGACAAAAAAATTAAATATTAACACTTCTATTTTTGAAAGCATTTTTACTTTTTAGTTTTTTTTTCCACACTTGCCTAAAATCTTTGCACAGTACTGTAGGTTGGCTGAATTTTCTCATTTTTTTGGATTAGCTGACCATATAGTATGTATATGACGGTGTCCTGACTCTCAGGCATTTAGATTTCAATTACTGGACCGTTATATTCCCCAGGAGGTAAGTCACTGGCCGGATATAGCATTCCGCTAACAACTATCTTAAATGTATGAACACCTTACAGTGCAAGTGCAGTTTTTTTATTTACTTTATTTCTTTGCTATTGTGTAGGGGGTGTTTGGTAAAAAAAAAAATTAATACACTTAAAGAGGACCTTTCATGTCCTCGGGCACATGCGGTATTATATAAAGCTAGAAAGCTGACAGATCAGCTTTCCCGTTATGTGCCATTACTGTAGCTCTTCACTGTCAGAAGGGTGCTTCTTATAGTCTGTGAGTAACGCCCCTCCTGACAGTAGAGTCCATAGCGCTATACTGTTAGAGGGGGCATTCCTTACTGCCTGGCCATGATGCTGGGCAGCGAGAAACGCCCCCCAGCCTCCTGACAGTACTTGTCCATAGACTAGTATTGGGGGGAAAGGTTCCTCACTGCTCAGCATCATGACCTGGCGGTAGAGAATGCCCCCTCTAACAGTATAGCGCTTTGGACTCTACTGTCAGGAGGGGCGTTCCTCACAGACTGTCAGAAAAGCATTTCTGACAGTAAAGCGCTACCGTAACGGCACCGATAGCTCTTCACCAGGGACACATAATGGGAAAACTGTCTGATTTCTAGTGGTATGTAATACCGCATATGCCCGAGGACATGAAAGGCCCTCTTTAACTTATTTTAAAGAGGACCTTTCATGGTTTGGGGCACAGGCAGTTCTATCCGTGCCCTGGGTGAAGAGCTAGCGAATTTAGCGCACTGTCAGCTTTCTAGCAGTATATAGAACTGCCTGTGCCCCGGACCATGAAAGGTCCTCTTTAAGTCCTGTTAATAAAAACGGGCTGCGAAGTTTAAAAAATAAAAAGTTGCCTGAAAGTTTAGTCACTTTAAACTATGCTTTGCCAGGAAGAGTCTGTCCCTTACACCCATAATAAAGGCAGTAACTAGTGATATCTCCATTCTTTTAGCGCTAGTACTGCCATCTTGGTAGCTTATGAAGTCTGAGATGCAGCCATTTAAAGTGGCAGATACTACAACCTTACATACTAACAATACAAGTGTGTATGGATTTTTGTTGGTAACAATTACATAGTTACTGTACACATTAGATTTTCATTGGTGAAAATGTCTCAGATCCGCCATTTTAATCAGCCATGAAAATACTGTGAACTAAGATAGAGCAAAAATAGTTTTAAATATTTGATGGTGAGATTGTAAATACAACGCTGTTTTTTCTGCTTTAGACGTCGGAATACCCATTAGAAAGGCTATTCGTCTCTTACCTTTAGACGTGGTCTCCGCCACGCCGTTCCTTAGAAATACCAGTTTTTACCGGTATGCTAATGAGATCTCCGCAGCAATGAGGGTGGGCCCCAGCGCTCAAACGGCGATGGGGGCGTCCCCACTGCTGCCCGAGACCCTCTCTCCAGCAACGTCTTCTTCTTCAGCTGCATCCTCCCCTTCTCTGTCGTCTTCCTTCTTTGTCAGCTCTGACGCCTGCGCAGTCTTGTCTTACAGCCTTGAAAATATGGCCGCCGGCTGGCATGCGCAGTCGGCTATACCAGTGTCTCGCTGGCAGAGCTGACTGTGCAGGCGTTAGAGCTGATGAAGAAGGAAGACGACAGAGAAGAGGAGGATGCAGGTGAAGAAGAAGGCGTCGCTGTAGTGGGTTCTCGGGCAGCAGTGGGGATGCCCCCATCGCCATTTGAGCACTGGGGCCCTTCCTCATTGCTGCGGAGAACTGATTAGCATACCAGTAAAAACTGGTATTTCTAAGGAACGGCGCGGCGGAGACCATGTCTAAAGGTAAGAGACGAATAGCCTTTCTAAAGGCTATTCCGACGTCTAAAGCACACAAAACAGCGTTTTAGTGGTAGAATCCCTTTAAAGGGATTGTCCAGGATATATATATATATATATATATATATATATATATATATATATATATATTGTGACAGGACCAGGGGCAAAGTGGTAGTAGGAGTATACATTTCTCCCAGGTTCCTGTCATACACAATCTAGGTGCAGCTGAGCAAAGCTGCGCTCCTTGCTGGTGGATCTTGCCAAAACCCTGGTAAAGGTCTGGCTGCTGGTGCAGGGAGTATTGGTGTCTCTACTGCATGCAGCCACTCCAGGTTTTGGGATATGTGGGGTTAAATCCTTGCTATCCAGAAGTATGTGTATAAAAGGGCAGTCAGCCCACAGATATAGGGCTCTCTCTGCTCCTGGGAAACTACTTGTGTCTAATACTGCTGTATTTTGGTGTTTAGGGAGCTGTGCAGAAGGCCCGGCTCTCATAGTTAGGATATCTGTTGTTGAAGGTAGAAGCCAGACAGCTAGGATTTTATTTTGTATTATTTATGTTTAATTTTGCCTGGAAAATTCCTAATAAATCTGGTTGCGCCCAGTTGCACCATATTCGGCTGGATTGGACTTTTATTTTTGTGCAAAAAAGTTCTCGTCTATTTGAGGAGACGACGAACCCTGAACTAGTCCCATTACAATATATATACAGTGTTGGCCAAAAGTATTGGCACCCCTGCAATTCTGTCAGATAATACTCAGTTTCTTCCAGAAAATGATTGCAAGCACAAACTCTTTGGTATTAATATCTTCATTTATACACAAAAGAGAATGAAAAAATGTCAAATCATTGATCATTTTACACAAAACTCCAAAAATGGGCCGGACAAAAGTATTGGCACCCTCAGCCTAATACTTGGTAGCACAACCTTTAGACAAAATAACTGCGAAATACCGCTTCCGGTAACCATCAATGAGTTTCTTACAATGCTCTGCTGGAATTTTAGACCATTCTTCTTTGGCAAACTGCTCCAGGTCCCTGAGATGTGAAGGGGGCCTTCTCCAAACTGCCATCAAGAGATCTCTCCACAGGTGTTCTATGGGATTCAGGTCTGGACTCATTGCTGCCACTTTAGAAGTCTCCAGTGCTTTCTCTCAAACCATTTTCTAGTGCTTTTTGAAGTGTGTTTTGGGTCATTGTCTTGCTGGAAGACCCATGACCTCTGAGGGAGACCCAGCTTTCTCACACTGGGCCCTACATTATGCTGCAAAATATGTTAGTAGTCTTCAGACTTCATAATGCCATGCACACGGTCAAGCAGTCCAGTGCCAGAGGCAGCAAAGCAACCCCAAAACATCAGGGAACCTCCGCCATGTTTGACTGTAGGGACCGTGTTCTTTTCTTTGAAGGCCTCTTTTTTTACCTGTAAACTCTTTGTTGATGCCTTTTCCCAAAAAGCTCTACTTTTGTCTCATCTGACCAGAGAACATTCTTCCAAAACGTTTTTTGGCTTTCTCAGGTAGGTTTTGGCAAACTCCAGCCTGGCTTTTTTATGTCTCTGGGTAAGAAGTGGTGTCTTCCTGGGTATCCTACCATACAGTCCCTTTTCATTGACACTGTTTACCCTCGGACTGCAGGGCAGCTTGAACTTGTTTGGATGTTAGTCGAGGTTCTTTATCCACCATCTGCACAATCTTGCATTGAAATCTCTCGTCAATTTTTCTTTTCCATCCACATCTAGGGAGGTTAGCCACAGTGCCATGGGCTTTAAACTTCTTGATGACACTGCGCACGGTAGACACAGGAACATTCAGGTCTTTGGAGATGGACTTGTAACCTTGAGATTGCTCATGCTTTCTCACAATTTTGCTTCTCAAGTCCTCAGACAGTTCTTTGGTCTTCTTTCTTTTCTTCATGCTCAATGTGGTACACACAAGGACACAGGACAGAGGTTGAGTCAACTTTAATCCATTTCAACTGGCTGCAAGTGTGACTTAGTTACTGCCACCACCTGTTAGGTGCCTCAGGTAAGTAACAGGTGCTGTTAATTACAAAAATTAGAGAAGCATCACATGATTTTTCAAACAGTGTCAATACTTTTGTGCACCCCCTTGTGTTTGCTGTGGAATTATATCCAATCTGGCTTTTTGACAATTCTTTTTGTGGTTTTCCATTGAAGACAAATTAAATGAAGATAATAATACCAAAGAATTTGTGATTACAATCATTTTCTGGAAGAAAATGAGTATTATCTGACAGAATTGCAGGGGTGCCAATACTTTTGGACAACACTATCTTTTTCAAGGCAATGGAGCATCTAATTGCATTGTGACTGGTTAGACATCGCGTTTCCTGGTCACAGTTCCCCCTGTTTAATCCTATGTTTGGCATTTAAGCAGAAAGTTTTCGTTCTGTTCATTCTTCAGGCAGATATTGCCAGAAACTCCCATTGAACTGAATTTAAGAATCAGCATCAAAAATCATTATTCAAATTCCTGAATTTCTTCCTTTTTTGCTAAGGCTGTGACATGGGGTCACCTGTGTAATGTGGTCAGAGTAATAACCACACATAACTTCAGTATTTCTCTATGGTAAAGTTTACCTATGTATCATTTTTGATGACATGGAGGGATTTTTCCTTTCTCCCTAGTGTCGATCTTCAGTCCTCCGTTTGAGCAGATTACATGTACGTGATGCTCATGGGAACTACTGCCAGATTGTGGAGCTTAGTCTTGGGATCATGTGTTCTCTTCATGACTTGCCTGTGTCATCTTTGCAATGATTAATATTATCCATTCCTGTAATTTCTATGCTTAGTGTAAAATGACTGTACAAATATTATTTTAGCCATCTTTATTTCTATGCAAACTATGCACTCAGGGTATCAGAAAGTACAGCAGGATACACGCAGGTTACACGTACAGTTTATAGCATCATTCTATTTCATTCACACGATCACTTTGGCTATCCGTTACTTTGTTGTGCACTTAAGATGAAACATAACATGAATACGGTTTGCTAGCGGTTTTCATGTTAAGATTTGTCAGAGACCTCCATGTGTATTGGGGTGCATATTTCTTGCCATGAACATGTAACAACTCACTCTATACCTTTGTATACGGCACGTAACTAATATAAAGTATATTTTCTATCTATGGTATAGATTAGTTGACGGTCATATTTCAGACCTTTGTATTTAATAGATACAAAGCAGAAGTGGATGAGATCTTGTATAACATAAGAGGAAGCCATTTATTTCAGTCTCATAGACCTCTCATTAGTCTGCCTTTCAATAAAAAGCAGATAATTGCAGTAACAACCTGTTTTATGAGAAGCCGATCCCAGGATTGTCCTTTTTTTTTTAGAGTACAGACACTTTCTCCTGCGCTCTTGTTATATGCCATAAATATTGTAATTACAGCAGTAAACTGAAGATAAAGCCTCCTGTTTAACGTGTACGGCCATTGTAGTTCATTGCAGCAATGATCTCATATTGGGTAATTATTGTGCAGTGTTTGGACAACCTGGCAGTGACAGCCACATGAATTTACAGAATAGAAATCTTACTTTAGAAAACATAGATTTTTCATTTCTCTTTTTAAAGGGATTCTATTATTAAAGTGCTATTTTTTTTCTCAGTAACACGTCAGAATAGCCTTAAGAAAAGCTATTCTTCTCCTACCTTTAGATGTCTTCTCCGCGCCGCCGTTCGGTAGAAATCCTTGTTTTCTTTGGTATGCAAATGAGTTCTCTCGCAGCACTGGGGGTGGTCCCCGGCGCTCAAACAGCACTGGCGGCATCCCCAATGCTGCGAGAGAACTATCCAGCGACGCCTCCATCTTCTTCTGGAACTGCCTCTCTCTGCATCTTCTTCCGATGCTGGCTTCAAACTTCTAGGCATGCGCAGTTGGCTCTGCCCGAGGCCCGATGGCTGAGCCGACTGCACATGCGGAGAAGTTTGAACCCAGCGCCAGAAGAAGACGCAGAGAGAGGCCGTTCCAGAAGAAGATGGAGGCATCGGTGGAGAGTTCTCTCGCTGGAGAGTTCTCTCACAGCATTGGGGGACACCCCCAGTGCTGTTTGAGCGCTGGGGACTGCCCCCACTGCTTCATACCGAAGAAAACCGGTATTTCTACCGAACGGCAGCGTGTGGAAGACATCTAAAGGTAGGAGAATAGCTTTTCTTAAGGCTATTCTTACGTGTTAGTGAAAAAAAATAGAATGATAGAATCCCTTTAAGGTATAACTGGTGAGAATCTGAAGGTGGCTGTCTCCTGTACTGAGATTACAATTGAATTTCTGTAACAGACTCACACTATGACCAATTTCCTAGGGAGACAATTGACCTATCAGTATGATTTTTGGAGTACAGAAAGAAACTGGTGAACCTGGAGGAAACCCATGCAAAAATAGGGGGAAACTCTAATGCAAACTCAATGCCTGATTGTATTTGGATTCAGAATCACAGCACTGCTATACTTATGTTACAAACTTTTAGGCTACATTCATACTACTGTTATTGATGACTGTTGCTGTCATCCTTCATAGGACGACAGCAACGGACATTAACTGTAGCAGAGTCATGGATACAGACAGAGCCCCCTCCATCTGTGTCCGTTTCCATTGATTATGTTGTAAACTACATGATGGACCCTACCTTCTGTCATGTTTGTTTATGTTTTGTAATTGAAGAAAAAGTCCTACATTAGTTTGTTACAATGTATCGGTGTAGCTCGCCACACGTGAAAATATCATAAAATGGATCCATTTGTAGAATAAATATTGGCAACCTCTACTCTTTAACTGTGGGGATAATATATAGTTTTACCTTACTTATAATTAGTAGAGATGAGCGAACACTAAAATGTTCGAGGTTCGAAATTCGATTCGAACAGCCATTCAATGTTCGTGTGTTCGAATGGGTTTCGAACCCCATTATAGTCTATGGGGAACAGATACTCGTTAAGGGGGAAACCCAAATCCGTGTCTGGAGGGTCACCAAGTCCACTATGACACCCCAGGAAATGATGCCAACACCTCTGGAATGACACTGGGACAGCAGGGGAAGCATGTCTGGGGGCATCTAACACACCAAAGACCCTCTATTACCCCAACATCACAGCCTAACAACTACACACTTTACACACTCAATACCACATCTCTGACAGTAGGAAAACACCTTGAAACATGTGTATTTGGCACTTGCAGTGAGGAGAGCTTGTCACCAGCAGTGAATTTGGCCCTTGTAGTAAGTTGAGGTTGGCACCAACATTTGTTTTGAAAATCAGGGTGGATTGAGCCTCTAACCAGCAGAGTTTGGGCAAATTCATGGTGGAGGGAGCCTCTAAACACCCCAGTTTGGGCAAATTCATGGTGGAGGGAGCCTCTAAAAACCCCAGTTTGGACCAATTCATGGTGGAGGGAGCCTCTAACCAGCCCAGTGTGGGCAAATTCATGGTGGAGGGAGCCTCTAAAAAACCCAGTTTGGACCAATTCATGGTGGTGGGAGCCTCTAACCAGCCCAGTTTGGGCAAATTCATGGTGGAGGGAGCCTCTAAAAAACCCAGTTTGGACCAATTCATGGTGGAGGGAGCCTCTAACCAGCCCAGTTTGGACCAATTAATGGTGGAGGGAGCCGCTAAACAGCCCAGTTTGGACCAATTCATGGTGGAGGGAGCCTCTAAAAACCCCAGTTTGGACCAATTCATGGTGGAGGGAGCCTCTAAAAAACCCAGTTTGGACCAATTCATGGTGGAGGGAGCCTCTAACCAGCCCAGTTTGGACCAATTAATGGTGGAGGGAGCCTCTAACCAGCCCAGTTTGGACCAATTAATGGTGGAGGGAGCCTCTAACCAGCCCAGTTTGGGCAAATTCATGGTGGAGGGAGCCTCTAAACAGCCCAGTTTGGACCAATTCATGGTGGAGGGAGCCTCTAAAAAACCCAGTTTGGACCAATTCATGGTGGAGGGAGCCTCTAAACAGCCCAGTTTGGGCAAATTCATGGTGGAGGGAGCCTCTAACCAGCCCAGTTTGGACCAATTCATGGTGGAGGGAGCCTCTAACCAGCCCAGTTTGGGCAAATTCATGGTGGAGGGAGCCTCTAAACAGCCCAGTTTGGACCAATTCATGGTGGAGGGAGCCTCTAAAAAACCCAGTTTGGACCAATTCATGGTGGAGGGAGCCTCTAAACAGCCCAGTTTGGGCAAATTCATGGTGGAGGGAGCCTCTAACCAGCCCAGTTTGGACCAATTAATGGTGGAGGGAGCCTCTAAACAGCCAAGTTTTGGGAAATTCATGGTGGAGGGAGCCCCTAACCAGCCCAGTTTGGACCAATTCATGGTGGAGGGAGCCTCTAAACAGCCCAGTTTGGGCAAATTCATGGTGGAGGGAGCCTCTAAAAAACCCAGTTTGGACCAATTCATGGTGGAGGGAGCCTCTAACCAGCCCAGTTTGGACCAATTAATGGTGGAGGGAGCCTCTAACCAGCCCAGTTTGGACCAATTAATGGTGGAGGGAGCCTCTAAACAGCCAAGTTTTGGGAAATTCATGGTGGAGGGAGCCTCTAACCAGCCCAGTTTGGACCAATTCATGGTGGAGGGAGCCTCTAAACAGCCCAGTTTGGGCAAATTCATGGTGGAGGGAGCCTCTAAAAAACCCAGTTTGGACCAATTCATGGTGGAGGGAGCCTCTAACCAGCCCAGTTTGGACCAATTAATGGTGGAGGGAGCCTCTAAACAGCCAAGTTTGGACCAATTCATGGTGGAGGGAGCCTCTAAAAACCCCAGTTTGGACCAATTCATGGTGGAGGGAGCCTCTAACCAGCCCAGTTTGGGCAAATTCATGGTGGAGGGAGCCTCTAAACAGCCCAGTTTGGGCAAATTCATGGTGGAGGGAGCCTCTAAACAGCCCAGTTTGGGCAAATTCATGGTGGAGGGAGCCTCTAAAAACCCCAGTTTGGACCAATTCATGGTGGAGGGAGCCTCTAAAAACCCCAGTTTGGACCAATTCATGGTGGAGGGAGCCTCTAAAAAACCCAGTTTGGACCAATTCATGGTGGAGGGAGCCTCTAACCAGCCCAGTTTGGGCAAATTCATGGTGGAGGGAGCCTCTAAACAGCCCAGTTTGGGCAAATTCATGGTGGAGGGAGCCTCTAAACAGCCCAGTTTGGGCAAATTCATGGTGGAGGGAGCCTCTAAAAACCCCAGTTTGGACCAATTCATGGTGGAGGGAGCCTCTAACCAGCCCAGTTTGGGCAAATTCATGGTGGAGGGAGCCTCTAAACAGCCCAGTTTGGACCAATTCATGGTGGAGGGAGCCTCTAAAAAACCCAGTTTGGACCAATTCATGGTGGAGGGAGCCTCTAAACAGCCCAGTTTGGGCAAATTCATGGTGGAGGGAGCCTCTAACCAGCCCAGTTTGGACCAATTAATGGTGGAGGGAGCCTCTAAACAGCCAAGTTTTGGGAAATTCATGGTGGAGGGAGCCTCTAACCAGCCCAGTTTGGACCAATTCATGGTGGAGGGAGCCTCTAAACAGCCCAGTTTGGGCAAATTCATGGTGGAGGGAGCCTCTAAAAAACCCAGTTTGGACCAATTCATGGTGGAGGGAGCCTCTAACCAGCCCAGTTTGGACCAATTAATGGTGGAGGGAGCCTCTAACCAGCCCAGTTTGGACCAATTAATGGTGGAGGGAGCCTCTAAACAGCCAAGTTTTGGGAAATTCATGGTGGAGGGAGCCTCTAACCAGCCCAGTTTGGACCAATTCATGGTGGAGGGAGCCTCTAAACAGCCCAGTTTGGGCAAATTCATGGTGGAGGGAGCCTCTAAAAAACCCAGTTTGGACCAATTCATGGTGGAGGGAGCCTCTAACCAGCCCAGTTTGGACCAATTAATGGTGGAGGGAGCCTCTAAACAGCCAAGTTTGGACCAATTCATGGTGGAGGGAGCCTCTAAAAACCCCAGTTTGGACCAATTCATGGTGGAGGGAGCCTCTAACCAGCCCAGTTTGGGCAAATTCATGGTGGAGGGAGCCTCTAAACAGCCCAGTTTGGGCAAATTCATGGTGGAGGGAGCCTCTAAACAGCCCAGTTTGGGCAAATTCATGGTGGAGGGAGCCTCTAAAAACCCCAGTTTGGACCAATTCATGGTGGAGGGAGCCTCTAAAAACCCCAGTTTGGACCAATTCATGGTGGAGGGAGCCTCTAAAAAACCCAGTTTGGACCAATTCATGGTGGAGGGAGCCTCTAACCAGCCCAGTTTGGGCAAATTCATGGTGGAGGGAGCCTCTAAACAGCCCAGTTTGGGCAAATTCATGGTGGAGGGAGCCTCTAAACAGCCCAGTTTGGGCAAATTCATGGTGGAGGGAGCCTCTAAAAACCCCAGTTTGGACCAATTCATGGTGGAGGGAGCCTCTAAAAACCCCAGTTTGGACCAATTCATGGTGGAGGGAGCCTCTAAAAAACCCAGTTTGGACCAATTCATGGTGGAGGGAGCCTCTAAACAGCCCAGTTTGGGCAAATTCATGGTGGAGGGAGCCTCTTAAAACCCCAGTTTGGACCAATTCATGGTGGAGGGAGCCTCTAAAAACCCCAGTTTGGACCAATTCATGGTGGAGGGAGCCTCTAAAAACCCCAGTTTGGACCAATTCATGGTGGAGGGAGCCTCTAAAAAACCCAGTTTGGACCAATTCATGGTGGAGGGAGCCTCTAACCAGCCCAGTTTGGACCAATTCATGGTGGAGGGAGCCTCTAAAAACCCCAGTTTGGACCAATTCATGGTGGAGGGAGCCTCTAAACAGCCCAGTTTGGACCAATTCATGGTGGAGGGAGCCTCTAAAAACCCCAATTTGGACCAATTCATGGTGGAGGGAGCCTCTAACCAGCCCAGTTTGGACCAATTAATGGTGGAGGGAGCCTCTAACCAGCCCAGTTTGGGCAAATTCATGGTGGAGGGAGCCTCTAAACAGCCCAGTTTGGACCAATTCATGGTGGAGGGAGCCTCTAAAAAACCCAGTTTGGACCAATTCATGGTGGAGGGAGCCTCTAAACAGCCCAGTTTGGGCAAATTCATGGTGGAGGGAGCCTCTAACCAGCCCAGTTTGGACCAATTCATGGTGGAGGGAGCCTCTAACCAGCCCAGTTTGGGCAAATTCATGGTGGAGGGAGCCTCTAAACAGCCCAGTTTGGACCAATTCATGGTGGAGGGAGCCTCTAAAAAACCCAGTTTGGACCAATTCATGGTGGAGGGAGCCTCTAAACAGCCCAGTTTGGGCAAATTCATGGTGGAGGGAGCCTCTAACCAGCCCAGTTTGGACCAATTAATGGTGGAGGGAGCCTCTAAACAGCCAAGTTTTGGGAAATTCATGGTGGAGGGAGCCTCTAACCAGCCCAGTTTGGGCAAATTCATGGTGGAGGGAGCCTCTAAAAAACCCAGTTTGGACCAATTCATGGTGGAGGGAGCCTCTAACCAGCCCAGTTTGGACCAATTAATGGTGGAGGGAGCCTCTAAACAGCCAAGTTTGGACCAATTCATGGTGGAGGGAGCCTCTAAAAACCCCAGTTTGGACCAATTCATGGTGGAGGGAGCCTCTAACCAGCCCAGTTTGGGCAAATTCATGGTGGAGGGAGCCTCTAAACAGCCCAGTTTGGGCAAATTCATGGTGGAGGGAGCCTCTAACCAGCCCAGTTTGGACCAATTAATGGTGGAGGGAGCCGCTAAACAGCCCAGTTTGGACCAATTCATGGTGGAGGGAGCCTCTAAAAACCCCAGTTTGGACCAATTCATGGTGGAGGGAGCCTCTAAAAAACCCAGTTTGGACCAATTCATGGTGGAGGGAGCCTCTAACCAGCCCAGTTTGGACCAATTAATGGTGGAGGGAGCCTCTAAACAGCCAAGTTTGGACCAATTCATGGTGGAGGGAGCATCTAAAAACCCCAGTTTGGACCAATTCATGGTGGAGGGAGCCTCTAACCAGCCCAGTTTGGGCAAATTCATGGTGGAGGGAGCCTCTAAACAGCCCAGTTTGGGCAAATTCATGGTGGAGGGAGCCTCTAAACAGCCCAGTTTGGGCAAATTCATGGTGGAGGGAGCCTCTAAAAACCCCAGTTTGGACCAATTCATGGTGGAGGGAGCCTCTAAAAACCCCAGTTTGGACCAATTCATGGTGGAGGGAGCCTCTAAAAAACCCAGTTTGGACCAATTCATGGTGGAGGGAGCCTCTAACCAGCCCAGTTTGGGCAAATTCATGGTGGAGGGAGCCTCTAAACAGCCCAGTTTGGGCAAATTCATGGTGGAGGGAGCCTCTAAAAACCCCAGTTTGGACCAATTCATGGTGGAGGGAGCCTCTAAAAACCCCAGTTTGGACCAATTCATGGTGGAGGGAGCCTCTAAAAAACCCAGTTTGGACCAATTCATGGTGGAGGGAGCCTCTAAACAGCCCAGTTTGGGCAAATTCATGGTGGAGGGAGCCTCTAAAAACCCCAGTTTGGACCAATTCATGGTGGAGGGAGCCTCTAAAAACCCCAGTTTGGACCAATTCATGGTGGAGGGAGCCTCTAAAAACCCCAGTTTGGACCAATTCATGGTGGAGGGAGCCTCTAAAAACCCCAGTTTGGACCAATTCATGGTGGAGGGAGCCTCTAAACAGCCCAGTTTGGACCAATTCATGGTGGAGGGAGCCTATAAAAACCCCAATTTGGACCAATTCATGGTGGAGGGAGCCTCTAACCAGCCCAGTTTGGACCAATTCATGGTGGAGGGAGCCTCTAACCAGCCCAGTTTGGGCAAATTCATGGTGGAGGGAGCCTCTAAAAACCCCAGTTTGGACCAATTCATGGTGGAGGGAGCCTCTAAACAGCCCAGTTTTGGCAAATTCATGGTGGAGGGAGCCTCTAAAAACCCCAGTTTGGACCAATTCATGGTGGAGGGAGCCTCTAACCAGCCCAGTTTGGGCAAATTCATGGTGGAGGGAGCCTCTAACCAGCAGAGTTGTGGGAAAGCGGGGTGGAGGGAGCCTCTAACCAGCAGAGTTGGTGGAAATCAGGGTGGAGGGAGCCTCTAACCAGCAGAGTTGGGGGAAATCATGTTGGAGGGAGCCTAGTATTAGCAGAATTGTGCAACGCTTATGGTGGATGAGTATGAGGATGCGGAGGAATTGGAGAGGTTGAGTACAGACATGGAGTTTCATGTTGGGGTGCTTTACACAGGTGGGCACAAAAATGAAGGCTCTATCCAGTGGTGGTTCATTTTTATCAAAGTGAGCCGGTCGGCACTCTCAGCTGACAGACGGGTGCGCTTGTCAGTGATGATGCCACCGGCTGCACTGAACACCCTCTCAGATAGGACGCTGGCGGCAGGACAGGACAGCACCTCCAAGGCATATAGGGCAAGTTCAAGCCACAGGTCCAACTTCGACACCCAATACGTGTAGGGCGCAGAGGGGTCGGAGAGGACAGGGCTGTGGTCGGAAAGGTATTCCCGCAACATGCGCCTATACTTCTCACGCCTGGTGACACTAGGACCCTCCGTGGCGGCACTTTGGCGAGGGGGTGCCATCAAGGTGTCCCAGACCTTAGACAGTGTGCCCCTCGTTTGTGTGGACCGGTGAGAACTTGGTTGCCTACTGGAGGAACTGCCCTCCCTGCCGCCAACGTCACATGCTGGAAACATCTCCATCATATTCTGCACCAATTGCCTGTGGCAAGCATTGATGCGATTGGCCCTCCCCTCTACCGGAATAAAAGACGAGATGTTGTTTTTATACCGGGGGTCAAGGATAGCAAAGATCCAGTACTGGTTGTCCTCCATGATTTTGACAATACGCTTGTCGGTTGTAAAGCACCCCAACATGAACTCAGCCATGTCTGCCACAGTGTTAGTTGGCATGACTCCTCTGGCCCCACCGGAAAGTTCAATCTCCATTTCCTCCTCATCCTCCATGTCTACCCATCCGCGCTGCAACAATGGGACGATTCGAAGTTGCCCGGAAGCCTCCTGTATCACCATCACATCATCGGACAACTCTTCTTCCTCTTCCTCCTCCTCCTCCTCCTCCTCCATTAAACGCAGTGAAGCGGACAGATGTGTGGACCTACTCTCCAGCTGTGACGGATCGAATGCTATCCCTAACTCCTCTGTGTGATCTGAGTTATCCCTGATGTCAATCAGGGATTCTCTCAGAACACACAAGAGCGGGATTGTAAGGCTCACCATCGCATCCTCAGAGCTCACCCTCCTTGTGGACTCCTCAAAGACCCGTAGGATGTCACAAAGGTCTCTCATCCATGGCCACTCATGGATGTGAAACTGAGGCAGCTGACTTTGTGGCACCCTAGGGTTTTGTAGCTGGTATTCCATCAAAGGTCTCTGCTGCTCAACCACTCTATTCAACATCTGAAACGTTGAGTTCCAGCGTGTGGGGACGTCGCACAAAAGCCGGTGTTGTGGCACATGCAGGCGTTGCTGGAGAGATTTTAAGCTAGCAGCGGCTACTGTCGACTTGCGAAAGTGGGCGCACATGCGCCGCACTTTCACCAGTAGCTCTGGAACATTGGGGTAGCTCTTTAGGAAACGTTGCACCACTAGGTTGAAGACGTGGGCCAGGCATGGAACATGTTGGAGTCCGGCAAGCTCCAGAGCTGCTACCAGGTTCCGGCCGTTATCACAAACGACCATGCCTGGGCCCAGGTGCAGCGGCTCAAACCATATTGCCGTCTCATCGAGGAGGGCATCCCTCACCTCGGAGGCAGTGTGCTGTCTGTCCCCCAAGCTGATCAGCTTCAGCACAGCCTGCTGACGTCTACCAACGCCAGTGCTGCAACGTTTCCAACTCGTAGCTGGGGTCAATCTAACAGCGGAGGAGGAGGCGGAGGAGGAGGCGGTGGCGGAGGAGGAGGCGGTAGAGGAGGAGGAGGAGGGGGGTGTTCTTCTCGTGTCCCTGCCAGGAATGTTAGGCGGGGAGACGAGGTACACCGGGCCAGTTTGGGAAGCAGTCCCAGCCTCAACTACATTCACCCAGTGTGCCGTCAGTGAAATGTAGCATCCCTGTCCGCATGCACTTGTCCACGCGTCGGTGGTCAAGTGGACCTTTGTGCAAAGCGCGGAACTAAGGGCCCGCCTGATGTTGAGTGACACGTGCTAGTGCAAGGCGGGGACGGCACACCGAGAGAAGTAGTGACGGCTAGGGACGGCATAGCGAGGTGCCGCAGTTGCCATCAGGTCCAGGAAGGCGGGAGTTTCAACAAGCCGGAACGCCAACATCTCCTGGGCCAGCAGTTTAGCGATGTTGGCGTTCAAGACTTGCGTGTGTGGGTGGTTAGCAGTGTATTTCTGCCGCCGCTCCAATGTCTGAGAGATGGTGGGTTGTTGTAAAGAAACGCCTGATGGTGCCTTTGATGGTGCAGGAGAAGGAGATAAGACAGGACCAGGGGAGGATGAGGTAGAAGTCAACAAAGTGGCGGAGGCAGATGAAGTGGTGTCCTGGCTCGTCCTCTGGAGTGCATCGCCAGCACAGTCAGCAGTGGCAGTGGCAGAGGCAGAGGCAGTGGCAGTGGCGTGAACGGCAGGCGGCCTTTGTCCTGCCGTTGCTGCCTGCCACTGATTCCAGTGCTTGGATTCCAAATGACGGCGCATTGAAGTGGTGGACAGGTTGCTCTTCTCAGAGCCCCTAATCAATTTCGAGAGGCAAATTGTGCAGACAACACTATATCTGTCCTCGGCGCATTCCTTGAAAAAACTCCACACCTTCGAGAAACGTGCCCTCGAGGTGGGAGTTTTTCGGGGCTGGGTACGAACTGGAACATCTTGGGAGATTCCGGGTGTGGCCTGGCTTCGCCTAAGCTGCTGACCTCTGCCTCTGCCTCTAGCTACCCTTTTTGGTGCTGCACCTGCCTCAACATCCACACTACTTTCCCCGCTTGACATCCCCCCTGTCCAGGTCGGGTCAGTGTCCTCATCATCCACCACTTCCTCTTCCAACTCCTGTCTCATCTCCTCCTCCCGCACAATGCGCCGGTCAACTGGATGCCCTGACGGCAACTGTGTCACATCATCGTCGATGAGGGTGGGTTGCTGGTCATCCACCACCAAATCGAACGGAGATGGAGGAGACTCTAGTGTTTGAGCATCTGGACACAGATGCTCCTCTGTTAGGTTCGTGGAATCGTGACGTGGAGAGGCAGGTTGAGGGACAATGAAAGGAGCGGAGAACAGCTCTGGGGAGCAGGGACAGTTTGGGTTATTGTTCTGTAAAGCTTCGGAATTTTGGGAGGAAGGAAGACAAGACTGTTGGGTAATAGGAGGAGAGGAGGCAGAGTCTGACTGGCTGCTGGACAATGTGCTGTAAGCGTTCTCTGACAGCCATTGCAAGACCTGTTCCTGGTTCTCGGGCCTACTAAGGTTTGTACCCTGCAGTTTAGTTAATGTGGCAAGCAACCCTGGCACTGTGGAGTGGCGCAATGCTTGCTGCCCCACAGGAGTAGGCACGGGACGCCCTGTGGCTTCACTGCTACCTTGCTCCCCAGAACCATTCCCCCGACCTCGCCCACGGCCTCGTCCACGTCCCTTTCCGGGAGCCTTGCGCATTTTGAATTCCTAGTTAGAAATTGGCACTGTATACCAGTAGTAAAAATTGTGGGTGCACGTAACCCCAATATATTCTTTGAATTACCAGTCAGAAACTGGCACTATATGGCAGTAGCAAGAAATGAGGGTATTTGTATTCCCAATATATTCTTTGAATTCCCAGTCAGACAATGGCACTGTATACCAGTAGTAAAAATTGTGGGTGCACGTAACCCCAATATATTCTTTGAATTACCAGTCAGAAACTGGCACTATATGGCAGTAGCAAGAAATGAGGGTATTTGTATTCCCAATATATTCTTTGAATTCCCAGTCAGACAATGGCACTGTATACCAGTAGTAAAAATTGTGGGTGCACGTAACCCCAATATATTCTTTGAATTACCAGTCAGAAACTGGCACTATATGGCAGTAGCAAGAAATGAGGGTATTTGTATTCCCAATATATTCTTTGAATTCCCAGTCAGACAATGGCACTGTATACCAGTAGTAAAAATTGTGGGTGCACGTAACCCCAATATATTCTTTGAATTCCCAGTCAGACACTGGCACTATATGGCAGTAGCAAGAAATGAGGGTATTTGTATTCCCAATATATTCTTTGAATTCCCAGTCAGACAATGGCACTGTATACCAGTAGTAAAAATTGTGGGTGCACGTAACCCCAATATATTCTTTGAATTCCCAGTCAGACACTGGCACTATATGGCAGTAGCAAGAAATGAGGGTATTTGTATTCCCAATATATTCTTTGAATTCCCAGTCAGACAATGGCACTGTATACCAGTAGTAAAAATTGTGGGTGCACGTAACCCCAATATATTCTTTGAATTACCAGTCAGAAACTGGCACTATATGGCAGTAGCAAGAAATGAGGGTATTTATAACCCCAATATATTCTTTGAATTCCCAGTCAGACAATGGCACTGTATACCAGTAGTAAAAATTGTGGGTGCACGTAACCCCAATATATTCTTTGAATTCCCAGTCAGACACTGGCACTATATGGCAGTAGCAAGAAATGAGGGTATTTGTATTCCCAATATATTCTTTGAATTCCCAGTCAGACAATGGCACTGTATACCAGTAGTAAAAATTGTGGGTGCACGTAACCCCAATATATTCTTTGAATTACCAGTCAGAAACTGGCACTATATGGCAGTAGCAAGAAATGAGGGTATTTGTATTCCCAATATATTCTTTGAATTCCCAGTCAGACAATGGCACTGTATACCAGTAGTAAAAATTGTGGGTGCACGTAACCCCAATATATTCTTTGAATTACCAGTCAGAAACTGGCACTATATGGCAGTAGCAAGAAATGAGGGTATTTATAACCCCAATATATTCTTTGAATTCCCAGTCAGACAATGGCACTGTATACCAGTAGTAAAAATTGTGGGTGCACGTAACCCCAATATATTCTTTGAATTACCAGTCAGAAACTGGCACTATATGGCAGTAGCAAGAAATGAGGGTATTTATAACCCCAATATATTCTTTGAATTCCCAAGTCAGACAATGGCACTGTATACCAGTAGTAAAAATTGTGGGTGTATATAGCCCCAATTCTATTGCTAGGGGACTTGCAGGGTATTTCTGGGGTGAAGGTGGGGGGGCACACCGTTGGAACGGGTATCGGGGTATATATCGGGTATACGGGAATACACTGACAGTGTATTCCATTCAGGATCCTGGGAAAGCTGGGTTGCGGCGATTGAGCCCGTCAGTGCCACGTTACACTGACAAGCTTCTCCCTGGAATTTAGCTCTTACAAGAGCTGTTGTGGTTGTCTTCTCCTTCCTATCTAGCCTGTCCCTGCCTACCCAGAATCTAACCCCTAGCTAGCTGGACGGAAACCTCCGTCCTCGGTGAATTGCAAGCTCAGAATGACGCGAACCTGGGCGGCGCTGTTCTTTTAAATTAGAGGTCACATGTTTTCGGCAGCCAATGGGTTTTGCCTACTTTTCTCAACGTCACCGGTGTCGTAGTTCCTGTCCCACCTACCCTGCGCTGTTATTGGAGCAAAAAAGGCGCCAGGGAAGGTGGGAGGGGAATCGAGTAATGGCGCACTTTACCACGCGGTATTCGATTCGAACATGCCGAACAGCCTAATATCCGATCGAACATGAGTTCGATAGAACACTGTTCGCTCATCTCTAATAATTAGCGCTTTATAGACCTTGTCAGTCACTTTCTTATATAGAGATCACAGTCTACATTCTCCATCAGTATGTCTTTGGCGTGTGGGAGGAAACCGGAGAACCCAGAGGAAACCCAAGCAAACACAGGGAGAACATATAAACTCTTTGCCCTAGATTAATGTTCTCTTGATCCATGAATCTGATGTCCTGTTTTAGCGTTCATCACATAATATTGGCACATATCATTCATAACTTTTATGTTTTACATTTCATTTAGCAATAAAAATCTTTCTGTGTCCCCCTAGGGAAGACTTGATGATGGTCGTGTGATTGATAGCTCCCTTTCTCGAGATCCACTTGTGGTGGTGCTTGGGAAGAAACAAGTGATATCAGGTAAACCAGATTTACATTACAATTCTTTTTGTACTGTCTTTATGCAAAAACCAAAAGCAATTTTGAGTAGTTAAAAGATAAAACATGTTTACACATGGTGCCTGGAAAAAGTGTACAGAGATATGCTGTGTTCTGGGGACAGACTATCAACCCAGCCTGCAGATTCATAGGTTTAGGAACACCTGAATTAAATAGTGTTTTCCCCTTAGGAATGGCTGCCTCCATTGCCAAGATATTGGCATTTTTGTCAATATGCCTTATTATTTATTTTTAGACCTCCATTAGTTCCCTGGTGCTGTACATTGGAGGGTTTACATTGAGCTCTTTGGAGCAGGAAGGGCCCTCATTGCTCCATAGAGCTCATTTGCAGATTGACAAAATCAGCAGTATCTCGGCAAAGGAGGGACAAACACTGTTTAAGGCCAGGGCCCCACATAGCAGAAAAAATCCCAGTGTTTTACAGTCAGAGCAAAGTGGATGGGATTCTAACGAATCCTATGCCCACTTTGTGGTAAAAATCACTCTGCAGAAACGTGGCGATTTCCAAAACTGACACGGTTTTGGAAATCACAGCATGTCAATTATACCTATGGAAACGCTGGCGGTTTCCCATAGGTGTAACTGAAACAGAAAGACCACAGAGGAAACCTCTGCACACTTTCTATCTAAAGTGCTGCGGGATTAATCGTGAGGTGTTGCCGCCATGGTTTTGACCGTAGTGCTTTTTTGCTGCGAGATGCCAGTTAGGGCCTAATGCCCAGTTCACATTAGCGTTTGTCCTCTGTCCGCAAGGAGTCCGCATGAAGACCCCCCCCGAACGGAATACCAACGCTAATGCAAGCGCTGTGCAGTTAAGCACACGGAGCCCATTATAGTCAATTCATTCGTGCAGGCAGTGCGTGGCAAGCACACAGAGCCCATTATAGTCTATGTGCTCCATGTGCTTTGCAAGCACATCGCTTGCAATTGCGATTGCATTCCATTCGGGGGGGGTCTCCATGCGGACTCCTTGCGGACAGAATACAAGTGCTAGTGTGAACCAACGCTTAGCCTAATTCAGGCATGTGTAACCTATCTATCTGCTGGGCTGCTTTAATATGCTGGGTTTTGGTGACAGACTCCCTTTCGAGTTGTGAACACACAGCTCTTTTCTTTCTGTTGCTGAGATGCAGCTGAAAAAACGCTGTTTTACAGAACCAGCAAAGTGAATGCAATTCTGGCAAATCCCATCTACACATTGCAGAAAAGAACATCCAGTGGAAAAACTCGTTTTCAAAAAAAAAAAAAGCAGCATGTTGTTTTTACCTGCAGAACTTCTTGTGTTTTCCCTCTAGGTTTAATAAGGGAAGAAAACCTTTGTGGAAAAATAACACTGTGTTTCCAGTGTGTTTTTATAGCTGTATATCACATTTTTAAATACCATATGCAATAAAAAAAAAAAATCCACGTTTTCTTTTTTCAGTTTGTGTGAACAATGTAAAAAAAAAAAGAAAACCAGTGTGAACGTACCCTATGGGCTTATACACTACACTGTTTGATGAAACCAATGAGAGTATTCACATGTCTGGAAACGGACATGTCCTATCGTTGTCTGTTTTGCCGCACATCCCGCAATGAAGTCAATGGATGTATTTTTAACAGCTGTCAAAACAGTTTTACATCTTAGTGATGGCTGTTAAAAATGGATTACTGGGTTGACTCCAAGAAACAAAAGATCCTTAAAAATGGATACAAAATATATGATACTTGGCTGTCAAAAACAGCCCAAAGGACACGGAACGGATGCAAAACAGATGCACAACGGCCATTAAAAACAGAGCAAATAATTGATTTTTCACAGTCGAGAAATGGATACGGTCATGTAACTATGGCCTTAGGCAACATGGCTGTGAAATGTTTTTTCTAATTTCAGGGAACTGGTCTGCATCGCACCAAGTCTTGACCTCCCTCCATCAGTTCTCACTTAAAGTTATTATAGCTAAACTGCTGCCCTGTTTGTAAGAGGATATAAGTAGATGGAAGAGAACATATTTATTACTGGAGAGTCCGGAGAAGAGAACATCAAACATTTTACATTTCATGCCTGATATTTCCTATCTCTGCAGAGCAGCAGCCCTAAAAACCCATTTATTAGAGTGTCAGGAGTGTATTTTACAAGCAGCGCTAAGGAAACAACATCTCTATTGGTTATAGAGCTTGCCGCTCTACAAGCAATTTCATTCTACATTTGGGAGGCTTGGTTTCTCTTATCTTTACCCTATTCAGGCTGAATAGCTACAGTATGGGAACAATTTCTGTTTTGTCTGGCAGCAAACAAACACTGAATTATTATTAATATGATGTAGAAAGAAATAACTATATCGAGCAACGTTCACCAAGGCAGAATATTTTGTCATTTATTTCAATAAACAATTTCACTTCGTTCTTAAAGTTATATCATGAAGACGGCTGTCTCCTAGACTCCCATATCCGATTGGGGACTACGCTATGTGGTTAAGAATTAGAGTAAGAATTGTAGGGTCATTTTCTACAGCCAATTACTTAAGAAATGCTTTAGCTATGACAGCTATTACACGTCTGGAGATGTGATTCTGCGGCAGATTTTCATGTAATAGTGAAGTTGCTGTCATTCCAAGTGGCTAATAAGAAGAAATTGCTGTGTATACAAGAGGAATAACACTATATGGCCATTATATGACTTGTATCCAGCATTTATCATCAGCGTTACCCTCTGCTGGCTCTTACTCTCTAATTTCCACTCGGTTTGAGCTGGTCGGTGAAGACGAACTGCCATGATGTTTCTCGAGACAGCACAATCTCATAAGCGGCAGAATGAAGGTCCTTCTAGAGTAGTTCTAAGAAGTTTAGGTACAAATCAATGAAAAAGTGTGAAACCGTAGAACACTGGAGGGGATTCATCAAGGCTAGTCTGTTTTACACCAGTCTGGATGTTCCCTGTTCAGATTCATCATGTATTAGGCGCTTCTTCTTAGCACCGATGTGTCTATGTGCAAATCTATCACGGCTCTGGGATTACCATAGATTCTACAGTCATCTACATAACATTTGAGATCGCCAACCCTTCCACCCATCAATCATTCACATATCAATGTATTTGCACATAATACCTTTTCTGTTGTGTGATAGATTTATTAACCATTTGTGTCAGAAATGACTGCCATATCGGCCACACACGTCCGTTTTTAAAAGTGAAGTGATAACTGGGCTTAGGGCAGGTTTACATCTGCGCTTCGGTTTCCGTCTTCTGCCGACAGGAGACAGAAACCTGACAGACCGTGAACGCCTGTGAGCATTTTGGGGTCTCCAGGACGAAACCGTTTTTTTTTTTGTTTTTTTTTTAACTGGACACGAGGTCCTGCATGTCCGGTTAAAAAAAAAAAACGGTCTCGCATAAAACACTCATGGGCGGACACTTTGCAAACCCATTCAAATGAATAGGTTTGAAAAATGACTGCCGGTTTCTGTCTCCTGTCCAGTTTCTTGGGCAGAAAACGGAAACTGAAAGCGGAGACCAGGGCACAGGTGTGAACCCGCACTTACTGCACTTAGCCAAAATGTAGACACATTTATGAAGCGTGACTTTTTAAAGTGTTGCAAAATCTTTACAATAGTTAAAGAAACATCTCTAGACTTGTGTGCTAAAATAAAGAAGTGGAAAAAGAAGAGAGTGGCTCCCATTGAACTCAAAGGGAGCCATTTTTGGCAGCAGATTTTTTTGAGGCGGATTCCGTGTCAAAATCCGTTGACAAAAAACTCTGTGTGAACATACCCTTAATAGTTTAAATACAGTATTTTAGAGTTTTTTACTGCCACTCCTGGCCTCTTTAAATATATTAATATGATTGAACAAAATGGCCACCAGCAAGATTACTGCATATGAAAGCAACCTATGAATTTGTATGGCTTCAGAGATGCCTTGAGTCTGTTCTTTACCAGCAGAGGGCTATCCATTATATCCCAAGTTCTCGGGTAAACTTGTTTTACTTGATCTAAATCAAATGAAATATGTATACAGTTCGGAGGCTTTTTTTGGACAGCCATTGAAATTAGACTGAAATATTTCAATGTTTTTTTTTTCTGTGTTCACAGGTTTGGAAAAGAGTCTTCTAGGAATGTGTGTTGGGTGAGTATATTAAACCCAGTGTAATGTCCAGCTTGTGCCGTCTGGAGCTTCTGCTCTTTACTGAGTGGCCATACCCATTACTCTAATGTTCAGCCTAAGTGACTTAAACCAAAATATCATTTCTTGAGTTAATTTTAATCATTTGGAGTAGCGTTCTCACGAAAATTTTTATTGTCTGTCTCTTAAGAGAGGAATGTGATGTAAATTTTAGTGAAGAGTTAAAGGGGTTATCCAGTATCTAGTATTGATCGGCTATCCAGTGAGACAGCACAACAGTACCTACAGTTTATACGGCAAATGAACAGCATGGCGGTATGTAATACCAAGAAGTGCGCTGTCTGAGGATAAGCCATCAATACAAGAAACTGGATAAGTCCTTTAATGGTACAACACTTACCTCTATTACCTTGGAGTAACCTTTTATTCTGCTTTGTCCTTGAGGCCTCACATCCAAGTCCTCAATACTTGGTGCCATTTCCAGCTCAAAACATCCATTGATGCTGCTCTCCTCAACCCTGAAAGTACACAAATGCCAGTCCACGTCTCATGATCTCCTGCTTAGTCTACTGCAACATCCTTCATTGTGGCCTCTTGGCAAATGTTCTTGATCCCTTCCAGACCATTCTCAGCTCTATCATTCACTTATTCAATCCATCATTCTCTATGTTTGTTCTTCATCAGTCTGTCCCTGTTTCCAATGTCTGCACTGGCTACCCATTGCCCAGCGAATAGAGTTTAAAATGCTAACCCTGATATACAAAACTGTCCTCAACCTGTCCCCTCCAGATATCACTGGCCCAATCTACTGCTCCCCATATATATACTCTGATACTCTCAGGACCTCCTGCTCTGCTGTTATCTGCTCCTTGTACAATCACCTCTAAGACGTCTCCTGTGCATCCCCCATACTCTGGAACTCACTATCACACTACATAAGACTGACCCGACAATTGCATCCGTCATGAGAACCCTAAAGAATCATCTCTTCAGGAAAGTTAATAATCCTACTAATATTATAAATGTGAAAGTTTGGATGTTTGTGTGTTTGAGTTATCTGCTCTCTCTCTCTCTCTCTCTCTGACTCTAATGGTAAGTTCACATGGCGGAAACCACGTTACGGCATCCCGCTCCAGATTAGGCCCGATTGAATGGGCCTAAGCAGGAGGGAGTCTTGAGCTGCGAACGCTGTGTCTGACTCAGCTGCGGGAAGATAGGGCATGCCGCTTTTTTGCTGAAAAAAAAAAAATCGCTAGCGGGAAAAAAGCGAGTGACTCCCATTGAAATGAATGGGAGACATTTTTGCAGACAGATTTTTGAGGTGGAATCCGCCTGCAAAAACTCCATGTGAATATACCCTAACTGACCCTCTGTCTCCTATGACACTTATATTGAGACTGCCATATGACTGAATAGAGAAGAAAGGACCAAGTCTCAGATTTGGTGTCAATCTGGAAAATAAGGAACTGCGCTCCCCTTCTTGATTTGGTAAAAAACGGTTTTATTGGCAAACTCACACACAACGCGTTTCGGGCGTCCTACCACGCCCTTCCTCAGGTGCAATAGTTTCTAAAGATAAAAAATACAAATATACACAAAATATATGCAAATCCCAGACCTTAGTCCTTAGTCATTAAAACAAAATTTCAAGCCAAACTGGTTATCTCCATATAAAAGCTCGACCGGAAACTGTCACATTGTTGAAAAATACTGTATATAGATATATATGCATAATACAAAATAATTAGCCTTCTGGGTCACACAAAAAATAACACCTATTAGAATGGTATTATCTGTTTTCATCATACTATGAAGCCTAATGGTCCCATCGATATATCACTCTTTATAGGTCACTAGTATAACGTGTTCTGAAGTAAATCCGAGCCTTACAGCTAATAGTTAATAGCATCAGGCTCTAGAGCCGCCGATACAGATCTGCATTAAGACAGGGTATTCCCCACATAACGTCCTCCCAAAACGGAGAGAAAAGATCTAAAAATAAGTTTCAGAATCTCCTTACCTTAACCGCTGGACTGGATTGGGAACGCCCACCATGATTACCCGTGCGGGCACACGCGCACTTGAAAGCACGCGCGTTCACCCAGGCTCTAACAAACGATGTTAGTGCGCATGTGCCCGGCCTCACGCCTGCGCAAGAGAACCTCGGGTCTAGCTCCGATAGAATCACTAACATCGTTTTTTAGAGCCCGGGCGAACGCGCGTGCTTTCAAGTGCGCGTGCGCCCGCACGGGTAATCATGGTGGGCGTTCCCATCCACTCCCGCCAAAGATTTAAATAGCTGTGCCTTCCGCTGGGCTGACATGCAATCCAGCCCAGCGGTTAAGGTAAGGAGATTCTGAAACTTATTTTTAGATCTTTTCTCTCCGTTTTGGGAGGACGTTATGTGGGGAATACCCTGTCTTAATGCAGATTTGTATCGGCGGCTCTAGAGCCTGATGCTATTAACTATTAGCTGTAAGGCTCGGATTTACTTCAGAACACGTTATACTAGTGACCTATAAAGAGTGATATATCGATGGGACCATTAGGCTTCATAGTATGATGAAAACAGATAATACCATTCTAATAGGTGTTATTTTTTGTGTGACCCAGAAAGCTAATTATTTTGTATTATGCATATATATCTACATATTTTTCAACAATGTGACAGTTTCCGGTCGAGCTTTTATATGGAGATAACCAGTTTGGCTTGAAATTTTGTTTTAATGACTAAGGACTAAGGTCTGGGAGTTGTATATATTTTGTGTATATTTGTATTTTTTATCTTTAGAAACTATTGCACCTGAGGAAGGGCGTGGTAGGACGCCCGAAACGCGTTGTGTGTGAGTTTGCCAATAAAACCGTTTTTTACCAAATCAAGAAGGGGAGCGCAGTTCCTTATTTTCCAGATTGACACCAAATCTGAGACTTGGTCCTTTCTTCTCTGTACATGAACATCCTATGAGGTGTTGGGATTACTGCTGCTGAACCCGAGGTGGACGCTCCGGTTATACATGTGAATACAGAGTTGTGACTTTGATTCACAACTGTTAAAGGTGAGCGTTCACCATTGTATTAGGACATTTCTAACTGCAGGATTTACTACACTATGATTGCTCGGTGTCGTTATTCCTTTTTATTTTGATATGACTGAATAGAGAAACTGACTTTCTGTCCACACATTAGACATTGTGTGAGTGTGAGAGTGTTGATCACATGATCAGAAGGAAACGAATATCTCACATTTACAGCCACCAGTAAGAAAATTACCTTCATTACAATTTACATCATGTACCTTTCCAATAAGTTAGAGAATAAATATTTTGTTGGAGTGCTACTTTAACCCTTTGCCAACATCTGCCATAATAGTATGGCGGATATCAGCTTTTAAATATAACACCACTCAAAAGCCGAGTGGACACCATGACCATCAGGTCTCCACTGTTTTGTACAATGGAGATTCGGTGGTGATGCCCACAATAGAGTTTCCTCTGATCTCAGGCATTAACCCTTTGTACTGCCCCCGATGCCCCTCCCGTGTCGTCCCCATCTGGTGCTTTAAGTTTCATTTCATTTTGAGTATGTGTGCAGTAAATATCTCATCCCATATAATGTGACTTACATGATTCACAACACAATCAGAGAAATCCTCCATTTTGCTTGTGGTTCCCACATGTACGACAATTCCACTTTCTACTATATCTCCCTTTGTTAAGATGTCATACTTGGCTTTCTTGAAGTTTTAGTATATTATCTTCTCATCTATAGAAGGTATCATGTGGATAAAAGCACTTGTTGAGATTCTCCCAGAACATTGAATGTCACCTCTTACATCTCTTTTTCTCAGTCTTCTCTTTGTCCTACGATCGAAGAAATTTAAGCCCCATATTTTTTAACAACCTAGCTAGATTGCTTTGAAATAAATAATAGAATGATTGATATATACAGGATCTCGCCATGAAGAAGGGTATTCTTAATGGTAAAGCTAGGTTGGATCTGTAGTGACCTCTCGAACCTGTTTCGGATGAGCGATGCTGCTGACTTGCTTTGTATGAGGAATTTCTTAGCTGTGATGTTCAGCTAGCCATCAATATAGTCTTATCATATGGCTGCGGATATCGCTGGGAATATTTTGTAGATTTTGTACATTTTTGTATATTTTGATATTTGATTTGATATCACATTGTACTCACAATTTTTGAATTGTATTTCTGTATACTGCACCAGAAGGCTCCATTCCCACAGAGTAACGCGCCACTCATTTTGACCCGTAAACACGTGTCAGAGTGAGGCGCTTCAAAACAGATCCCATTGACTTCAATGGGTGCTGGCTTACGCGCGCTATCCATTGAACTCAATGGGAGGCTTTTTTACCTATTGCTTTCAATGTGATAAGCGTGAATCACATTGAAAGCAATAGGTAAAAAAGCCTCCCATTGAGCTCAATGGGTAGCGCGCATAAGACCAAACCCATTGAAGTCAATGGGATTCTGTTTTACTGTGCTCACTCTGACACGTGTTTACGTGTCAGAATGAGCGGCGCGTTAATCCGTGTGAGCAGAGCCGAAGGGTTAACTTACTAAATATAGACGCCGGTCCCGTCACACTGATTCATAGCTCTGTCAGTGAACTAGAAGTCCTCCATTTCAGCCTGCTCTTTATCACATTCATAACCTCACTCAACTCCTGCTACTTGTATCTGGAGCACAACGGGGTTCTTCATGTGACCAATAGTCAGATCATCAGTAAGGTAGGCTGAAATAGAAGACTTCTGGTCCATTGATAGCACTATGAAAAGCTTGGAATCAATGCGACTGACGCTGCGTTTGGTAATCCGTTTGAGGAGTCTGCATGGTTCCCCCCCCCCCGAACAGAATGCTGAACGTATTTTCAAGCAGTGTGCAGTGAATGCACACGGACCCCATAGACTATAATGGGGTCCGTGTGCTTTCTGCACAGTCTCCGCACGAGTCATGCAGACAGAAAAGTAGATTGTGAACTACTTTCCTCTCTGCATGTTCCCTGTGGAGATCTCGCGGCAAGCACACGGACTCCATTATAGTCTATGGGGTCCATGTGCTTTCACTGCACACCGCTTGCAAATGCGTTTGGTAGTCCGTTTGGGGGGATCCCCATGCGGACTCCCCGAACGGATTACCGACACAGATGTGAGTGAGGCCTTAGGGATTGCTAATGGGAACTGCAGTTCCTCCCTATTCATAAGGCAGACTGTAGTAACCTGCCAAGCCAGGCCATCTCTTCAGACCCCAGAGTACAATAAGCAGACATCCAGGTGAGGTGAGAAAATATAAAATCAGTTTTGGTCACCTCCCCTAGGCTCCAGTTTAACTCCATCCTCTTAGACCTCCTCAATTGTGTCAGGCCTCGTTCACATCTGCGTCAGTAATCCATTCGGGGGAGTCCGCGTGGGGACCACCCCAAACGGACTACTGAATGCATTTCCAAGCGGTGTGCAGTGAAATCACACGGATCCCCATAGACTATAATGGAGTCCGTGTGCTTGCCGCGAGATCTCCGCAGGGAACATGCAGACAGGAAAGTACTTCACAATCTACTTTTCTGTCCGCATGACTTGTGCGGAGATCTCGTGGCAAGCACACCGACCCTATTATAGTTTATGGGGTCCATGTGCTTTCGCTGCACACCGCTTGCAAATGCCTTCGGTAGCTTGTTTGGGGAGTCCCCATGTGGACTCCCCGAACGGATTACCAAACGCAGATGTGATCCAAGGGTCAGGGACCATTGAGACCTGCGATGTGTTACATGGTGATGCATAAACTTCATTCAGGAGGTCCAAAAAGGACAGGGAGTTGCAGCGGAACCCAGGAGAGGTGAGTAATACTGTTTAGGTTTGCTTACCTCCTCTGGGCCCCTGCTTATTTTAAGAGACCCCAAAGTATAATGATAGCAGTTCCAGTCTTATTTGTTACTGTAGGTAGAAACTTGCAAATATTGTAATAACTGATCCAAACTAAGCATAGTACACAAACTCACCAGTACTGAATGACCAGTGCAGCCCCTTCATACTCGGGATCAGTGCAGGCTCCAGAGTTCATACACATATTGGTATATCCAAGAAATATGCCATCACTTTCTGATATAGCTCCTGAACCTGTGCTATAGAATGGTCGACCACAAGGCAAAATTGGCACATAAAGTCACTGAGTGATACGAGGTCAAGGTTATAGTCTTGGTGGCATTTGATGTAAGCATAGTCTCCTGTGTAGTCCTCGCTCCATAACTTCTTAACCAGCTGTTCAAGTCACAATAAATGACATTTTCCATGTCGATGACAAACGTGCCCTATGTGTAGTAGAAAGCCTAATCTCGGATGTTTGTTCTTTTCACACTCCAGTCATCTCACTGCGTCCACAGAAAATGACTGATGCACTTAGACAGACCTGGCAGGACATAAAAGGTCACCGGTCTATAAAACACACCACCTTTCTAGCGGTGAATAATTTTCCATGCCAGGGAACACTACTGAGCATTGGACCAAGCCATAATAAATAGAATTACGGATGTCTCTTGTGGAATTAGTCAAATTGCAATTAAATGAAATCATTGCTGTTCTCTTGCTTGACATTATTTAATCTTGTGTTATTAAATTTATTTCACACTCTGTGGTCGGTATGCAAATTTTACATTTCAGTGTTATAATGTTATTATAGCAAACTTATCCCGGGAAATCTCCATAGCCCACCATGCAAATGCACAAAATCCATTCTGTTATGGTTTGACAACAACTAATCGCCAAAAGCCCACCTTTCTGGTTTAAGACAGATAAGGCTAAGGCCTCACATGAAAATCGCTGCTGAAAATTGGGCGCTTGCATTGCAAAGGTTGAAATATGCAGGTAAAAACTGCTGACATACTTGATATGTAGTGGGTTTGAAACCTGCCGATCAAGTCACTTTTTTTTTTTTTTTTTGTAAACACAGCGTGCATATTGGCTTAAGGCTGAAGCCTCACATTGTGGAAATGCAGCTTTTATTGTTGCAGATTTAGCAGAGTTTTTTTTAGCCAAAGCCAGTGGTAGGTTGAGTGGAAAGTATGAGTATAAGAGCATCCATATAGCTTAATTTCTTCTGTAATCTTTCTTGGCTTTGGCTCAAAAAACCGCAGCAAAATCTGCAACAAAAAAAAAAGCTGTGTTTCCGCAACATGGGGCCTCAGCCTAAAGGGGTTTTTATATGGATGGCCTATCCTTTCTATCTGTGTGATATACCGGGCCCTGCAGATTAGTTGTTGCAGCAGCCTCTGTGCACCAGAAGCTCTTGTAAGGGCCCATTCACACGGAGTAAACGCGCATGTATTTTGGCAAAATACGTGTGTAAAAAATACACGTGTAAAAATAAGACTCCCATTGACTTCAATGACATTTTTTTACATATGTAAAAAAACACGTCAAAATACACGTGTAAAGTGTCATTGAAGTCAATGGGAGTCTTATTTTTACACGTGTATTTTTTACACATGTATTTTGCCAAAATACACGCACGTTTACTCCATGTGAATGGGCTCAAAGGGTGCCTTCACACGGAGTAAACGTGCGTGTATTTTTGCAAAATACACGTGTAAAAATAAGACTCCCATTGACTTCAATGACTTTTTACAGGCATATTTTTACACGTGTAAAAAATATCATTGAAGTCAATGGGAGTCTTATTTTTACACGTGTATTTTGCAAAAATACACACGCGTTTACTCCGTGTGAAGGCTCCCTTATACTCCATACTCTTCCCTTCCACTACAGCAGCTTTTAGAGCCTGGTTTAGTGTCCTAAATTTAGTTGAGAGGTTCCCTTTAAGCAGCCCATGTACATTAGATAAGGCCTGGGCAGATGGATTTCAAAATGCCTCATTCTTTGTATTTTGAAAAATAAGGAGTGTGTTAGCAGCTTTCTCCCCTCTGCACTGCTCGGCCAGTCAGGATAAAAAACAAAGTATGCCTTCTATGAAAATACAGAAGCAGTGTGTGAAAAATGAAATACACCCTTATGGCTTCCATAGAAATTAAGAGGGTAAGCAGCAGCCAGGTGCTGCTATTTAAGTGCCCTTGATTATTTGATAATCCAAAATGTGAGCAGAGGTTTTTGCAGTTTGCTGGTCTGAAGCATTCAGGCATGTATTCGTGCTTGTGTTTGTGCAACAACACCTGTACACCTTTCAGTCATTGAGGCAACCATGAGTTATGTGAGGTTATCTATCCAACAGCTAAAGCTTGACCGAAACTACGTCATGCAACAGGACAAAGATCCCAAGCACCTCAGCAAATTTACAACAGAATGTCTAAAATAGAAAAGATTCGAGGTATTGCAATAGCCCAGTTAAAATCCAGTCCTCAATCCAATTGAAACTCTGTGGATTACTGTGAGAAAAAAAAAATCAAAAATTCCCATCCATTTATCTGACTCCAATGGCCTGGACCTAATGTAAACACATTCTGTTCTCTTTGTGTGGTCTCCATGCTCCTGTTCTGCCACTGGTGTGACCACTGCACTCCCTTTAACGGAGAAGTGACTTGATAATGCAGGAAGTGAAATACTACAAGTCCCAGGATCGCACCGCAGTCCATAGAGGAAGCAGAGGACCATACAATCAAATATAGTTCCACCATACTTTTATATCGCCCACTGCGTCCTCTACATCAGCAAACGCAGTCAGTCTATCTGATGATCTCCGCACCCTGTCAGTAAATTGATCAGTGGTCAATATGACCCTTGCAGTCACTTGAACTGCAATTGTCCAAGATTAACCGGAGGCTTTAACCCTTCCCTCACTGTCTTCAGTCAGGTGATTGGGGGAAGGGGGTTCCTGTCACATCAGAACTTAGGAAGAATATGCAAATCTGTCTCCCAAGATGTAAACAGGGAGACAGTGCCTCTGTTATGTTGCCCTCTATTGGGAAGCACCCTGAACATCATGCCCGACTTTCCCAGAAGTCTTTACTGTATAATGCGGGGTTATAACCAAATCAATTTCTCAGCTACGTACGGCATCGTTTCTGTCTCTTTGGACTTCATCAGCGCAGCCTAGAGAGAACTGATTTGGTAGAAATGGAGTGGAGCAACTATGGCTGTATAAGTCTCTACACACCTGAGAAGGTGGTCTCTCCCTAAGGAGTGACATTATCCCCATCAGAACTTAATGAAGGACGCTACTCCCTGCATCACATGGCTGATGGCTAAACTAGAAAAAGGTATCAGGAGGTTAATTCTCTTGGGGACAGGAGTTTATATAAGTAATGTACTGTGTCTCTGCATTATTAGTAAAGCCGTACATAAACAAGTGCCACAACCCTCAGATAACTAAAGCAGCATTGCAAATGGTGGCCCAAAAGTGTGAGAAACTGATTAAGTTATGCAGAAAACCATTACTTAGTGGCCAAATGTTATTCTATTATGTCCTGAAAATTCAAAGAGGGTGGGCTTTATTTTCTCATGACTGTAGCTATTGGATCGAATCTGTTTGCTGAGTGTCCTGTATATTGGTTGGGCCTTGTCACTTACAGCCAAAACTTACATTGAAATCAATGGGATGAACTGCAGCACTGGCTCTGACCACTATACGGGCGCTGTCACCTCTTTACTGTTCATATACTTACGGCCTCTCCTCTGAGTGTTGGTCCCAAGGAGGTTGATATAAGGAATATGTCACCTGTGAAATGTGATGGGAGAGCAGAAGACCCTATAGAAACACCAAACACCAATTATTGCTATAAGCCGGTGACCATTGAATACCAGTGCTCAGTTTTATTAGTTACAGCGGAAATGCATAGAACAATGTGCTAGTCACTACTACAAATAAAAAAAGCATGGAGTTTTTACACAACAGAGTACACTGTGTGCGCCCAATCTTATGGTGCATTTACATGTTTAGATAGATGCATGCAGTTTTAAACCAACATTGCCTAGTGTGCATGGAGATGTACTGCCCACAAACAAGGATCATTCCTCCACGATGTAGTCTGCTTCATGTAAAGACGATGGAAACGAGTGCCGATGAACACGTTATATGGAATGGTGCACATCTTCCCCTATGTACTGTATAACAGGGTCTTCAGCTATACTGATGGTTACTAAATTAAATCTGCAGGCAACCTGACAGATTTATTGCATGCTATACCACATATTAGGACTGCTCTCTGCGCTCTTAAGCTATATATTATTCCTCTGTACTGTCTGGGTTTGTCTGTACATGTAACCTCTGATTTGTAAAGTGCTGTGCTGTATAAATAAAAATGATTATCACTATATTATTATATTCATGGAGTTGTACTGGAATAGTAAATATTCGATACATAAAATTTAGTAGGATATTTTAATCATCCATATAGCGCTGCTCTTTGCAGTTTTTCAAGACATAATCCTAAATCTGGTGAAGGTATAAAACTGAAATGTTGCTATTTCTTGTAAAGTTTGAGAAGAAACATGATGAGCGGTTAGCACAGTGACACACACATCCCCCACTGCCTGCTCCTGGGGACAACTTGTATTAGGAACCCCCAACAATCTGCTGCTGCGTCTTCTAACCTCCCCGTTCCAGCAGGATAGATTTCTCTTTAGCGCTGATGTTATAATTGAACTGATTTTCTATCACAGTAGGACAGAAGCTCCGATATCCTCCATGCTGTGTTTCTAAGCTGTTCCTCGTGTATACCACCTTAATAATCCTATGATTACTTTATTATCAGAGAGAAGCGTAAAGTTGTGATCCCCCCTCACTTGGCATATGGAAAGCGAGGATTCCCACCTTCCATACCAGGTAACATATCATCCTTTCTAATCCTATTTTCCTTGGCTCTTTGAATCTATTACTGCAATAAGATTATATTGTTTACTGCTTAACAAAAATGTAAGCGAATCAAGGATATTCTCCATCAGTAGTGTAATAGGAAACGCGGAAATGAGAGGATAAGTAGACTTAGAGTGGCTATTATTGGATGGCCATTATCAGTCCATTACAAACACTTTTCTCCTATCTACAGGATAGGAAATAAATGTCAGATCCCTAGGGGTCTGATTGCTGGGACCCCGCCCTGTGAATGAGAATGAAGCGCCAGTTCACTTTCATGGCCGAAGCTCCATTCACTTCTATTGGGTTGCCAGGAATGCATTCTCAGTACACTGGCACTTCATTCATAGGGAGGCTTTAGGGGGGCTTTCTGGCCTCTACTCTTCTGAATGCTAGGGGTCACAGCGGTCAGACCCTCACTGATCTGACACTTATCATCTATTCTGTGGATAGTTTTTGCAATGGTACAGCCCCCTTAACGTGAAGATTTCAGTTGCCTTATTTCAGTTGAGTAGCAAAAGATAGGCAATTGCCACAAACTTCTTTCATCCTCTAAACTTGGTTAATAGAAGGCTGCAGTTACCTATTTACGGCGTTTACGGATCAAGTGAATTGGACCGAGATACTCCCCCTAATGAAACATTGATGGCCTGTCCTAATAATATGCATCAATATTTTATGAAACTTATACACATTGGATAATTCTTTGCTAAACTTTCCGATAATTGATGGGACCAACCAACCATCTAATGTTTATGGGGCTCTCATAAGTATAAAATCTGCTTTAAAACAGATCAGAAAGAATCCTGATGGATTTCCACTGACCTATAATGTGGCATGTCAGGCTTTCATAAACTCTGGGGTGCAGAATCAACAATGCGGGGCATCTTTGGCATTACAAAGGGCCACGTACCAATGATGTACCACATCTACACCAGATAACTAACATAGATGGGTTAGTAAATTCCCCACTTTTTCCAATTAATTTTTAAGGTTTAGCTATTTCTGCACATAAATCCTAAATATTAGCAATCATTTTTCTATTTCTTATCAATGTGCACCAGTTAGATATCCTGTAGTAATACCTGTTGTCCTTGTCCTTCTGTGCAGGCGATGCAGTGTTACAGTTTGAGACTGAAGTCATATCATTATCTAAACCCACGCAGTGGCAGACTCTGGTAAATGACGTGCTTCCCATGCTCTGCATTGCTTTAGTGCCCACTCTTCTAGGGCTGATCGGTTACCATCTCTATTCCAAGTCCAAATCTCCAACGGTGTCCAAGAAGAAACTGAAGGAAGAGAAAAAGAACAAAGCAAAAAGGAAATAAAGAACTTTAATTTTCTCAAACGCCTGAGTCTCATCATTTATTCTGAAGGGGGCGCTCTGGGGGCGTTGTAGTCCTGGCCACTTTACATCATTTATGGAGAACATTAGATGTCACTCTGATGGTCACTATTATTATTTAAGGTTATCACACTTCCTTCAGTAAACCACTAGTATTCTTCTTCTACAAACTGGAGCGTTCTGAGGCCAATGCCGGGTATTCTTGGTGGATGTTTAATTCTCTCTTTCCCTTCATTGTATCGGCATATCCAGCCTGTATTATATCATTCTAAGCCTATTGCTAAGTATTAATGCATTGATAAGTATCTCACACTTTATATTCATTCTGCCCTTGGTATAAGTACACCCGGCGCACATTGCACCGACTCTCTGGCCTGTGGTGGACCAATCTAAAAAGATAGAAGTGCGGTGGAAGGAACCGAGTGAAGGAATAATGATACAGGAGGTGGATCTCAGACTACCCCCGGACTCCCTGTAGCTACGTAGTAGGCGCAGATCGCAGAGCAGGTTAACATTATTTCCCAGAATACAGACAAGCCAGATTCTAGCGTTGTGTATAAAAAATAAAATGCGGAAAAGATAGGAGGGATAACAAAACAGGAGGAAGGATAGAAAGGGAAGTAATGTAAAAGAAATCCCAAAGTGGTAACAATTCAGTGCTACTACCACATTATTATGAGCCGGTAGTGGACACAATCAGGTTGTGGTACATTGGTGGTCCGAAGCAGTCCATATAGCTGGAGGCTTGTCTGTGGTGCCATGTTTAGTGGTAGTAAGATGCTCCATTGTGTACATGTCCTTAATTCATGATAGAGGTCCAGGGCTACTTTCTTCTAAAACAAATCAATGAGGCACCTTGCCGTCTTTAAAACATGGAGGGGCAGCCTGGCAGTCATCTTCCCCATAGGTGGAATATTTTAGAGATAATTCTCTGGGTTCAGGGGAGGAACCTTATGAAAGATCTCTCAGAGGAGTAAGACTACTATACAGAAAGGGATAACCAAGCTTATGTGCTCCAAAGTCATCTCTGGTTTTTGAGCTGAAACATTGCAGACAGACGGGGGAAATAAAGTACACCATTTTTTAATTTGGAGTGCTGCCCTGCTTTTATATTTTTGATTTATATACCGTATTTTTCGGACTATAAGACACACCTAGGTTTTAGAGGAGGAAAATAGGGAAAAAAAAAATTTTGAAGCAAAAAATGGTAAAATATTTAATATATGGGAGTTGTAGTTTTGCAACAGCTGCAAGGCCACATTGACAGGTGACCCTGCAGCTGTACGGGGATGCATAGAGTGTTTTTTTTGCGGGGCCAGCTGTACTTTTTAGTTATACCATTTTGGGGAATATCTATTGCTTAGATCACCTTGTATTGAAAAAAGACCCGGTGGTTTATGATATATATATATTTATTTATTTATTTATTTTTTCTAGGGACAGGAGGTGATTTAGAACTTTTATTTATATTTTTAAAGCTTTTTTTTTTTTTTTTTTAACTATTTTATTCCCCCCCGGGGGCTTGAACCTGCGGTCGCTTGATTGCAAGTCCCATAGATGGCAATACAACTGTATTGCCGTCTATGGGACGTTCTGTCTATTAGTATTACGGCTTGTCACAGACCCAGCCGCAATACTAATATAGCAGTGACAGGCCTGGGAGCCTCATTAGGCTCCCGGCTGTCACCAGAACAGGTCGGCTCCTGCGATATCGCCGCGCAGGAGCCGGCCTGCAACCTCACAGGTACGGGGCCAGTGGGGACCGGCCCCGGGGGAGAATGGGCCACCGATACTACCCGGCATCCGCTGTACTAGAGAGGCGGATGCCGGGGAGGGATAGACGCTGGTACAGGTGCCGGGCCTGAGACATCGCTGTTCTCCACTGTCCTGCATGAAGCCAGCGGCGGGGGGACGGAGGAGCGGAATAGCATCGCCGCTGGCTTCATGCAGGGCAGAGGAGCGCAGCGATGTCACAGGCCCCGGCGTCTATCCCTTGCCGGCATCCGTCTCTCTAGTACAGCGGGTGCCAGGCGCCACATTCGGACTATAAGACGCAGCCTTCTTTTCCCCCCAAATTTTGGGGAAAAAAAGTGCGTCTTATAGTCCGAAAAATACGGTAATAACATTTTACAATAGAATATCAGGGGTGTAACTACTAGGGTAGCTGCGAGACATTAGGGGCCCGATGACAGCCGCTACGCCTGCGTTTTTTTCTTTTCTTAATAGACCGTTACCGGCTGGAGTTACTCCAGATGGTAACGGGCCCTATTTACTTACCGATTCTGGCAGTGGTCGGGATCAGTAAGTGACTCCGCAGGCCCCCAAGCACTATTTATACTCGGGGGTCTTTTTGGACCTCCGAGCATAACAATCGGAGGTCTAGGAGATGTAAGAACATGAAAAAAAAAATTGTTACTTACCTCTCTGGGCTCTGTGCAGGCTTCGGGTCTACTTGTGTGACATCGCAACGCAGTCCCCCCAGTCACATGACATCTCGGACATCATTGAAGATGGCCGACAGCAGCGGAGAGAGTGCAGCAGAGCAAGAAATAGGTAAGTAACAGTGGTTTTTATCCCTCCAGTTCTTCGATTATTATACTGTGGGGTTTGACAATCCCACAACCCTGACCAAAAAACTCAGTGTGAACTTATAACCCTAAATGTTTGGCTTGACCCACCCCACTCTCCGTTCAGTTTGATAGCAGTGATCAATAAGGCACAAACTAAGGGTTGAGGTGTATTTTTGGTGCAAGAAATGGCAGTGCATCAAATATTTGCCACATATACTGTGGGAGATTGGCCTTTCTTACAACACTCCTATTCAATTTCTTCAGCAGACTCGTAATTTCTACTACAACTCCAGTTTTCTGACATAAGTTATAGCAAACTTGGTGGGCCAAGGCAACCCTACACCACACTGCCCACTACCTAAAAAAGTGCCAAGCAGGGCAAAAAAATGACAGTAGTAGTGAACATTTGATGCAAATCCTTCTATTCCTCTTCGTCATCCTTTTTTTATAACTCAAATTTTTATTGAAAATTTTTTTAAACAATAAGAAAAGAAAAAACAATTACAAGTTACAAGGCGAACACCCGCCCTGCGAACAGAAAAAGCACACAGTGCAACACAAAATACAATCAGAAGAATAAAATTAAAAAAAAAATAAATAAATAAAAAAAAAAAAAAAAAAAAAAATTTAAGACAAAGAAAGCAACATAGAAAAAAAAGAAAAAGGAAAAAAGTGGGGGGGAGGGAGGGGTTAGTGGGACAGATGAGTGGGGGAGAGGACTAAATGTGGGGGGTGAAAGGGTAGGTAGGGGTGAGTGTGAGCAGTCAGGAAACCAGTGAGAGCGCTCGCCAGGTCATCCATACCACAGCCAGTTGGGAAGGGCTCGGGAGCAACCACTGGTCAAATACCTGAGACGAACAACAAGAGTATCAATCAGAGGAGGGGTCAGAGCCCAGGAGCGTCCGGTACTCTGCAGACTGTTGAAACCTGAACCAGTAGAACCAGGTTTTGATGTACGCCTCAGTCGTGCCATGCAGGAAAGACGTGAGATTTTCCATGCGCATTATCTTGTTGACCTTCGAAATCCAGAGGGAGAGAGGAGGAGGATCCACTCGTTTCCAAAAAAGGGGGATACAAGCCCGGGCAGCGAGGATCAGGAATCTAAGTAGGGAACGCTTAAAGACCTTTACAGAAGACTCACAATGATTAAGGAGGAACAGGGCAGGGCCCAAATGGTGAGAAGTTTCAGTAAGCTGGAGGGTTATCCGCTTGACCCCCTCCCAGAAGGACGAAAGGGCAGGACAGGACCAAAAAATGTGTAGCAGCGTGCCTTCCTCGTCGCCACAGCGCCAACATAATGGGGAGACCTGAGGAAACATAGCATGGAGTCTCGTAGGAACCCTATACCATCGGGACAAGATTTTGTAGCTGGCCTCCTGGTGGCGAGAGCTGATGGAAGCAGTATGAGAAAGGCGAAAAATGCGCCTACGCTGCTCCTGAGAGAGGGAAAGGGATAAGTCAGATTCCCATTTCAACAAGAACGGCGGAACAAAGTCCTCCGGAGGTTCAACCAGGATCCGGTAAGTGAGCGAGAGGGAGTGGCGAAGGGGGCCAGCACCAACAAAAATCTTCTCCAAGGGGGTAGGTTCGACGCGGAACTCTGCAGGAGCAGGGAGAGAATGTAAAAAGTGACGAAGTTGCATCCCCCGCCAAGCATCCAAAGGGGGCAGCTCAGGAGGGGCCTGGGAATTCAGAAGTGTAGTCCATCCCCCAGCGTCCTGGAAGTGACAGGCACGGAAAATCCCATTACGGCGCCAATTACGAAAAACTCGGTCAAACATTCCAGGTGGAAAGGCAGGATTGCCCAGCACTGGGAAAAGAGCGGAATCCTTAGGGAAGAGAGTGGAGCGAACAAGGCCCCTGGAGCAAATCCGAAGCGTGGGACCAAGGGTAGGGTGAGAAAAGAGAGATGACAATGAGGAGGAGTCCAACCATGGGGCAACCTGCAAAGGGATCGGAGAGAATGCCTGTTCGATGTAGACCCAAGGTTTAGAAACAGCATGCCTACACCAGTCCACGACACGAGTCAGGTGGGTAGCCAAGTAATAGGACTTCAGGTCCGGAAGCGATAAACCACCGCAACTCTTGGGACGAAAGAGAAAAGCCTTGCTCACTCGGGCGGGTCTGCCCGACCAGATGAACTTCAATTGGACGGAAGTGAGGGATCTAAGAAAAGACAGAGGGATGTGAATGGGAAGCGCCTGCATCAAGTAGAGAAGACGAGGGAGAATGTTCATTTTAAAAATCGCGCATCTCCCGAACCAAGTAAAGGCTCCAGTGGACCATCGAGTACAATCAGCCCTGATAGACGCCAGAAGTGGGGGGAAGTTGCAACGAAAGAGATCTTTCGGGTCCGGAGTAAGATAAACCCCCAAATATTTGAGAGAAGTGGGGGCCCAATGAAAAGGGAAAGATTGACTCAAGGAGGTGGCCGCCGAGGAGGAAAGGGTCACATTAAGGGCTTCCGACTTCGAAAAGTTGATTTTAAAATTCGAAAGGGTCGAGTAAACCTGAAAGGCAGACATCAGAGCTGGAAGAGAAACATGAGGGGAGGAGAGAAAAAATAGCAAGTCGTCTGCATAAGCCGCCACTTTGTATAAACAGGAAGAATGAGCAGCGCCTGAGATGTTCGGGTCGGCTCGAACCTGGCGGAGGAAGGGTTCAAGAGTCAGGACGAAAATGAGAGGCGAGAGGGGGCATCCTTGCCTAGTGCCATTTCGGATAGGGAAGGACTGGGACAATAAACCATTCACCCTAACCATCGCTGTAGGGAGAGAGTATAGAGCCATGATCCAACTCATCATGCAATTTCCAAGACCAATATGTAACAGGGTCTCTTCCATGAACCGCCAGTTGACCCTGTCGAAGGCTTTCTCAGCGTCAGTTGAAAGAAGCATGAGAGGAGAGCCCGATTGTTTAGCCCCATACATGAGGTTGATAGCTTTGGTAGTATTATCTCGAGCCTCACGGCCGGGTAAAAATCCAGCTTGATCCGCGTGAACAATATTTCCTAACAAGGGCGATAAACGCGTCGCAAGGATCTTGGCTAAAATTTTTAGGTCAACATTGATTAGCGAAATGGGGCGGTAGTTAGAGCACAGAAGAGGGTCCTTTCCGGGTTTGGGGATAACCGCTATGTGAGCACACAGGGAGTCACGACAAAGGGCCGAGCCATCGGTGAGAGAATTGAAAACTTTCAACAGTCTGGGGCGGAGTTCAGGGCCAAGTTTCTTATAGTATACCAAGGTAAGGCCGTCTGGGCCTGGGGCCTTACCCGTTGCCATACTGGAGATAGCTAAAGAAATTTCCTCTTCAACAATAGGAGATTCCAAAGCCGTCAATTCCTCTAGAGACCTCTTCGTCATCCTTAAAATAGTAAATTGCCCCTGGATTCACCCCGGGCACGATGAACATTATTAAGGGGTTAATTTGCTCAAATACATTGAATAAGTTGGCATTCATTACAGCTCATAGTCATTTTTGGGTAAGCCTGTATTATCCCTGCTCGCAGATTTTTGCCTCTGTCATCATATTATTGGCTTATCTCAAAGGCTTCTTTTAATCTTTCATTTGGAAAGGCCTTAGACAGAATTTCACTTTATTTTAGAAATGTCGACACTCCTTCCATAAATGTATTACAATGAGTACAATGTTGTGACTGGGACTTAAAGCGTTTTTGAGAAAATTGCATTTTTAGCGATTTGGTAATAATTTTGCCCCCTCTTATTAGCAGCATTGATTTTGTTGATAGGAAAGAACAACAGTGCGAAATCAAATCCCCTACACCATCTAAAAGTCCTACTTACATGAAGGGGGGCTGAGCTGCTGTACCCCAGCACAGTCACTACACAGTGTACAGAGCAATCTGCTTCCAGCAACATCCACTGTGTAGTTGAATGTAGAGGTGCCAGAACGCCACCAATTTAATATCTCATATGACATCACAGACACCTAGGAGTCTATAGGTAGGTGAGTGGCCCCACCAGTCAGTTGTCACTGCTGCCTTCCTGCTACTCACTAACATCAGTATCATGGCTCGCAGATACAGACGAAGCGCACCCAAGAGGAGTTGTACCAGGAGGAGGAGAGGACACAGAACAACCCAAAGAGGTAGAGTCATACTACTACTACCCTCATCATCAATTTTATCCAGAATCCAAAAGGTCATTTTAGGAAATTTGTCGCATCCATCCACAGTCCAAGCGGAGAAAGTCATTAGCTTATTATTACGTTTGTCTCTTTTACTTGGGACTGCATGTACACTGTCAACTACAAATCCAGCTCGTCTACATCTGTCATGTGACCTTTTCTTGTTATTTACAGGCAACAACGTTTCTACTATTACTATATAGTTATGGGATAGATGCACTGATCTCACTGCCGGCGATCACTGGTCACTCATGGACGCCGGTCAAGACCCTGCACTGGCCAATGACATCTGGACAGAAAACATACATGATGGATTCCTGATCTTCACTTGAGACCTTTGGTTGCCAATAAGCAGCGGATATAGCAATAAACAGCAGTAAAGCATTTCTAGTGTGTAGTGATTGTCATATATATATATATATATATATATATATATATATACTCCCAACTTTCAAAGGACAGAAAGAGGGATGTCAAATTTAGCTACACCCACTTCTATGTTGACTTAGCCCATTCTCATCCATTTTTCTGTGTGCCCCCACACAGCAGGGCCGCCGATAGGGCAGTACTACTGGTACTGGCGTCAGGGGCCCGGCCAAATTGAAAAATGGGGGGGGCCCGGTTTTGGCCCGCGACCGTGTGCCAGCCCCCTGGCGCCCGTAGCAGTCATTGTGTATGTCCTATTTCAACTCAGATCTGCATCCAGAGGACGCAGATCTGAGTTGAAGACATACGCGGCTGAAGCAAGGAGCTGTGTCAGCTCCTCGCTTCGCTGCCGCCGCTGCTACTGGCTTGTAGACGCGATGTGATCACATCGCGTCTAAAAGCCAGTAGCCGGCGGTAGCAGCGAAGCGAGGAGCTGACACAGGTCAGCTCCTCGCTTCAGCCATCGCGTCTACAAGCCAGTAGCCGGCGGCGAAGCGAGGAGCTGACACAGGTCAGCTCCTTGCTTCGCCGCTGTGCGCCTCTCTCGCTGTCACATATGCGGCTGAAGCGAGGAGCTGACCTGTGTCAGCTCCTCGCTTCGCCGCCTCCGCTACTGGCTTGTAGACGCGATGTTATGACGTCACATCGCGTCTATAACTGTGCGCCAGTGAGAGACAGGCGCGCAGAGAGCTGCGAGGCAACGAAGGAGAAGGTAAGTCAGTCAGTGTAATGTGGAACGTGAAACTGGGGGCAGATGAACGTGAGGACGGCATGACACTGGGGGCAGAGATGGAGGGACATGAATCTGGGGGCAGAGATGGAGAGGACGGCATGACAATGGGGGCAGAGATGGAGGGACATGAATATGGGGGCAGAGATGGAGAGGACGGCATGACAATGGGGGCAGAGATGGAGGGACATGAATATGGGGGCAGAGATGGAGGGGACATGAATATGGGGGCAGAGATGGAGAGGACGGCATGACAATGGGGGCAGAGATGGAGAGGACGGCATGACAATGGGGGCAGAGATGGAGGGGACATGAATATGGGGGCAGAGATGGAGAGGATGGCATGACAATGGGGGCAGAGATGGAGGGACATGAATATGGGGGCAGAGATGGAGGGGACATGAATATGGGGGCAGAGATGGAGAGGACAGCATGACAATGGGGGCAGAGATGGAGGGACATGAATATGGGAGCAGAGATGGAGGGGACATGAATCTGGGGGCAGAGATGGAGGGCATGAATCTGGGGGTAGAGATGGGGGACATGAAACAGGACAGAGATGGAGGGGACATGAAACTGGGGTCAGAGATGGAGGGGGGGACATGAAACTGGTGGCAGAAATGGATGGGCGAACATGAATCTGGGGGCAGAGATTGGGTGGGAGACATGAAACTGGGGGCAGATGAAGGGTGTATATGAAGCTGGGGGAGAGATAGAGGGGGGACATATAATGTACGGGTGACTGTAGGAGGATTATACTGTGTGCGGGCACATGAAAAATTAATGAGAATGGGTGGAGTCAACATAACAGTGGGTGGGGCTAAATTTGCCGCGCCGCACATTTTGTCCCTCTTTTGGTTCTTCAAAAGTTGGGAGGTATGGGTACAGGGGGCAGTGGAAAGATGTTAGAAGGTGGAGGGGAGTGGGGGGTGGGATTGTTGGGACATCAGGTGTGCGGCACTGTGGAGAGGGAACGTCTGGGGCAATAATATATAATATATAGGTTTTTAGCTGGAGAACTACAAAGCCGGGATACGTTGGTAACCAGTCACAATCAGCTCCCCACTTATCCCTGCACAGAGAACTGCAGGCCCCCCTTTTTTTTAATGGCCAGTTCTTCGTGCAGGGATAAGTTGACAGCTGATTCTGACTGGTTACCAACGTATCCCGGCAAGGGAGGCCAAAAACGCAATGTGAATAAGCCCTGAGGATTTATTAAGAGGCCTCTTATAAATGGTGTTGGCTCTCTATAGGCGCTGTCACACGTAGCAGATTATACCTGCAAATAGAATCTGATTAAGCCTTGTAATGCTGCTAAATAAAGGGAAATGTAATACAGAATGGGTATGTCGCAAATTAAAGTAGTTTTAAAATGGCGGTGGGGGGGGGCAGACACTTAGGCTGTATGGGGCCCCAAAATTCCTCATGGTGGCCCTGCCACACAGCATAATGCTCCTGCAGTCACCCTAACATTATATGCTTCATTCACCATTGTATTCAACTCATCTGCGTCCTCCAGAGTTGAAACCAGGACATACCTCTCACTGACCGGGACAGGACCCAGAATCCAGGACTGTCCCGCTGAATCCGATACAGTTGGGAGGTATGAATACCAGAACCACTTCTGATAGCAACCTTGTGGTCTCCCTTCAGTGAAGACCAAATCCCTATATGGGATTAGTGATGAAGACCAGGTGGGCAATTTAGATAATGCTCTTAGAAATGGTGACACAGTGGGGCAATTGCATCATTCCCTCTATGTCAGATAACTGATAATGAGGTGTACATCCAGCACAAGGCCCTTTCTTCCACCAAGCATGTGCCTCAAGCCCCAATCCACGCCTAGCCCATCATATTGTGTGAATGTGGGTGTGGCAGGGATTATAGATTTATCATCACTCACACCAGTTTTCTGAAGCGAGTTACAATGAAAATGTATGCCATTTCCTAACTACCGTAAATTTCCATTCTGGCGCAGGGAATGAAGAGACCACAGCATACAATACACCACTCTTAATGAATTTTCCCCATTGGGTCCAAAACCCACTGTCTATTACACCAAGACTGACACGGAAGTAGAAACAACAGGTGGATGACAAAAACACTAAGGAAAAATTTTAACAGATTTTATTTTCTGCAGTTTTCTGGAAAGGTAGTCACAATAAATCTGGACTCTGTATGGCTTCAGAAAATCTATTATGAATCACACAATCCTAAAAATGAGCCAGATTATATGTAATCTCCCCCTTCAAGCCCCCCGCCTCCATACAAAGTTTCCTGTATAGCAAGATGAGTCTGTGCCCATCTGTGAACAGTCTGGTCACAGGGTACGGCTGACTACGTGAGCGGCTTCGATAATGTTATGGACAGGACGCTGAACCCTCTTGTCAGTAACAGGAACTTGTGGGGCAACTTTCTGGGACAGGTTGCTGCGGTTGTTGAGTATTAGTAGAGGGTTCTGTTGGGTGAGAACTTCATCGCTTACAGAGATGCCATCCAGGTACTGTTTCAGCAAAATGCGCAGTTTCTGGTTATCTTGAGAAAGGACCACTTTCTCACGATCAAGTGCCCAGCGTTCAAGGAGAACCTTGTTGTACCTTTTCCAAAATTGGTCCAGTGCAGTGTAGTCCAGCATTAACTGAAGGAGAAAGGTGAAAAAAGAAAGAAACGTATTACTCTACACCAGCCTATACTAATACGGCTTCATGTCAATCTACAGAAGGGAGTACTGTCTGTTCTAGGGCTCATATAATTTACTGAAAATAGTTTTTGGACCCTGGAGTCAAGGAGGCATTAGCTATATGTGGCTGAAGATACATTCATGTTTAGAAAGAACAAGCTGCTCACATTAAGAATCATTAAGGAGCTATGTTGTCAGAGCAACAAGCATAGACCCATCCATATGTAAACTCAGCACAGCTAGTGGACTTTCTGCTTCAATTATGTCTATAGGGAAACCGCCTGTGTTTCCATAGATATAACTGACATGCCATGATTTCCAAAACCATAACAGTTTTGGAAATCGCAGTGTTATTTCCCACTAAGTGGGGAAGGGATTCGCTGGAATGTCATCCACTTAGCTGTGACTTTACGCCAAGTGGGACCCCGGCCTTTTACAGTTTTCTAGTAGATGTCTTGAAGAAATACAAGTATTAAATGGGAGAACCCTGCTGGAAGGAATCACATTAAAATAGCAGGAGGAGGACTAGAATGGCTGACAGATTGACAATTCTATTTTTTCTAGAAAGGTGTAAACAAAGATGAGCTAAAATGGAAAAATTAAAGAAAAAGTATAGAGTCAGCAAAAGCAGCCAGGTCGTATCTGCCTCAAAATCCTGGCCAAAAAGATGGCTCCCATTGAAATCAATGGGAGGCAGCCAGTTCTTTTTCTGGGAGCCGTTTGTTCCGGCTCCCAGAAAAAAGAATGGACATCCATTCATTGTACAGTTTATTAAATGGTGCTTTTATAAAGTACAATTTGTACTGCAAAAAATACGTCAATGGGAAATTAAAAAATTGATGGTTCTTTGAATGGGGAATGAAATCACAGAAACGCAAAAACAAAAACTGGTCCACTTCTGAAAGAGTTAAGTGAAACTGATTGTTGTGCTAAAGATTGCACAGTCAGATAGTTCAAATTACACATAATACTCACAAATAGTTTGTTATGTGAAAAAAAATAGTGTCCCTTTAAGTGCCGATAAGAGCGGCAGAGGCAGCAGAGCAAATGGACGTGCTCCCACTATTAGCCCCTTTTGATGTTCACTCAGATCCTCTGTAATAATTGATATATCATTGATTCTCTCTAGTAGGGGGGTTATCCTACATTATGTACTATAAACTAGTTATTAAACATGGAAGCTTTGTACAATGTGGTGCCCACATCCACTCACCTGTGCCAGCTGCTCAGAAGGCTTCTCCATGCTGGCTCTCTCAGCCTCCTCCCTTTCTGTATCACTTAAGGAAGATACATAAAACGGTAACACTTTCTCCTCCTCAGTTTCCAGTTTACGACACATTTCTGCCAATCGGAGAATCTGTTCTCCCTGCACACACAACCAACAATAACACCTTACTTCATACTGCTATTCTAGCGTTCAGAAATTAAAAGGGTTTTCCGGGCAAAAAATAATTTTTCAAAAAAGTTCTATTAGTGCTATTAATAGGTTAATAAGTGCAACCAAATACTTTAACCGTGTTTTGAGTGATTTCTGGGATTCTCTGGGAGCTCCTGGCATCTTCTGCATTTGTTTACATGGGTAGCTTCCTGTTGTGTTTTCCTACAACTACCATGATGCATTGAACTTCACTCAGAGCTGGCTATCTCCCCCTCCCTTTCCCACTCAAACCCTCTCCCTGTTTCCCTAGCTAGCCGCCCACTACTAGCTCTTCCTAACCAATGTCACCAATACTAACCCACCCCCCTCCCCAGCCCATTATACTTACCTGTCTTTGGGGCAGGACCTTCACTTGTTCTGAGTAGCCAACACCTGCTTAATGTCTGCTGACCGCTCACGCCTGTGTAATAGAGTCAGCATGCGTAGACGGCGCAGACATGAAGAAGAGGAACAGCTAGTCCCCCAGAAGGAAGTGATGTCCCGTGTCTAGAAGATCGGGATCAGAAGAAAGGTAAGTATGATGGGGTGGGGGTGGTTAGTATAGATGACGTTCCATTTCTGGGAAATGGAAAGTCACCAGAAAATCTGAAAATGTCCCTGGGGCGGTCACACTGCCCTCTCAATGTAAATATAGCTTTTTTGTATACTAAATAATTTAGAAGGTAAGCGAGAGAAGGGTGTTTAGGTTAGAGAAGAAATAACATTTTATCTCCGACAACTTCTTTAACATGTAATGCTTAGGAGAGTTTACATGAAACGTTAGAAACATTTTATTCTTTGCTATGTAATCGGTACCTGATGTTACAGACCCCAAGCTTGCACATATAGTGTTCCTTGTAATTCTGTTCTGTAAGTTCTGCCATGTTACATGAACATGTGGAGTCAAATCACCACTGCATCAATGTCCATTCATAGCAATGCCAACTGATAGTGAATATTGATGTGAATGGTGATTTGTAATCCCATAAAATGTCCCTATAATAACATTACACCAGTAAAATGCAGAACATGAAGTGTTAGGGGGTGTTCACACATGTAAATATACCTGTTGCGGTTATTTTTGGATTGTGCTGACCAATATGCACATACTGATACCTAATATGTTTATTTCTTTGGTTTACAATATTTATTTATTTAAATGGAAAAGGGTTTTTATGATTTGTTTTTAGTATTTATTTTTTATACGTTAAAACTTTTTTGTTTCCCTTTTAATTATTAGTTTTTTTACTGTCCCTTGAGGGGACTTGACCCTGGGACTACGTGATCCTCTTACCTCTATAATAGGATAAGGCAGCCAGGAGGTTTTGGACTTCTGACTGCCATAGCAATCCCTTGAGACCCTGCAATCTAACCATGGGGAACCCAAGTGGTCTCCTGATCACCAGATGGCATGATGGCTATTGATCATGGCATCTGAGGGGTTAAGCTACGACAGTCAAAGCATTTTTCAAATCCTGTATAACACAGATGTTCTTGGAAATGCTGGGGGTCCCATCAGTTGGATTCCCACCAATCAGAAATTTAGGGATCAGAGATAAATCATTTTCGTGGCATAACCACTTTAACTATTTCTTCTGGGACACTTTTGGTGCTTTGACATTATTGTCCAAGGCTCCTAACAACCTTCAAGTGCATTATTATGCGTTTTCTGCATCATTATTTTCTGCAATGGTAGGCTAAGATTAAAAGAATTCTCACTCACATTGTTGGGACTGTAAAACATTGTATTTTTTCCACTGTTTTTCTGTAAAGGCCAAAAATGCTGCATTTTCACATTGTGAGGCCTCAATGTAAAAAGTATCATCTTATTTATGGCATATGGCCATAAATGGATGATAGATGCATCCTGTCTCTGGAACCTGCACCTACAGTCCTATGAAAAAGTTTGGGCACCCCTATTAATCTTAATCATTTTTAGTTCTAAATATTTTGGTATTTGCAGCAGCCATTTCAGTTTGATATATCTAATAACTGATGGACACAGTAATATTTCAGGATTGAAATGAGGTTTATTGTACTAACAGAAAATGTGCAATATGCATTAAACCAAAATTTGACCGGTGCAAAAGTATGGGCACCTCAACAGAAAAGTGACATTAATATTTAGTAGATCCTCCTTTTGCAAAGATAACAGCCTCTAGTCGCTTCCTGTAGCTTTTAATCAGTTCCTGGATCCTGGATAAAGGTATTTTGGACAAACAATTCAAGTTCAGTTAAGTTAGATGGTCGCCGAGCATGGACAGCCCGCTTCAAATCATCCCACAGATGTTCAATGATATTCAGGTCTGGGGACTGGGATGGCCATTCCAGAACATTGTAATTGTTCCTCTGCATGAATGCCTGAGGATTTGGAGCGGTGTTTTGGATCATTGTCTTGCTGAAATATCCATCCCCGGCGTAACTTCAACTTCGTCACTGATTCTTGAACATTATTCTCAAGAATCTGCTGATACTGAGTGGAATCCATGCGACTCTCAACTTTAACAAGATTCCCGATGCCGGCATTGGCCACACAGCCCCAAAGCATGATGGAACCTCCACCAAATCTTACAGTGGGTAGCATGTGTTTTTCTTGGAATGCTGTTTCTTTTTGGACGCCATGCATAACGCCTTTTTTTATAACCAAACAACTCAATTTTTGTTTCCAAAATGAAGCTGCCTTGTCCAAATGTGCTTTTTCATACCTCTGGCAACTCTATTTGTGGCGTACGTGCAGAAACGGCTTCTTTCTCATCACTCTCCCATACAGCTTCTATTTGTGCAAAGTGCGCTGTATAGTTGACCGATGCACAGTGACACCATCTGCAGCAAGATGATGCTGCAGCTCTTTGGAGGTGGTCTGTGGATTGTCCTTCACTGTTCTCACCATTCTTCTTCTCTGCCTTTCTGATATTTTTCTTGGCCTGCCACTTCTGGGCTTAACAAGAACTGTCCCTGTGGTCTTCCATTTCCTTACTATGTTCCTCACAGTGGAAACTGACAGGTTAAATCTCTGAGACAACTTTTTGTATCCTTCCCCTGAACAACTATGTTGAACAATCTTTGTTTTCAGATCATTTGAGAGTTGTTTTGAGTAGCCCATGATGCCACTCTTCAGAGGAGATTCAAATAGTAGAACAACTTGCAATTGGCCACCTTAAATACCTTTTCTTATGATTGGATACATCTGGCTATGAAGTTCAAAGCTCACTGAGGTTACAAAACCAATTTTGTGCTTCAGTAAGTCAGTAAAAAGTAGTTAGGGGAATTCAAATCAATAAAATGATAAGGGTGCCCATACTTTTGCACTGGTCAAATTTTGGTTTAATGCATATTGCACATTTTCTGTTAGTACAATAAACCTCATTTCAATCCTGAAATATTACTGTGTCCATCAGTTATTAGATATATCAAACTGAAATGGCTGTTGCAAACACCAAAATATTTAGAACAAAAAATGATTAAGAATAATAGGGGTGCCCAAACTTTTTCATAGGACTGTATATTTAATACGAGGAAACCCTCCATTTTTACTGGTGTTATGGATGTAGAGGATGCTGGTAGTGGCTGAACACACCTATTGTGCAGGGCAGTGGTTTCATAAGAACACAAACATGTCCCTGCTTGAGAGTACAACAAGTCATTGTACACTACACAATTGCTGAAATATCAAGATGATATCAATATTAGCATTAATCCCTGCAAGTGCAAAGCCTACAGAGGCAAAGAAGACTAGAGCTAGGTTCACACAGCAGAATTTGAAGAGGAATTTAAGGCAGGCAGTCTTCCACCTCAGATTCTTCTCCAAATTTTGGCCCTGTATAAGGCTTTGTTCCCATGGAGTAATGCACCACCCATTCAGACACGTGTACACGTGTCAGAGTGTGAGCGCTCAAAACAGATCCCGTTCACTTCAATGTGTGCCAGCTCACACGCGCTACACATTGAAATCAATAGGTTAAAAAGCCTCCCATTGATTTCAATGTGTAGTGCCCGTAAGCCGAAACACATTGAAGTGAACGGGATCTGTTTTGAGCGCTTACACTCTAACACATGTACACTAGAGATGAGCGAACACTATTCGGATCAGCCGATCCGAACAGCACGCTCCCATAGAAATGATTGGAAGCACCTGTGACGCCGGCCGCCGGCAAAGTCAGCGTCACAGGTGCTTCCATTCATTTCTATGGGAGCGTGCTGTTCGGATCGGCTGATCCGAACAGTGTTTGCTCATCTCTAGTGTACACGTGTCTAAATGCACGGCGCGTTACTCCGTGGGAACAGAGCCTTACCCACTTTTTACCACAGGTTTACTGGCTGATTAGCCTCAGAAACAATGGGGAGCAGTATTAGTCTTGTGCCGTAGGTTCTGTGGCAGACTCAGCAGTGTAATCTGGGGGAAGATCAAGTGGGATGCTTCTTTTTCAGCGTCCTGAAAAAAACATGAATTTGTCCTTGCCTTCTACTGAAAACAAAGGGAGGTAGATTCTGGCCAGTATTTGGATCTTAAATTAGTGGCAGGGTCTGTCTCAAAGTTAGCAGCAAACTCCTCCATGAGAATGTCCCCTAGCGGTACAACATGATCTTTACTTAAAGCTTCTTCAGGATATCTGTTTTCTAAAGTCCAACTACCGAGAAAGTCCTGTGTCTTGAGAAATGAACAGATTCAGCTAGGAAGTTCAAAGCTGGATGCTGACTGGTTATGGCCATGGTCAGAAACTATTGGGCTAGTTCACATGGGGACATGGAGGCTGATTTTGACAGATGATTTCGCTTCAAAATCAGTACAATGGAGCCCTATATGAACAGCTAGCTTTTTTTTCTGCTAGCTTTTTTTTCTGCTAGCTTATTTTTCTGCTAGCATTTTGTTTCTGCTAGCAGAAAAAGAAGCAACATGACCTTACTTCAGGTGTTTTCAGCCTGAAGAAATCAATGGGAGTCTATGGGGCGCTGAAAAAAAATCCTTGCTGATTTTGATCGCTTTGGCAAAAAAAGCGACTGGAACAGTGAGGCTTTTTTATGTCACATTTTATGAAGTCACATCCCAGAGGAGTGGTCCTGGTGTTGGCTTCTTCCTGCAGCCATTTTGTGAAAAAGAACATCAGATTCCATGCCATTTTTTTTACATTTTTTGATATTAAAAAGCAGTCAGCTCTGAAAGAAAGCTGTCAGCTCTGTTCTGTCCGAGTTGTGAGCTAAATTCTCCTTAGGCATTATCCCAAAATTGAAACTTATCCTCCATCCAAATAATAAGTTCTGTCTGGTCTGTGGGGCACTGACGACTGGGACCCCACTAATCACAAGAATAGGGCTCCCACATACAGCAGAAGACAGGCATGCCCACTATTGCTTGATTCAACCTCTACTCGACTACTCTACCTCGACTTCTGACGGTAGCCGAGCGCTGTACTTGACTATCTTTTGTAGTACCATATACTTTGGAACAACAGAGTACGAGTTTACCCACCATACTTTGGCTCAGATATACGCTTTGTAAATGTTACTTTTAGTACTGTCACCAGTTTATGTATACTTGTAAATGTCCAGATCTTATAAATATGTATATCCATATTTGTGAATGAGGCAATACCTTCTCTATAACTTTGTTCAGTTGCTTGAGCGCAGCATTGCTCTGCACGGTCAGGGTGGTGAGGCGACTATGTTCTGCAGCTCTTGCTTGGTTCATCTGGTTTTTAAGCTTCTGGAATTGCTTGTGCACCACTTCTTTATCCTCCCGTAGTTGCCGGTTCTGCTCATCACTTTCACGAGCATGAGTTGCAATTTTATTCCTTAAAGATGTTATGGTTTCCTACACAAAAGAAGTGATCAGTCCTTTCATCATTCAGCTATATACCAGATATGGAAGGTTATTTCATTTCAGCAATATCTTGTACATTATTTCAGATTATTATTCCAGGCTATATAGTATGTGATTGCAATAAAAGAAAATTGTTAGCTTTTGTGACAACTTCAATCCCTGTATCAGGCATGATCTATATTATACATAGAATTTTGTTAAATCTTCTACTTCGATAAATATATATATATATATATATATATATATATATATATATGTAAACAAAATATACCTGTCTATATAATGTTACTCACATAAGTTACCTTAGCCCAGTGTATGTGTTCCATACAGTTACAGTCCGCATGGAGTTCCCCCGGAGGGAATACAATTGCAGTTTCAAGCACTGTGCTGTAAAAGCACACGGACCTCATAGACTATAATGGGGTCCGTGTGCTTGTCGCATACTGCCCGCATGAATCATTGTGTAATGTATCCATGGCTAGCATTCAATTGCCTACTGGGTTACATGACATGCAGTGTATTAGCTAGGTCACCACACACCATGGGGTAACTAAGTAGGACTGACAGCTGAGTAATGATTTTTATTCTGGTCATTACAATAACAAATAATAATAACTACTTTACTGAGTACATACTTACCGTACCAAGCTTTAGCTTGAAAAATCAGGGCATTTAAGTTCTGCCCCGAGTCTACCTGTAAACATCTGTAAATTTGCCAGGATTGCCAATCCTGGCAAGTTGGGGGACTTTTGGCAGCTTAAGTTAGTGTCTACGTACTTGCATAACATGGCTGCTGAGCCCTAGATGGTTTACAAAATGGCTGCATGTTTTTAGATGATTTGTAACATGGCTGCCTCTCAGTATGTGATGATCTAAACAAATTAATTGTTAAAAAAAACACATAGAGGAACCAAGGGAGAAAAATGTATGAGATGCCTTTGCACAGGCTGAAAGAGATCACTGACCATATCTGTAAGACCTGGTAGACACCTGGACAGTGTTAAAGATGTTATCACCACCCCAAAAACTTCTCTCCTCAATCAGCCAACATGGGACCTGCAGGTCATCATTAGTCGGGAGGATGTATCATCATCAGCTGTCCGAAAAGTGATAACCTGCATGTCCTGCTTTGAAAAGAGTTGTAGATTAGAAAAACACGCCTGCTTTCCTCTAAAAACAGAACGACTCTTGTCCACAAACTGCAGTATCACAGCTCAAATCTATTCACGTGAATGAGGCTAAGCTGCAAGAACACATACAGCCCATGGACAGTAGTGGTGCAATTTTCTGGAAAACAGTAGCCTTAGACCTCACGCACATGGCTGACTGTGAATCCGATGTAGGGCAGAGTTTGCAGCAGAACACAGTCAGGTGACATTCGAGTGCACTCTGTGATGCACTTACCACTATGGGGGCTTCCAATCCATTCTGTTCTGATAACACAAAGCAGAATGGACCACCGAATGCCCCCTCAGATTGCACAATTGCATGTGTGCATGAAGCTTAGTGAGTCAGTACTGTGCAAACCTGTCTGATTCTGAATAAAAGGCTATATTATCATCTGCTCTTAGAAACATCAATTCATGGAATAATCATATTAATTTTTATTAGGATTAGGATGAATATCAAGTTACCTGAATCTTCTGCAGCTTTTTCATCTGGTAAGCAATTTCTTCAGCGCTTTTTTCATCTTTTGCTTTTAACGTTTCAAATGCAATTTTTCGGTCCTCTGTGGCATTTGTGTAGTTCTTCAAGGCTTGCTGGAACTGTTTCCACAGGTCCTCCACTGTTCCCTCCAGAGTTACTCGAAGGGAATGTTTCTCCTCTAAACTCTGTCAAATCCAGAATAAGCAGCAATTAAATGATACAGGACTGATATAAAACATGTAAGGAGGGCAAAAGGGATTACATTTACAACGAAAGACCAAGATAAGAATGCTCAGTCTATGGAAGCTCGGGTAAGTGAATGTATATACTGTATATACATTTCCAAATCACACAAATGTCAGTTTACCAACAATTTAAGGCTGAGGCCCCACGTTGCGGAAATGCAGCATTTCTTGTTGAAGATTTTGCTGCGTTTTTTGAGCCAAATTAAAGAGAAGCTTGAAAATGAATAACAAATATAAAGGAAGCTTTTAGACATTTACCTTCTGTTTAAACCAACTTTTGATTTTGTTTAAAAAAAAAAAAAAATGCAACAAAATTTGCAACAAAAAACACTGGGTTTCCACAACATGGGGCCTCATACCTATGTAATACACTGAAAATTCAGTATGAATGCAGAAACATGGAGTACCGTAGTTGACGTCTTCCAGTGTAAGGTTAATACTCCATGTAGTGAAACACAGCTAAAACTGCTATAGGAAAAAAAAAACCTCGAAAATCATTGTGTTGTATATCTCAGTGTTTTCCATTGAGTTTTTGCTGCATTTTTCTTCCCTATTAAATATACAGGGAAAACACTTGTGATTCTGCAGCTAATATTAGCATACTGCATTATATAAAACGCAGCTTTCTCATTCTTGTGTGAATAATCTCATTTATTTTGTTGGTCCTATAAAAAAATCTGGTGCTTCTCCATCAAAGTAGGAACGGTTTGGGACTGGGTCATCTACTAGATGACAACAGAATTATAAGTACAGTTTACACCTGCCATTTTTGCTGCTAGTTTTAGTAGGTTTTTGTTTAGATCACTTTAAAAAAAAAACAAAACAAAACAAAAAAAAAAACAATCATCAAAGCCCAAAATAGCATGTGTGTACGTAGGCGTGTTCGCACTGCAGCTTTGATGCCACATAGTTTTGCAGTTTTAGACCAGCGGCCCACGTTGCAAAAACACAGCATTTTGGCCGTGGCGGAAACGTTGTGGCAAAAAAACTGTGTTTTACAATACTTGCAAAGAGGATGGGATTCTGGGTAATACAATGCACATGTGGCTGGAAAAAAAAAGAAGAAAATCTGAATGTGACTTATACCTATGGAAACGCTGGGGTTTTCTGTATACATATAATAGGGGCAGAAAGTTCATCCTGAGACTCATCTGTTCTTGAACTGACAATTACATGATGTCTATGGCCGCTGTAGTCCAGTAAATAGGAAGAACCCCTGAACTTACCTTGTTCTTGATCTCATCCCTCATGCTCTGAAATTCTTGTTTAGCTTCAGTCTCGCTTTCAAGAGTATTTTGTTCCATAGCCAGCATCACATTCTGTAGATATGACAATTCCTTCCCGCTCTGCTCAATGATCATCTTTCTGTTATTTGTAACAAAGAAGAGGCAAGCACATTCAGCACATCTCAGGCTCAGAATCAGGAAAAAATAATAGAACTTTCTTCCACAAGAAACCTCAAGAGCTCCTATCGGATGAACTGTCCCACTTTCAGGCCAGGGCTACAATGGACAGACGCACTGCAGAATTTCATTCAGGAATTAAGGTGGTTTTTACCAAAGCTCTTTTGCACGTTTCACTACCGCCACCCCATCCAGTTTTTACCATCTGTACTGCAAAGGGTGGAAGACGCAGAAGAAAACCACAACAATAACTTTCTTCTTACAGGTTTTAGTCACAGCATGTGGGTAAGAGCTGTTAACGGGATCACTGGAAAACCTCCAGACCCCAGAGTATAATAAGTGGAGGACCAGGGTAGATGAGGAAACATAAAAAACAGTGTTACTCACCTCTCCTGGGCTCTGGCATGTTCTGGTTGACGTCACATGGTGTTACAATGCTTTCATCTATGTGTGACGCCACATGACGCTGAGCCAGAAGCACCAAAGAGACTTCAGAGTATAATAACAGTTTTGGTTTGGCCTTGTTCTGTCCAAACGAAACTGCCGGTCAAGACGAATCTCGCAGGTGTCGCCCAAAACTTAATCATACTGTAAAAGTGACATGGTTTAAAAGGGGCGTGACCTAAATGATCGCTATTAATCATAATCAAGGTAAAATGTCTGATTAATTGCAATTCTGATTTAGGTCATAATCGCCCAGTCCTACTGAGGGCAGTGACTGGCTGTATAGTCGCATGAGACTCTGTACTACCAACCTGACCAGTGCTGCCACCAGATGGAAGGGGAGATGAAATGCCTGAAAATAGGACTGGGGGTTGCTGATTATACGTTTCATTTTATTGTACTCCGTTAATGGCCCCTCCTGGATTTTTCAGTGATCCCTTTCAATCTCATCCACAATGATGTTATTGATCACAATAGTTCAGATGCCAACAATTTTGTGGTAACTAACCTATGTGATCACAGAGTGTGTAGCCCTGGCCTAAGATGGAAAAAATTACAAATTTCAAAATGTCATTGTAATTTGGAGTTGCACCCACAATAATAATTATTACGTTTTATAGAGCAGCAACTTATATTGGGATAATAGAGCATACATTTATTTCAGTACTGTGATTGTACATAGTTTGTACATTCAGTACATAGATTGTACTGAATAGACTTCTCCCAAGCTGCACCACTCCTCTGGAATGCTCTACCCCGGACAATCAGATTAACTCCCAATTTCTACAGTTTCAAACGCAAACTAAAGACACATCTTTTCAGACAAGCCTATCACAATTTCTAACGTAAACCTGATATGATGTTATCTCATGCTAACTTTATAGGTCCAAGCTCCATCTACATGTTAACCACTTCCGGTCCGCCCATAGACTATATACGTCTGGGAAGTGGTTGCCTTGTTCTGACAGGACGTACCTGTACGTCCAGTCAGAACACAGCAGCTGCATGGAGATCGTGCAGCTGCTTTCACTAGGAGCCGGCTGTAACTTCAGCCGGAGCTCCCAGAGAGAAGACAGAGAAGACTTATTCCCTTCCCTGCCATCTCGATCGCTGTGTATACAGCGCTCAATGAGCACTGTATACACGGCTATGGACGCTGCCATAATTCAGCTGCCCTCTGACCCGGCAGACCGTGATCCGCTGGGAGCAGAGTCTTGCGAAAGCTGCTGGGTCCTACAAGACCCCAGATCAGCTCAGTAAGCTGTATATACAGCATTCAGGAGGCTGGATTTCTCCTGCAACTGGGGTTAAATGTAGCAGCCCCAGTTATAGGAGAAATCAGCCTCCAGTACAAAAAAAATAAGTGAGAAGATGTCCCCAAAGGTCTCTTATCACCTTATGGGGACACAATCTGGAAAAAAAATAAAATAAAAATATAATAAAAAAGTTTTTTAAAAATGTAAATAAAATAATAATAAAAAATAATACACTAATAAAACGCTGTTATTAAAGGTTATAGCCCCACCCCTGACGACACCATACAAAATAAAAATTACCGTAACGGAGAGTAAAAACTATTTTATAAAGTTTTTCAGTGACACTTTGTGTTATTAAATAAAAATAAATAAATAAATTGAAAACCAGACACAGTTTCCCTCCTATTATGTTTATATTTTCCTGGATATAAAAAAAATTAAAACACATTTGAAAATAAAAATAACATAAAAATAAAGCCCTATGTGTCCCCGAAAAAAGACGCAAAAATTAGTTGACTGAGACATACGAGAAAAATTTTACAGACCTTAAAACCGCACATACAAAATAAACCTAAAATGTGTCTGGTCCTGGACCACAAATTGGCCCGGTACTGAAGTGGTTACAGGACACGACTGTTGACGGCTCATAAAGTCTTATGTTTATGTAATGACAGTCACCTCTATTACAAAAGTGTCTGACCTCTGCATAAGCAATGCCGCCCCTGCTACCTCTTGTGTCACCCCCTCTACCTCATAGATTGTAAGCTCTTGCGAGCAGGGCCCTCAGTCCCATTGTGTGAATCGACTTTCTTTGTAATGTATCTTTCTGTCTGTATTTGAACCCTACAAATTGTACAGCGCTGCGGAATATGTTGGCGCTATATAAATAAAATTTATTATTTTTTATTATTATTATTATTGTTATTATTGTAAGCTCTTGTGAGCAGGGCTCTCAGTCCCATTGTGTGAAGTGACTATTTGTAATGTATCTTTTTGTCTGTGCTTGAACCCTACAAATTGTACAGCGCTGCGGAATATGTTGGCGCTATATAAATAAAATGTATTATTATTATTATTATTATTATTATTACAGTGCTGGGCTTGATATTCATTGAAGAGGCCACAACACTTATCGAAATGCTGATATCTTCAAATGGCCGATTGGTGGAGGTCCTGGGTGTTGCACCCCACCAATCTGATACTGATGACTAGAGATGAGCGAACACTAAAATGTTCGAGGTTCGAAATTCGATTCGAACAGCCGCTCACTGTTCGAGTGTTCGAATGGGTTTCGAACCCCATTATAGTCTATGGGGAACATAAACTCGTTAAGGGGGAAACCCAAATTCGTGTCTGGAGGGTCACCAAGTCCACTATGACACCCCAGGAAATGATACCAACACCCTGGAATGACACTGGGACAGCAGGGGAAGCATGTCTGGGGGCATAAAAGTCACTTTATTTCATGGAAATCCCTGTCAGTTTGCGATTTTCGCAAGCTAACTTTTCCCCATAGAAATGCATTGGCCAGTGCTGATTGGCCAGAGTACGGAACTCGACCAATCAGCGCTGGCTCTGCTGGAGGAGGCGGAGTCTAAGATCGCTCCACACCAGTCTCCATTCAGGTCCGACCTTAGACTCCGCCTCCTCCAGCAGAGCCAGCGCTGATTGGCCGAATTCTGTACTCTGGCCAATCAGCGCTGGCCAATGCATTCTATTAGCCCGATGAAGTAGAGCTGAATGTGTGTGCTAAGCACACACATTCAGCACTGCTTCATCACGCCAATACAATGCATTAGCCAGTGCTGATTGGCCAGAGTACGGAATTCGGCCAATCAGCGCTGGCTCTGCTGGAGGAGGCGGAGTCTAAGATCGCTCCACACCAGTCTCCATTCAGGTCCGACCTTAGACTCCGCCTCCTCCAGCAGAGCCAGCGCTGATTGGCCGAATTCCGTACTCTGGCCAATCAGCACTGGCTAATGCATTGTATTGGCGTGATGAAGCAGTGCTGAATGTGTGTGCTTAGCACACACATTCAGCTCTACTTCATCGGGCTAATAGAATGCATTGGCCAATCAGCGCTGGCCAATGCATTCTATTAGCGTGAACTGAGTTTGCACAGGGGTTCTAGTGCACCCTCGGCTCTGCTACATCAGATTGCTACATCTGATGTAGCAGTGCCGAGTGTGCATCAGATGTGTAGTTGAGCAAAACTGACTCAGCACTGCTAAGTCTCTGCATTCGCATAGGAATGCATTGGCCAGCCTTCGGCCTATCAGCGCTGGCTCTGCCGGAGGAGGCGGAGTCTAAGGTCGGACCTGAATGGAGACTGGTGTGGAGCGATCTTAGACTCCGCCTCCTCCAGCAGAGCCAGCGCTGATTGGTCGAGTTCCGTACTCTGGCCAATCAGCACTGGCTAATGCATTGTATTGGCGTGATGAAGCAGTGCTGAATGTGTGTGCTTAGCACACACATTCAGCTCTACTTCATCGGGCTAATAGAATGCATTGGCCAGCGCTGATTGGCCGAATTCCGTACTCTGGCCAATCAGCACTGGCTAATGCATTGTATTGGCGTGATGAAGCAGTGCTGAATGAGTGTGCTTAGCACACACATTCAGCTCTACTTCATCAGGCTAATAGAATACATTGGCCAATCAGCGCTGGCCAATGCATTCTATTAGCTTGATGAAGCAGAGTGTGCACAAGGGTTCAAGCGCACCCTCGGCTCTGATGTAGCAGAGCTGAGGGTGCACAAGGGTTCAAGTGTACCCTCGGCTCTCCTACATCAGAGCCGAGGGTGCGCTTGAACCCTTGTGCAGCCTCGGCTCTGCTACATCAGAGCCGAGGGTGCGCTTGAACCCTTGTGCACACTCTGCTTCATCAAGCTAATAGAATGCATTGGCCAGCGCTGATTGGCCAGAGTACGGAATTCGGCCAATCAGCGCTGGCCAATGCATCCCTATGGGAAAAAGTTTATCTCACAAAAATCACAATTACACACCCGATAGAGCCCCAAAAAGTTATTTTTAATAACATTCCCCCCTAAATAAAGGTTATCCCTAGCTATCCCTGCCTGTACAGCTATCCCTGTCTCTTAGTCACAAAGTTCACATTCTCATATGACCCGGATTTGAAATCCACTATTCGTCTAAAATGGAGGTCACCTAATTTCGGCAGCCAATGACTTTTTCCAATTTTTTTCAATGCTCCCGGTGTCGTAGTTCCTGTCCCACCTCCCCTGCGCTGTTATTGGTGCAAAAAAGGCGCCAGGGAAGGTGGGAGGGGAATCGAATTTTGGCGCACTTTACCACGCGGTGTTCGATTCGATTCGAACATGGCGAACACCCTGATATCCGATCGAACATGTGTTCGATAGAACACTGTTCGCTCATCTCTACTGATGACCCATCTTAAGGATAGGTCATCCAGAAAATGCCTTCAATGCTTCAGCTCATTCATATTCCAAAAAATACCAAGACACTGCTTCACCACTAGGTGTCAGCACTTACCTACACTTTAGCACTGGCTTAGCACAAAAAGATGAGTTTGCAAAATCAATATTTAATGTCTAAGAATGTAAATGCTTTAAGAAAACGGAAATCCCAAATGACTTTAGTAGTCCTATAGCAGGAAATGCAATGCAATACTTAGCCTTCTTCTTGAACCAAACTAATCAATATTGCAGAACAATCTTCAGTACATCTTAGTGTACAATACCTAAATTCTGGGAAGCTATATCATCAAATTTCAATGAATGAACAAAGGCTTATCTTATTCATATACTGTGAAAGAAAAACTGATCAACTCTGCAGCACGTCAGTTCACACCTTTAAAATACGTAGAGAAATCTATCTACATTATGCACAAAATCTGTAACACAAAACGCACAATTTGCTGCTACGAATTTCGGGCAGATAAGCTGCAAACTTTCTGCAGTGGAAAATTCTCAGGGTTGGTTCACAATAGCATATGTATTCCGACCGGTTAGAGTCCACATGCAGACCGCCCAGACAGAATACAATCACAATTGCAAGCACTGTGCTGTAAAAAGCAAAAGGACCCCATAGAGTATAATGGGTCCGTGTGCTTGCCGTGCACTGTCCGCACGAATCATTCAGTGTATATGTCTCATCTGGACCTACACTAAGGTCTTATGCACCCGACAATGACATTTTTGACAGATTAACAGCCATTAAATACTGATGTACATGTCCATTTTTATCAGCTGTTTTACATTTATTTTGCTTCTGTTTGTTTTCGATGGCCAAGTGTCATCCGTTTTGCCACAGTTTTTAACTGTCAGTGAAAAAAACTGATGAATTTTCATTTCGTATTCAATCCAACCCACTGATACATTTTTAACAGACGTGAAACGGATGTCAACACATTTTACATCAGTTAAAAACGGTTCCATTGATTTCTATTGTGTCTGGGTGTCCGTGAAAATGGACTAAGATAGAGAAAGTTTTTTTGATGCCTGTTCATTGACATGTGAATTGACACATTGAAATCAATGTGTTCTCAAACCATAAATATGTCCTAAGGCTGAGTTCACACAGGGTATTTTGGTCAGGATTGTGAGGCCGTATCCGCCTCAAAATCCTGACCAAAAAGACGACTCCCATTGAAATCAATGGGAGCCAGTCAGTTTTTTTTTTTCCTGGAGCGTTTGTTCCGGCTCCCGGAAAAAAAGAAACGACATGCTCATTCTTCAGGCGGAGTCGCCTCGCTAATCTGCCTGAAGACACTCCCTCCTCCTGACTAGGCCAATTCATTTGGGTCTAATCTAGAGCGGAGTGCACGACTGGATACCCATATTTTGGACCAAAACCTGAGGCGGCCTCCACATCAAATTCCGGTCCAAAATACCCCGGGCTAACACTTTGAAATGCTAAATGCTGACTGAAGTAGGGAGGGAGTATAGGGGTATATGGTTCTGTTAAGCCACAAAAGCTGCAGTCGGCATACTAACCTCTCAGTATCAAATTCTTTCTGTATAGTCTCCAGCTCCTGTTGATATTCCTCCTGCAGTAGGTCAAGGCGTTCTCTCTGTAGTTCCAATAACTGGTCAATGTTCTGCAGATGACTGCGCAAGGCATGTGTGTACTGCTCTTCTGCTTCATCGATGTCTTTTATTAGAGACTGGAAGCACATTTCATAATTTATGATAATTCCCTATTTATATACAAAGATATATACCACAGCACTGTGTGGTGAATTAATGTACATTGATTCATTTAAGCATACACACTGAGGTCTACATCACAGCTAGACAGCTACCTTAAAACAACCTTCTAACCAATAATTGAAATTTCACTATATACCACCAATGTGTAATGAACATCCCTATCATCTCTAGAGCTCAGACCTCAGTCCTCCTAACAGCAGAGAGACCAAATAGCATATCAGGCTCCAAACCTACAGCATTGATTGCTTGGGAATGGTGGGGGCTAGAGAAAAAATTCCAGCTATGCCAGAATCAGTGCAGCTATTAATTGATGTAAAGACCTGGACTTAGAGGTGGTGGAAGGTGACAAATAAAAAACTTGTAACCTATGCTCTGATGCCTCCTAGTGCTGCCCAGTCCTACTGCGGCCTAAGGAAAGTGACACAGGACCTCACAGCTTGTGACGACTTCTGGCAAGAGAAGGTAGCAGAGAAGTAGGCCCAGACCACACTGGGAGGCACTGGAGCCTCTGGGGACAGCTGAGTATGGTTTATTTATTTTTTCAACTTTCCTGGCCTGAAAAAAAAAAAAAAATATCCTGGACAACCTCTGTAAAGCCTCGTTAACATCTGCGTTTGGATTCCGTCCGGGGGAGTCCGCATGAGGACCCCCTCGAATGGAATACCAAATGCAACTGCAAGTGGTGTGCCAGTAAAAGCACATGGACCCCATAGATTATAATGGGGTCTGTGTGCTTGCCGCCAGATCTCCACAGGGATCATGCGGACAGGAAAGTAGTTCACAATCTACTTTACTGTCCCCATGATTCGTGTGGGCAGCACGTGGCCAGCACATGGACCCCATTATAATTTATACGTTCGGGGGGTCCCCATGCGGACTCTTTGAGTGGAATACCAAATGCAGATGTGAACGAAGGGTAAGCTGTGGAGTTGAGAGTGTTTTCTCTATAAAATGAATAGGTGAAGAAAAAACTGAGAGGAAAATATGTTTTTTTTTTCTGCAGCATGTTTCACTTTGTCGGACTGTAGCCTAAAGGCCTCTTAAGGCTTCACAGTGCCATATGCTCTGCTCTTTTTATGGTATATGCTCTTTGGATAAACAAACTGTGTGAAAATGCTACATGTAAAAATAAGGGCATGTTCACACTGCGTATTTTGGGACAGATTTATCTGCTCCATAAAATGCCCTGTGGAATCCACAATAGAAAGCCGCCACTGAGGCTCTGGTCCTGCCATGTGGCCAGGCACCCTGGTTTTAGCCATAATTACACTAGAGGCAGAAAGTCCACAGAGGAAAACTCTGCAGGCTTTTTGTAAAAAACACTCTGGAAAATACACTTTGCTTATCCGCAGCACTCTTTTCCGCAGCGTTTTTTTTGCAGTGATTGGCTATGTGGAACATACCCAAAGTGAGGGAGATATATGGAAAATGAGACTAGAGTCTTTGTTTTCTGTGCTATAGCAACAATGTGTGCGGGATAAATATTATTGACAGAACATAAAACAATAAAAAATACAATTGTGTTTTCCTTGTCTCTGACCATCGCACTCTATTAAAAAACCTAAATACCAATATATTAGCTCCAATTTGAAATAAGGAATGTGTCCTGCAAAAAAACTAAAGGAAATCTGTTAAAGAAAGTTTCCCATTATTCATTGGAGTCTTTCAGACAACCCTAATAAATAATTTCTAAGCCATGCTGTTCACACATCCACTGCTCATATACATTTGGGCTGCTGCTTGGTAACAGATGATGTTGCTGGCGGGTGACAATGCCTGATCTGCAAGCTCTTGTGGAGATCGAGACCTATTAGTCACATAGAAGAGAAGTACTGATAATGCATACGCATACACACGCATACACACTGCCAGCACTTGTGTTCCCAGCTGTCAGCTACAACCCAGTGCTGGATTCTGCATTATTTCATGCACACAAGAGAGGGCCTGAGGGAGGCGCCAGCATTGGACCTTTCCTGTATTATTTATGATTCAGTCAACCCTATGTGATACCTGCCTAGCTGCAGACTAACCTGATAGTATACAACATTGTAATACGATGAGGCCAGCTGTACCACGATCAATTGCATGAACAGTGAATATCAGGTTCACACCTTGATGACATTGTCCTTGCAGTCCACGACTCTTTCAAACGTCTGATGGAGAATCTCTATATCCTTGCGCAGCTCCTTGGCCTTCACCTCTCGCAATACGGCACGCCACTGCACATTCAGCTTGTTCAGATTCATTTTACTGCTTTGTTCTTCTTTAGCAAGTTTGTCCTAAACAGAGGCATTATCATACATGTTTATCTGAAAAAAGTACAATGGTCACATGTCCATGATATAAAATAAAATTAACAGACACCAGGCAGTCACAAGATGCGCCAAATTGGTTACTTTTTGCCCCTATTATACCTATAAGGAAAACATCAAGGTTTCTGCAGGTATAATTGACACACTGCGATTTACAGAAATTGCGTGCATTTGTGAAAACTCAATGTGTGGATGGGATTAGCCAGATACTTTGCAGATACTGTAAAACGCTGCTTTTAGGGGCAGGAGGGCCCCACATTGTTTAAATGCAGTGATTTGGTAGATACCACGGTGCAGACATGCCGCAATTTCTATAACCGGCGCAGTTTTGGAAATTGCATCATGTCAATTATATCTACAGAAACGCCGGTGGTTTCCCCATAGATATAACTGTAGCAGAAAGTCCATGGAGGAAAACTCTGCAAACTTTCTGTTTACAGCGCTGCAGGAAGAACCACAATGCGTTGCCGCCGCGGTTTTTCCTGAAGGGCTTTTTGGCTGTGAGACTTCCCGTGGGGCCTTATCCTGAGGCTAAGGCCACACGTTGAAGAAATGCAGATTTTTTGGTTGCAGATTTTGCTGTGGTTTTTTAGAGCCAAAGCAAAGATTGGCTACAAAAGGAATGGAAACTATAAAGGAAGCACTTATACTTCTACCTTCTGCTCAATCCACTGGCACCGATAGCTGTTCACCTGGTGCACAGATTGTGAAAGCTGGCAGTGCGCTGAATTCAGCGCATTGTCAGCTTTCTAGCGGTGTATGATACCGCATGTACCCCAAGTGATGAAAGGTCCTCTTTAAAGTAGACACCTGCAGCATTATCAGAATGCCACTTGGTACTGTATACGAACAGGCACCTTCATGCAAATTTGATTTAAAGTGAATGTTTTATGAAAAATGCAAATAAATGTATATTAGTTGTTAAAAGTGGAAACCAAACAAAAAATTATATGCACCAAACCTCCTTAAAATAAGAGTTCAACATGTTCAGAGTTCATTGATATCACTAAGGCCTACACCCGCATGCACGAGTCTTCAGAAAATCGCTAGAACTGGAAGGAACAAAAATCTGCTTTGAAGTGGGGGGGGGGGGCAAAAAAAAAAAAAATCTGCTTTGAAGCTGGAAATGTTAAAAAAGTGTCATCCTATAAAATGTAGGGATTACACACCGTGAAAAGCAAGTGAACCGCTAAACCCTACATGCAACTTTGTGACAAACACAAATAATTTATTGAAAAAATGCACTAAAGCAAATATCTGCACCTAAAACTCATGTTCAATCTCAGATTCATATACCAAATACATTTAAAATAATAGCTTAGGGTGTAGACAATGTATATATATACTATATGTGCCGCAAACATCAACTACAACAAGAGCTCAGATTCCCAAAAACAGTAATACAGAAGACAAGCAGGATTTAGCTGTTATTCACTAATATGTTAAAAATCTATACTGCATCTAGCAAACTGTGATTGTGATACCAAAATCTAACTTTTTTAAGATTGCACAGCATACTGTATATAAAACCACAATTTAATAGTTCATATATACAACCACCTTCATGCAACGTTGCAGCAAACAGAGATTACAAGCAAAAATTGCACAAAAAAATTTGCCACTAAAGTGCCGGCTCGAGCAATCCCTTTCTGCAAACAAAATGTACTGTCCAAAAAACTGCAAGATGTGAGGAGTTCATACATACCACACATGTATATATTTACAGGGATGGGTGTTAAAGAAATGCCAAAATCGCAGAAATGCGCCATCCCATTTTGTGCATGAAAATTAAATAGGACTTTACATAAAAATGTTATTTTATATCCCCCTATAGGCGGTTACATCTATGGAGAAGGAGGACATCACAAGAGCACAAACAAATGAGGTTACAGGGGGGTGCACGATGGCTTGAGGAACGCCCAGGGTGCACAGAGAGGTACATTTGCATATTGGTTTTACCGATATGTAAAAAAAAAAAACGGGGGGTCTTTTCAAAAATAAAGTACCAGCACCTGAATAGCTTTTTTAAAGGCTATTCAGGCATATCACTATCTAAAATCACGTTTTCCAAATGATAGAGCCCCTTTAAACAGGTGACAGGCAGGAGTGCCAGGAGTAGGACCTTCACCAATCTAATTTTGATGGTCTAAGAATAGATTTAATTATAGAGTATCAAGTGTAACCCCTTCCTGTACAGCAGCAACACTTTGCGTTAAGCATATAGTAATAGTACGGCACTGTCATGTCGGAGGTCCAAGAGCTGTGCCTAATTCATGACATCAAGGTCCCGGCTGTATTAGGCTCCATTCAGATCATTGTTTTTACATCCGTTTAGTACATCCATTTAGGATAAATTAAATTTAGTATACTGTCTGTATACTGTATAAAAAAAAAAAACACAGAATCAGATCCGGTTTTTTTAACATTGATGTCTGTAAACGAATGACCATTTTTTGCATCTGTTAAAGAGATGAGGTAAAAGGATATATACAATTTGATCTCAATAGAAACTAAAGCTACATTCACATGGAGGTGCAAAACAGCTATGAAAAACGTCCAATTTTCATGGTCATCTTTTGTCCAAGGGGCACCCATTTTCAAGGATCTCCCATACATTTGAGTGTATGGAGGGTTCATGAAAATGGACAAAAATGAGACATGACCTATATTTTGACTGTGTGTGAATAGCCCCCATTCACTTGAATTGAATCCAATGTAGTCATGTGACGTCCATTAAAAAACCCAGACATTATACAGCCATTATTCACTGTCGTGTAAATATATCTTTATACAGCTGGGACCCGGGAAAAGCTGTATAACAAAAAACACTCAGACTGTGGCCGCTTAATCCCTCAGACGTCATCAATAGCGATGACGGCATCTGGGTGATTAGGGGGTTAGACCCCTCTTCCCTTTTCAGCCCTCAGATTCCCCACGAAGAGACCCCCCTTCCTGTATAGAAGTATTGCAGCAAACTGTACAGTGGATTAAGAGATTCCAGGCTCAAGTCCCATTATGGGATAGTAAAAATATTTTTTAAAAATGCCTGCAAACCGCAAAAGTGCGGCTTTAACTATGCAAATACCCCCTTGGTTGTTCCCCTGCCCTTAACGTATCCTTGATGTATAATTCCAATGGGTGAGTACCTTTAGAAACTGCATCAGCATATCTTCTTTCTTTTTATTCTGCTCTTCTTCTGCCATCATCTTCTGTTGCATATAGAGTAACCTCTCCTCTTCAGTCATCCGGCTTAACTTGCCAGACTTTTTTCCACCTTTCTTCGGCATGTTGGTGTTATCTGCAAGAAAAAAGTAAAAAGCCTTTGATTATTAGTATGAAAGAATGAAATAAAAGCAATATAAACAGAACCTTCTTAGTCAGGTACACTGGTGGAGGCTGAAAAATCCTCGGAAATGGTGCTCAACTCTGAAATCTCTACTCAGTCTGTCTTGGTCTCCCAAGATGGACTGCAGCTCACAAATGTATCAGATTTAAAGTAACTACAGATGTCTATGGAAAAGGGAGGTATAAGCAGAAGCAGAGTTAGAAAGAAGGAGAGACAAGTGGAAGAGAGGCTGTCAGAACCAAGTAGCAAGTTTACTCCAATTGCTTAAAGAGACCTTTCACCACCTCCAAGTCCAGTTCTTTCCATCATTTAATAGGTCCTGATTCAGGCACAATTTATTCCTCTTTGCTGCAACTCCTGTCTCGTGACCAAAGATCACTGTGTCGCTCTGGCACTACTTCACTCATGTTAGTGAATGAATTTGCATTGCGATCCTGAGGATGCCATGACTGCAATGGGAGTTGCAGCCAAAATCACCATGTAGGCCTAGTCTTATGCAACCGAATCTCATAGTTTCTCCATGTGCAGTGTATAATAGACATTACAGTATTTAGTCTCCGCCCATCAGCTTGGGAACAACTAAGTAAACTGCTACAAAAATGGAGAACACAAGGGATAAATCATGGTCAGAAATAATGTTATTACTCATATATACACACTGTACTATTGATCTATGTAAAGTTTGATGAAAGGGTTAACTATATAAAGAGGACCTGACACTTTCCTGATTGGTCTATATTACTAAGTACTTGTATTCTTCATGAAATAACAATTCCATAGCATTGTTTGTTACAATTCTTTGTTGTGCTGTTCCTCTGTTATTCCTCCTAGAAATGGATGAATAAATGGACAACTAGGTATTACCCCTTGGGAGTGTCATTACATAGTCTGACACTATCCTATCAATAGTGACAGTGACACACCCATTTGACAATTAATTGTTGCTTTATTCATAAGTATTCAGCACATTGCAACGTTACAAGTAAATATGCCCAAGAATTGCTATTTCATGGGGAATATAGTGGTACATATCCTATTAATATTATAAATGTGAAAGTTTGTGAGTTTGGATGTTTGTGGGTTTGTGTGTTTGGATGTTTGGATGTTTGTTCCTCAATCACGCAAAACCCACTAGACCGATTTGGCTGAAATTTTCCACAAACATAGATAATACACTCGATTGCGCAATAGGCTACTTTTCATCACAACAGCGCACATACGTTTGTGCCAGGACCCCCACAAAACCCAAACTCACACCACCATCTCTGCAATCTCACACACTTTGGACCATAGCAAGCCACAAAATTCATATTGCCCTCTGCAGCCTAGCCCCTAACCCCACACAATCTCATACACATATACTTTACCACTTTGCCCCTCCCCTTAACGATACTCCAGGAGGCTCTCTTTAACGCTCCGGAGCAGCCATGTTTGCTGACCCCCACCGCTCTGACAATCCGCGACACCGCCCACCCATGTCAATACCCCTAGGAAGTCTAATAAATGGAAAAAAAAAAGTTTAAAAAAAAGTAAAAAAAAATATAAAAACAAATAAAAAGGATTAAAAATTCAAATCACCCCCCTTTCCCTAGAACACATATAAAAGTAGTTAAAAACTGTGAAACACATACATAATAGGTATCCCCGTGTCCGAAATCGCCCGCTCTACAAAGCTATAGAAATATTTTTCCTGTTCGGTAAATGCCGTAGCGGGAAAAATGGTCAAAAGTGCCAAACCGCCGTTTTTTCACTCTTTTGATTCTGATAAAAATTTGAATAAAAAGTGATCAAAGCAATAACATTTCCCGAAAATGGTAGAACTAAAACGTACACCCGACCCCGCAAAAAAAGACGCCCTATACATCCCCGTACACGCACGTATAAAAAAGTTACGGCTGTCGGAATATGACGACTTTTCCAAAAAAAATGTTTTAACAGAGTTTTGGATTTTTTTAAGGGGTCAAAATGTAAATAAAACCATATAAATTTGGTATCCCCGGAATCGTAACGAAACACAGAATACAGGGGACATGTCATTTTGGTTGCACAGTGAACGCCGTAAAACCAAAGCCCCTAAGAAAGTCGCAGAAATGCATTTTTTTGTCAAATCCACCCCATTCAGAATTTTTTCCCTGCTTCCCAGTACATTATATAGAATAAATAATGGCGGCATCATGAAGAAAAATTTGTCCCAGAACAATTAAGACCTCATATGGCTCTGGGAGCGGAGAAATAAAAAAGTTATGGGGTTTAGAAGGAGGGGAGTCAAAAATGAAAAACCAAAATCAAAAAATGCCATCGACGGGAAGGGGTTAACTTCAAATACTTCTGTCCCAAAGTCACTATGTAAAGTTTCTCACAACACCGTATATATAGCAGCTCAAATACAAAGTAACTTCAACACAAAAGTCTCACGTATTCTCTGAATTACAGCAAAAACAAGATACAAAGTTACATTTCATATCCCATACCTTATACACAGTACGAAAACCTTACCCACGCCTGTATATACCCACTTCTACAATCACCGCAGACGAAGTCACGGGTACCAGCTAGTAAAATATATATTTTCCCTGGGATCAGATTATTAATAGGTCATCGATATTAGATGGGTGAGGGTTAAATTCTCGGCACCCCTGCTGATAGGTTGTTTCATGGTGCTGCAGCCTCTTCAGTGTTGACCTTGGTCCCTCTGTCTGCTACTGTACATATAGTAGATGCCATGCTGTGTATTATAAGGTGAGGCCATTCAAGCAAGCAAGACAAAGCTGTAACACCTTGCACCACCACTATTGAGGCTGAGGCCCCACGGGCCAGAAACGCTCCGATTTAGTCACGGCAGAAACGCCATGGGAAAAATTGCAGCGTTTTACAGTACTTGCAAAGTGGAAGGGATTCATGCGAATCCCATGCCCACTTTACGGAATGAAACTGTTGCGGTTTTGAAAATCACAGCATGTCAATTATATCTACGGAAACGCCGGCAGCTTTCCCATAGATATAATTGTAACAGAAAGTCTGCGGAGGAAAACTCTGTGAACTTTCTGTTCAAAGCACAGGCAGGAAGAACTGCAATGCATTCACGCCACGATTGTTCCCGCAGCGGTTCCGGCCCGTGGGGCCTTAGCCTAAAAGAGTTTTGCAGGCAAATCGTCTTGATGACCATTGCTTAGGATAGTTGATCTGTATCAGATTGGTAGGGGTTTGACTGACAGCAGCCCTAAGGAATAGCTTATATCATTAAACACGTTGCTTTTAAGACATAGTGCACAGAATTAGAAGCAGAGAGCTCCGCCCACTGTGTAGTGACAGGTGATGGTTACTGCAGCTCCGGTCCCAGTTCAAATCCATAGATGTAGAGCTGCAATAACCACTAACTGCCACTAAACAGTGGATGGAGCTGTCTGCTCCTAGGTCTTATACCTGCGCTGCGGCTACTGATATCAGCTGATAGGGATCTGACATACAGCACTTCTACCTATCAATCTAGTACTGCTAACTGATCCTAAGCAGAGGCCATCAAAAATGTTTGGCTGGAAACCGTCTTTATGTAGACAGCATGCAGATGGATGGAGCCTCCCAAGTAAGCCCTGCCAAAGTCCCTTCAAAGTTGGACTGGTCTGATATTAATGGCTCCTTCTTGGAATAGGCAATTCAATGCTGGAAAAATAAACCTTTAAGGATGAGGTTATTGATTCTATTACAGGATCAGTGTACACAAAATAACTAGATATGTGGATTCAAAATCATTTGGAAAGTTGCTTTATTTTACTAAATATGCATTGAAGCAACAATACTAATAAGACTAGTAAGATCTAATGCCATCTACTTCACATGGATTTCAAGGGGTCGCTCACCAATCAGTGTTTATGCATATAATAATAATGCTAATAACCTTATTTATATAGCGCCAACATATTCCGTGGCAGTTTACAAATCAGACGGCACATAAACAGACATTAAAATGTGACAAAGAGATAAACATATCAAACAATAGGAGTGAGGGCCCTGCCTGCAAGTGCTTACATTCTATGAGGAGAGAGGGGGACACAGGAGGTCAGAGGGCTTGCTTGGTACAATGGTCCAGTCATCTAGTCATAAATAATGTCATACAACTGAAGCTGTATGAGCCCGTCACTACCTAGTATCTGTGAATATACATACAGTGGCGTAACTACCGTAGAGGCAGCGGAGGCAGCTGCCACAGGGCCCGGGCCATTAGGGGGCCCGGTGACAGCCGCTACTGCTGCGTTGTTTTTTTTTGTTTTGTTTTTTTTAATAGGCCGTTACGGACCCCATTTACTTGCCGATCCTGGCTGGGCCGGGGCCCCACAAATACTATCATTATACTCGGGGTTCTTTGCAGACCCCCGAGTATAATGATCGGCGGACCGGGAGAGGTAAGAGAACGTAAAAAACACTGTTACTTACCTCTCCACGATCCTGCCAGGCCTTCGTCCTACTTGTCTGACGTCTCTGACGTCACATGAACCCGGCCTGCTTCCCGGGTCATGTGACGTCCGACGTCATAGAAGAAGGACAGCAGCGAAGAAGACAGCGTAGGAGCCGGGGACAGGTAAGAAACAGTAATTTTTTATGTTTTTATTCCCCCGGGTCTGAAAAGACCCCAGAGTATAATAATTGTTTATGGGTGTCCACTATGGGCTATAATACTGTGTGCAAGGGCCACTAAGGGACATAATACTGTGTGCAGGGGACACTATGGGGCATAATACTGTGTGCAGGGGCCACTAAGGGACATAATACTGTGTGCAGGGGCCACTAAGGGACATAATACTGTGTGCAGGGGCCACTAAGGGACATAATACTGTGTGCAGGGGCCACTAAGGGACATAATACTGTGTGCAGGGGCCACTAATAATGGACATAATACTGTGTGCAGGGACCACTAAGGGACATAATAGAGTGCGGAGGAGGGGATTGGTCGAGGTCTTCGGCGTCGGTGTCGGTTGGGGGGGGGGGCATGTCAAAAGTTCACCACGGGGCCCCATAGGATACAAATCTAAGGTCATTGGAAGACCGGAGAGGACGGTTAGGGCGGTAGACAGTGATGATGGAGGAGATGTAGGAGGTGCAGCGCTATGGAGGGCTTATGAGTGAGTGTGGTAAATTTATATTGTATTCTGTGGTGGATGGGCAACCAGTGCAGCGACTGGCACAAGGTGGATACATCTGTGTACCGGTTTGACAGAAAGATGAGTCTAGTGGCTGCATTCAGGACAGATTGTAGGGGAAAGAGTTTAGTAAGAGGAAGTCCAAATACAAGAGAATTAGTCAAGAAGAGAGAGAATCAGAGGGGCAATAAAGGGTTTCTGATGATTCCAGTGAGAAAAGGGCAAATTCTATACTATTTCTAGGAACTCCACTGCCCAGACCCCCATAGATTTCTAGTACGGGGGTGTTAATGTCCATCATTCCTCCTGATCACTGTGGTTAGGACATGTGTATCAATGCCCCATAAACCTGCCAGGAGATGAAACAAGGGGGGGGTTCAGGAACCTTATACACTGGATCATTGGGGGTTAAGCAGAGGTACCCCTAGTTATATCACAACTAGATGGATAGTGGAGGCTGGGGACTGAAGTAATAAATAAAACTTCTCAGACGTCACAGTGAGTATATACATGTACACACAAACACACACAGAAGTATACAAAACAATTCAGACAGCACATCCCAATGTGAACAGGTACAAGGTAATGTGGTAAAATTCACCAACATCATAAAGCGCAGCAAAAGGCATATAAGGAACAGAGACGGAAACAGCATTACTGCTTAGTGGCACATATAGAGGAACTGACATGGCCTATAGACTAAATATATATATATATATATATATATATATATATATATATGTACGTACTGTACATACACTATACAGGCTCTATAGCATGGGGCACATATATAACAGGGTCAGGCATGAGCTCATAGGGACTAGTTCACAACTGACCTATCTGTATAACAGGTCCATGGGCGTCTCTCACACAGTTATGGCTCAGGCATCCTCACACATGCCAGCAGTACCGCAGTATTATGTGACTGCACCTGAGGCCCCTCAGCGGGCACCGACTACACACCATCTCCCCTCATACCTGACATGACTGACAGTGGCACCGACTACACACCATCTCCCCTCATACCTGACATGACTGAGAGTGGCACCGACTACACACCATCTCCCCTCATACCTGACATGACTGACAGTGGCACCGACTACACACCATCTCCCCTCATACCTGACATGACTGACAGTGGCACCGACTACACACCATCTCCCCTCATACCTGACATGACTGACAGTGGCACCGACTACACACCATCTCCCCTCATACCTGACATGATTGAGAGTGACACCGACTACACACCATCTCCCCTCATACCTGACATGACTGACAGTGGCACCGACTACACACCATCTCCCCTCATACCTGACATGACTGAGAGTGACACCGACTACACACCATCTCCCCTCATACCTGACATGACTGAGAGTGGCACCGACTACACACCATCTCCCCTCATACCTGACATGACTGAGAGTGGCACCGACTACACACCATCTCCCCTCATACCTGACATGACTGAGAGTGACACCGACTACACACCATCTCCCCTCATACCTGACATGACTGAGAGTGGCACCGACTACACACCATTCTCCCCTCATACCTGACATGACTGACAGTGACACCGACTACACACCATTCTCCCCTCATACCTGACATGACTGACAGTGACACCGACTACACACCATCTCCCCTCATACCTGACATGACTGAGAGTGGCACCGACTACACACCATCTCCCCTCATACCTGACATGACTGAGAGTGACACCGACTACACACCATCTCCCCTCATACCTGACATGACTGACAGTGACACCGACTACACACCATCTCCCCTCATACCTGACATGACTGACAGTGACACCGACTACACACCATCTCCCCTCATACCTGACATGACTGACAGTGACACCGACTACACACCATCTCCCCTCATACCTGACATGACTGACAGTGACACCGACTACACACCATCTCCCCTCATACCTGACATGACTGAGAGTGGCACCGACTACACACCATCTCCCCTCATACCTGACATGACTGACAGTGGCACCGACTACACACCATCTCCCCTCATACCTGACATGACTGAGAGTGACACCGACTACACACCATCTCCCCTCATACCTGACATGACTGACAGTGGCACCGACTACACACCATCTCCCCTCATACCTGACATGACTGACAGTGGCACCGACTACACACCATCTCCCCTCATACCTGACATGACTGAGAGTGGCACCGACTACACACCATCTCCCCTCATACCTGACATGACTGAGAGTGACACCGACTACACACCATCTCCCCTCATACCTGACATGACTGAGAGTGACACCGACTACACACCATCTCCCCTCATACCTGACATGACTGACAGTGACACCGACTACACACCATCTCCCCTCATACCTGACATGACTGACAGTGACACCAACTACACACCATCTCCCCTCATACCTGACATGACTGAGAGTGACACCGACTACACACCATCTCCCCTCATACCTGACATGACTGACAGTGACACCGACTACACACCATCTCCCCTCATACCTGACATGACTGAGAGTGACACCAACTACACACCATCTCCCCTCATCCCTGACATGACTGACAGTGACACCGACTACACACCATCTCCCCTCATACCTGACATGACTGACAGTGACACCGACTACACACCATCTCCCCTCATACCTGACATGACTGACAGTGACACCGACTACACACCATCTCCCCTCATACCTGACATGACTGACAGTGGCACCGACTACACACCATCTCCCCTCATACCTGACATGACTGACAGTGACACCGACTACACACCATCTCCCCTCATACATGACATGACTGAGAGTGACACCGACTACACACCATCTCCCCTCATACCTGACATGACTGACAGTGGCACCGACTACACACCATCTCCCCTCATACCTGACATGACTGAGAGTGACACCGACTACACACCATCTCCCCTCATACCTGACATGACTGAGAGTGACACCGACTACACACCATCTCCCCTCATACCTGACATGACTGACAGTGACACCGACTACACACCATCTCCCCTCATACCTGATATGACTGACAGTGGCACCGACTACACACCATCTCCCCTCATACCTGACATGACTGAGAGTGACACCGACTACACACCATCTCCCCTCATACCTGACATGACTGAGAGTGGCACCGACTACACACCATCTCCCCTCATACCTGACATGACTGACTGGCACCGACTACACACCATCTCCCCTCATACCTGACATGACTGACAGTGACACCGACTACACACCATCTCCCCTCATACCTGACATGACTGACAGTGGCACCGACTACACACCATCTCCCCTCATACCTGACATGACTGACAGTGACACCGACTGCACACCATCTCCCCTCATACCTGACATGACTGACAGTGACACCGACTACACACCATCTCCCCTCATACCTGACATGACTGAGAGTGACAACCGACTACACACCATCTCCCCTCATACCTGACATGACTGACAGTGGCACCGACTACACACCATCTCCCCTCATACCTGACATGACTGAGAGTGACACCAACTACACACCATCTCCCCTCATACCTGACATGACTGACAGTGGCACCGACTACACACCATCTCCCCTCATACCTGACATGACTGAGAGTGACACCGACTACACACCATCTCCCCTCATACCTGACATGACTGAGAGTGACACCGACTACACACCATCTCCCCTCATACCTGACATGACTGACAGTGGCACCGACTACACACCATCTCCCCTCATACCTGACATGACTGACAGTGACACCGACTACACACCATCTCCCCTCATACCTGACATGACTGACAGTGGCACCGACTACACACCATCTCCCCTCATACCTGACATGACTGAGAGTGACACCGACTACACACCATCTCCCCTCATACCTGACATGACTGACGGTGACACCGACTACACACCATCTCCCCTCATACCTGACATGACTGACAGTGGCACCGACTACACACCATCTCCCCTCATACCTGACATGACTGAGAGTGACACCGACTACACACCATCTCCCCTCATACCTGACATGACTGAGAGTGACACCGACTACACACCATCTCGCCTCATACCTGACATGACTGACAGTGACACCGACTACACACCATCTCCCCTCATACCTGACATGACTGAGAGTGACACCGACTACACACCATCTCCCCTCATACCTGACATGACTGAGAGTGACACCGACTACACACCATCTCCCCTCATACCTGACATGACTGACAGTGGCACCGACTACACACCATCTCCCCTCATACCTGACATGACTGACAGTGACACCGACTACACACCATCTCCCCTCATACCTGACATGACTGAGAGTGACACCGACTACACACCATCTCCCCTCATACCTGACATGACTGACAGTGACACCGACTACACACCATCTCCCCTCATACCTGACATGACTGACAGTGGCACCGACTACACACCATCTCCCCTCATACCTGACATGACTGACAGTGACACCGACTACACACCATCTCCCCTCATACCTGACATGACTGACAGTGACACCGACTACACACCATCTCCCCTCATACCTGACATGACTGACAGTGACACCGACTACACACCATCTCCCCTCATACCTGACATGACTGACAGTGACACCGACTACACACCATCTCCCCTCATACCTGACATGACTGAGTGACACCGACTACACACCATCTCCCCTCATACCTGACATGACTGAGAGTGACACCGACTACACACCATCTCCCCTCATACCTGACATGACTGAGAGTGACACCGACTACACACCATCTCCCCTCATACCTGACATGACTGACAGTGACACCGACTACACACCATCTCCCCTCATACCTGACATGACTGAGAGTGACACCGACTACACACCATCTCCCCTCATACCTGACATGACTGACAGTGGCACCGACTACACACCATCTCCCCTCATACCTGACATGACTGACAGTGACACCGACTACACACCATCTCCCCTCATACCTGACATGACTGAGAGTGACACCGACTACACACCATCTCCCCTCATACCTGACATGACTGACAGTGGCACCGACTACACACCATCTCCCCTCATACCTGACATGACTGACAGTGACACCGACTACACACCATCTCCCCTCATACCTGACATGACTGAGAGTGACACCGACTACACACCATCTCCCCTCATACCTGACATGACTGACAGTGACACCGACTACACACCATCTCCCCTCATACCTGACATGACTGACAGTGACACCGACTACACACCATCTCCCCTCATACCTGACATGACTGACAGTGACTCCGACTACACACCATCTCCCCTCATACCTGACATGACTGAGTGACACCGACTACACACCATCTCCCCTCATACCTGACATGACTGAGAGTGACACCGACTACACACCATCTCCCCTCATACCTGACATGACTGACAGTGACACCGACTACACACCATCTCCCCTCATACCTGACATGACTGACAGTGACACCGACTACACACCATCTCCCCTCATACCTGACATGACTGACAGTGACACCGACTACACACCATCTCCCCTCATACCTGACATGACTGACAGTGGCACCGACTACACACCATCTCCCCTCATACCTGACATGACTGACAGTGACACCGACTACACACCATCTCCCCTCATACATGACATGACTGAGAGTGACACCGACTACACACCATCTCCCCTCATACCTGACATGACTGACAGTGGCACCGACTACACACCATCTCCCCTCATACCTGACATGACTGAGAGTGACACCGACTACACACCATCTCCCCTCATACCTGACATGACTGAGAGTGACACCGACTACACACCATCTCCCCTCATACCTGACATGACTGACAGTGACACCGACTACACACCATCTCCCCTCATACCTGATATGACTGACAGTGGCACCGACTACACACCATCTCCCCTCATACCTGACATGACTGAGAGTGACACCGACTACACACCATCTCCCCTCATACCTGACATGACTGAGAGTGGCACCGACTACACACCATCTCCCCTCATACCTGACATGACTGACTGGCACCGACTACACACCATCTCCCCTCATACCTGACATGACTGACAGTGACACCGACTACACACCATCTCCCCTCATACCTGACATGACTGACAGTGGCACCGACTACACACCATCTCCCCTCATACCTGACATGACTGACAGTGACACCGACTGCACACCATCTCCCCTCATACCTGACATGACTGACAGTGACACCGACTACACACCATCTCCCCTCATACCTGACATGACTGAGAGTGACACCGACTACACACCATCTCCCCTCATACCTGACATGACTGACAGTGGCACCGACTACACACCATCTCCCCTCATACCTGACATGACTGAGAGTGACACCGACTACACACCATCTCCCCTCATACCTGACATGACTGACAGTGGCACCGACTACACACCATCTCCCCTCATACCTGACATGACTGAGAGTGACACCGACTACACACCATCTCCCCTCATACCTGACATGACTGAGAGTGACACCGACTACACACCATCTCCCCTCATACCTGACATGACTGACAGTGGCACCGACTACACACCATCTCCCCTCATACCTGACATGACTGACAGTGACACCGACTACACACCATCTCCCCTCATACCTGACATGACTGACAGTGGACACCGACTACACACCATCTCCCCTCATACCTGACATGACTGAGAGTGACACCGACTACACACCATCTCCCCTCATACCTGACATGACTGACGGTGACACCGACTACACACCATCTCCCCTCATACCTGACATGACTGACAGTGGCACCGACTACACACCATCTCCCCTCATACCTGACATGACTGAGAGTGACACCGACTACACACCATCTCCCCTCATACCTGACATGACTGAGAGTGACACCGACTACACACCATCTCGCCTCATACCTGACATGACTGACAGTGACACCGACTACACACCATCTCCCCTCATACCTGACATGACTGAGAGTGACACCGACTACACACCATCTCCCCTCATACCTGACATGACTGAGAGTGACACCGACTACACACCATCTCCCCTCATACCTGACATGACTGACAGTGGACACCGACTACACACCATCTCCCCTCATACCTGACATGACTGACAGTGACACCGACTACACACCATCTCCCCTCATACCTGACATGACTGAGAGTGACACCGACTACACACCATCTCCCCTCATACCTGACATGACTGACAGTGACACCGACTACACACCATCTCCCCTCATACCTGACATGACTGACAGTGGCACCGACTACACACCATCTCCCCTCATACCTGACATGACTGACAGTGACACCGACTACACACCATCTCCCCTCATACCTGACATGACTGACAGTGACACCGACTACACACCATCTCCCCTCATACCTGACATGACTGACAGTGACACCGACTACACACCATCTCCCCTCATACCTGACATGACTGACAGTGACACCGACTACACACCATCTCCCCTCATACCTGACATGACTGACAGTGACACCGACTACACACCATCTCCCCTCATACCTGACATGACTGACAGTGACACCGACTACACACCATCTCCCCTCATACCTGACATGACTGAGAGTGACACCGACTACACACCATCTCCCCTCATACCTGACATGACTGACAGTGACACCGACTACACACCATCTCCCCTCATACCTGACATGACTGACAGTGACACCGACTACACACCATCTCCCCTCATACCTGACATGACTGACAGTGACACCGACTACACACCATCTCCCCTCATACCTGACATGACTGACAGTGACACCGACTACACACCATCTCCCCTCATACCTGACATGACTGAGAGTGACACCGACTACACACCATCTCCCCTCATACCTGACATGACTGAGAGTGACACCGACTACACACCATCTCCCCTCATACCTGACATGACTGACAGTGACACCGACTACACACCATCTCCCCTCATACCTGACATGACTGACAGTGACACCGACTACACACCATCTCCCCTCATACCTGACATGACTGAGAGTGACACCGACTACACACCATCTCCCCTCATACCTGACATGACTGACAGTGACACCGACTACACACCATCTCCCCTCATACCTGACATGACTGACAGTGACACCGACTACACACCATCTCCCCTCATACCTGACATGACTGACAGTGACACCGACTACACACCATCTCCCCTCATACCTGACATGACTGAGAGTGACACCGACTACACACCATCTCCCCTCATACCTGACATGACTGACAGTGACACCGACTACACACCATCTCCCCTCATACCTGACATGACTGACAGTGACACCGACTACACACCATCTCCCCTCATACCTGACATGACTGACAGTGACACCGACTACACACCATCTCCCCTCATACCTGACATGACTGAGAGTGACACCGACTACACACCATCTCCCCTCATACCTGACATGACTGACAGTGACACCGACTACACACCATCTCCCCTCATACCTGACATGACTGACAGTGACACCGACTACACACCATCTCCCCTCATACCTGACATGACTGACAGTGACACCGACTACACACCATCTCCCCTCATACCTGACATGACTGAGAGTGACACCGACTACACACCATCTCCCCTCATACCTGACATGACTGACAGTGACACCGACTACACACCATCTCCCCTCATACCTGACATGACTGAGAGTGACACCGACTACACACCATCTCCCCTCATACCTGACATGACTGACAGTGGCACCGACTACACACCATCTCCCCTCATACCTGACATGACTGAGAGTGACACCGACTACACACCATCTCCCCTCATACCTGACATGACTGACAGTGACACCGACTACACACCATCTCCCCTCATACCTGACATGACTGAGAGTGACACCGACTACACACCATCTCCCCTCATACCTGACATGACTGACAGTGGACACCGACTACACACCATCTCCCCTCATACCTGACATGACTGACGAGTGACACCGACTACACACCATCTCCCCTCATACCTGACATGACTGACAGTGACACCGACTACACACCATCTCCCCTCATACCTGACATGACTGAGAGTGACACCGACTACACACCATCTCCCCTCATACCTGACATGACTGACAGTGACACCGACTACACACCATCTCCCCTCATACCTGACATGACTGAGAGTGACACCGACTACACACCATCTCCCCTCATACCTGACATGACTGAGAGTGACACCGACTACACACCATCTCCCCTCATACCTGACATGACTGACGAGTGACACCGACTACACACCATCTCCCCTCATACCTGACATGACTGAGAGTGACACCGACTACACACCATCTCCCCTCATACCTGACATGACTGAGAGTGACACCGACTACACACCATCTCCCCTCATACCTGACATGACTGACAGTGACACCGACTACACACCATCTCCCCTCATACCTGACATGACTGAGAGTGACACCGACTACACACCATCTCCCCTCATACCTGACATGACTGAGAGTGACACCGACTACACACCATCTCCCCTCATACCTGACATGACTGAGAGTGACACCGACTACACACCATCTCCCCTCATACCTGACATGACTGAGAGTGACACCGACTACACACCATCTCCCCTCATACCTGACATGACTGAGAGTGACACCGACTACACACCATCTCCCCTCATACCTGACATGACTGAGAGTGACACCGACTACACACCATCTCCCCTCATACCTGACATGACTGAGAGTGACACCGACTACACACCATCTCCCCTCATACCTGACATGACTGAGAGTGACACCGACTACACACCATCTCCCCTCATACCTGACATGACTGAGAGTGACACCGACTACACACCATCTCCCCTCATACCTGACATGACTGACAGTGACACCGACTACACACCATCTCCCCTCATACCTGACATGACTGACAGTGACACCGACTACACACCATCTCCCCTCATACCTGACATGACTGACAGTGACACCGACTACACACCATCTCCCCTCATACCTGACATGACTGAGAGTGACACCGACTACACACCATCTCCCCTCATACCTGACATGACTGAGAGTGACACCGACTACACACCATCTCCCCTCATACCTGACATGACTGAGAGTGACACCGACTACACACCATCTCCCCTCATACCTGACATGACTGAGAGTGACACCGACTACACACCATCTCCCCTCATACCTGACATGACTGAGAGTGACACCGACTACACACCATCTCCCCTCATACCTGACATGACTGAGAGTGACACCGACTACACACCATCTCCCCTCATACCTGACATGACTGAGAGTGACACCGACTACACACCATCTCCCCTCATACCTGACATGACTGAGCAGTGACACCGACTACACACCATCTCCCCTCATACCTGACATGACTGAGAGTGACACCGACTACACACCATCTCCCCTCATACCTGACATGACTGAGAGTGACACCGACTACACACCATCTCCCCTCATACCTGACATGACTGAAGTGACACCGACTACACCCATCTCCCCTCATACCTGACATGACTGACAGTGACACCGACTACACACCATCTCCCCTCATACCTGACATGACTGACAGTGACACCGACTACACACCATCTCCCCTCATACCTGACATGACTGAGAGTGACACCGACTACACACCATCTCCCCTCATACCTGACATGACTGAGAGTGACACCGACA